>NC_047667.1:71449392-71762725 GCF_011762505.2 Arvicanthis niloticus | reverse complement strand
TGCTCTGCATATTGGTCTTTCATTATGCTAAAACCGTGTCCTAGATTACTTGCCAAGCACTGAAACCATTTAAACAAATTATTTCCACAGTAATAAGCTAATTTGCCTTCAATATATGATTTCATATTCATTAATAAGGCATCTGCTCATAAAGCTGGATGTATTGTGCTGTCTAATTGATGTATTCTTTTCTTTATTAACTTGTCCAGGTAGGTTACAGGTTACATTGTGCTTTGAGCCAAATATTTGGTATGATGATCCAGAATATAGTTATATTTGTTGTATACATGGGTTTATGTTAGCTTTTAGTGGTAAAGTCTCTGAATAATTTTCATAAATTATGTTATCTTTGTCACTATAAAATAAAAGGTCAAGTCAACAGATTGAAATATTCAGAAAAAAATGAGTTACCAGAATATTTCAAAGCTGCTGATTACACACCCCGATTTAAATGACAATTCTATACATTTATTGCAGATGTTACATTAGTTCAGAAGACTTCTTAGAGTTTTCACTAGTTTTTTTTACCTTCAAGCTTCTGTAGAGAATGCTGTATTTATTTATGTATCTATTTACCAGGGAGTTCATGAGGTTGTAATCATAAACTGTTGTGCTTTATTCTCATTGTGTTGGCAATCTTCTCTAGCTAGTGAACCAAAGACACACAGAAAAATATTTTGCATCATTTTTTATTAGTATCACTGTTCCTGAAACCTCTCAAATACCTAATTCTACCAATATAGTTTTTATGTCAGTAACTCAACCTATCCAATACTCTTGCAGTCTGTCAATTGTTTTGCTGGGCCATTTGTTCTGAATAGGAGAACAGGTGGTTCAGCTGCGAGTCTGTTATTTATGAGTAACATCCTGGAAAGAATATGTGGAGGGAGTGAAGATAATTTTGGAGAGTTTATGTTGACAAAGGAAAGTGAAAAGAGGGGAAATCAAACTTTTTGAAAGGCAAGTGTTCAGTGTTGTCCTAGTTTAGAAGAAATTCTCTTATATAGTGATATTGACCAAGAACTAATTCCTCAAAGGAGAGAGCAAAAATGTGGTGAATAAAGTCGATGAGGCAATGGCTATTGTTGGAAAATCAACAATTTGTCAAGCAATCAGTCATAAGATACTATCATGTCTTGTTAATATTTCACTTACAGTATTATCTGAGATATATTTGAATAAGATATGATAATAATATTGAACAATCTTAAACCCTTATTAGTGGAAAAATTTCAAAAACTGTACTTTTCTGTAGTGAGAATTTGGGGTACTTTAAGACTACACTGATGTTATATGAATATTCTTTTGTTTTAATGCCTGGTGTGGAATATGGGGCTGCTGCTTCAGCTTGCCCACAGTTGCTAACCATGATTTTCTCATGTTCTAGGGAAACATGACTTTGGCCAGTTGCAAATAGTTTAATTCAGGGGAGTCTGGAAAGGGTACAAATGTGAAAGACCAGAGAGAGCTTGTGGCAGCTGCTGATCTCTCTTGCTCTTTCACCTGATATTGTTACATTTGCTATTGCTGGATTGCTGGTTTGCTGGCTTTCTGGACTGCTGCATATTTGGATGGTGAAGATAGGCCTTGCCTCAAGTAACACTGTGACCCTCATCAGCAGAGAGTTTTGGAGGGTTGGGTCCTCTGTACTCTATAATTAGATGCTTATTTTTATGCTGAAACATCTGTTTAGAGTCTGGAATATGGCATGACCAAACATATTTAGTTACAATGTTATATACATTTTTCCATCATTTATGGTTGGCCATAGATGACCCATGTAGGCTTAGATTTTTAAAAGCCTACTTTATTTAATTTTTTAAAATGCTTCAAACTCCCTTCTAGCACATGACCAAAGGTTGACAAGAAAGATATGAAAAAGCTAAGAAAGTTGTGGACCTATTTAGAAGTAGTTCTTTGAGACAATGCCAATCTTCATTGTTGAGGTATCAGCAGTCCAGTCTGATAGCAAACTCCAAATATGAATGAGGAACAGCATTCAATCCAGCAGAAACTGCAAGGATTAGCTGAATTGACCCAAGTCACTGGAAGTGGCAAGAATTAGCCAAAATAATACAAGGAGAACTTCACTGTATTTCTCTCTATCAAGTGAAGACAAGAAAGACCAACAAAGCATCTTATGGAATAGCAATACAAGAGCATCCTCTCACTGTCTTTGGGATTATATTTATATTTCTTCTATATATCACATGCGTTTCAAGTGGCCACTCCAGCAAAATGTCATATGCCCTCTCCTCTCATGTGTCTGCTTCAGCAAAACATTCACTAGACAGATTCCAGAAAAATGTCAAGTGTAACAACTGATTTTCCAAAGAAAGGAGAAATTTCCACTTCAGAGCTACCTTAGCCTATGACTGGTCAGGTGACATAGAGAGACTAGTCTTCCTAACTCAGCCAGGTATACCAGGGAGAAAAGTTAGAGAAAGGAAAATGGAGGTAGAGACCATGAAGCAGAGAGATCACATGGAGAGATCATAAGGTCTTTATGATAACACAGACATGAGGACATACACGGACCAGACAAGCCAGGGCAATGGCATGCAATCACACTGTATCATACATAAAACAAGAATGTCATTACATTGGTATGCAATTGGGCATTTGTTTAGTATTAACAGCTTAGAGTGTTAGAATAGATAAAAATCTGCCCAGACTAGGCTTACAGCTTGTTAATAAACTTAATGGGTCCTTGTCTTAATAGAACAGTAACAAATATGACTTTCATGCATAAATCACACTGTACATGAAGTAGCCTATGGAGATCTATGCCCTCTATTATCAAGTGTTTTGGGGTGGAAAGTATTAACATGGAATAAGAAAGATAGAGGTATAAAAATGCCAAAAACATGGGAAAATTTTATATATATATATATATATATATATATATATATATATATATATTATATGTACTATACATATATATGTATATACGTATACATAATTATATATATACATATATATATATAACTAAAATGGATCTTGTCATTATAATCTGTGTCATCATTTCCATAGTAGATCGTAGATCACTACAAACTTTCATTCACAAATATTCACTTGTTTTTCTTATTTGATAAAATAAAAATATCTAAATGTTATAAGGTGTTGCTCCTCAAATAAATGTGCTTTTTCTATTCAAGTTTTTCCTCAGGGTCTTAATGGTTTACAATTTGCCTTTAAGAAAAGAGAAATTCCTCTGTAAGTATTATAATTTAAAGGGAAAAACAACAGTAACAACAAAAATATAACACATATTTGAGTAAATATAGAAACTGCTGAAAGAATTGTCTTGAATTCTTATAGGAACCAAATTCTTAAATAAATAAATAGTTGGGTAAGAATTATTACAAGTATGATTTGATAATAAGATTATTTTTCAAAGAATATGAAAAAATGTATCAAATAAGAAAAATAAGTGAATATTTGTGAATGAAAGATTGTAGTGATCTACTATGGGGATGGTGATGACCCAGATTATAATGACAAGGCTCATCTTATTGTTGTATAGAGGGACAATATTGTATATCTTTTCCCTTGAAGATATAAGCAAGTATCTACTCAAACTGGATTGGGTACTGGTAAGAGGCAAAAAAGTAACTGGAGACAAGTCTAACTTAGTGAATCAATAAACTTATTGGGGGATCTTTACAGGAGTATGAATATGTTTTGTATTGTTTTTATTGCTGTTGCTGTTATTGTTATTATTACTATTATTATTTATTTGACACAAGCTAGGGTCATCTGGAAAGAAGAAAGCTCAACTGAGGAATTGATTCACACAGATTACCCTACAGGAAAATCTGTAGATCATTTTCTTGATTAATTATGATCTGGAATTCTAGAGATTCTAGTATATTTTAAGACTTGTTACCTCTTGTTAGGTGGTCCTATAGTATATAAGAATGATAACTATACAAAGCAGGAAATCAAACAAATAATTAGATTTTCCTTGTCGTTTCTACTCTAATTATTGTGCTTCAAGTTCCCAACTTGAATTCCTTTCTTGAGAAATTTTGGGCCCTGATTTTCCCTCATGACGTACTCTACGCTGTAAGATGAAGTAACCATGTTCTTCTGTAAAGTGATTTCGGATATAGTGTTAAACACAGAAACAGAAACAAACAAAAACAGTGGATAAAACAGTATCAATTCCATTACTGAAAATCATTGACCCCACCATGAATGAGGATTTATGAATGCGGAATCATGAAAATTCTCATCACTCATGAGTCTCTAGACACCTGTTACTGCTTGAGACAGAGCCTTGTGAATAATTTTCATGAGCTCCTTGAGTCTTGGAAGATCCATAATCTTTTCAAATCATATGAGTCTCTTGGCTTTCTTTGGAAAAGCATGGTAAAATTAGGATGAAGTAGCTATACAACATTCATGCATGGTTCAGGTGAGTAATACATCCATCAGGACTTTTGTGTTAGCTATAGTATTGTCCCATTTTCTTGTTTTATGTATGATACATATAGTAATGTGGTTGAAAACTGCTCATTCATTTTCTGGATACTGAATCGGTAATAGAAATTTTGCAATCACATTTACACATAAATAGGCATGTACCTTAGCACATTTATAAATCAAATATAAATATTTTATTGTGCTGTCACCATACTAATTTTCATGGAATATTAACCTCAGAAACAAGCCATAATTTTTAAATTTCAAAAGTAAGTTGAGAACCTTTCTACAACCTGCTTACTTATATAAGTAAGAACCAGACAACAAAGAAAAAAAGTTTCTACTGACATAACACTTTGAGAAGCAGGAACCTTATTCTGGATTATTTATTATTAACATAAGTAAGACATCTGCCCCACTGTAGCTTCCTGGATAACTTTCAAGAAGCTCTTCTAAAAGGAATCCTGTTTTATAGTAACTATGTGTTGCTCACATAGTCCAATGTAGTGCCTCATGAGTGGTGAGTTACTTGAATGTCTCTCTTCTTCCTTAGAGGGGGCATTTCTACCTAAGAAAATTGCCCATATAAAAAAATAAATATTTTATTTGTTCTGAGACATTTTATGTAAAAGGTTTGATTTGCATTCATTTTTCTAGTGTAACAATAGATGCATTAGACATTGTGACCTTGTCTGTTGAAATGTAGTTGACTATGGTTTTGAGCATATTTAAGGGTTCTCTGAACTGTACCACCAATTTATGTGTTAATTTATTTTTATATCACTATTTGGCACTGGTTATCACAGTTTTATAATTTATAAAGAAATCAAAAAGTGTTATATTTCTAAATTTGTTTTCTTTCTCATAAGTACATATGATATTTATATTCTCTTGTGATGGGTAGAAAACTGAGGACATAAAATGTATTGATTTAAATTCATCTGTTTTACACTAATATTATAAAGTATCCTAGATTGAGCAATATATGAAGATCAAAAATACATTGCTTAACAGTTTTGGAATATAGAAAATTATAATCTGAAGGGCTGGTAAATTCTAAGAACATCCTTGTTGTGTCTACACGTAAAGAAGTGCAAGTCTAGAAAATGAGCACTGTCCTGTATATCTTTCTTGTGGCAACATTAGTCACTCCAAGAGAGTGTAGCTTTCACATTTGATGCAGTCCCTGTACCAGGTTTCCTCAGAGCGTACCTTTTGAAATGATGTTATTAATACATACATTTAAGAAACTCATTTAAATAAAAACACATAGTAATACTTCTAAACACTAGGATTGGCAATAATGTTTTATGTATAAAACAAAAGCCCAGGTTTAAATGAGGAAAATAACTATGACTTTATAATTGATATTTGTGAATTTTATATCTACACATAATGCATTCTAATTATTTGTTCCTTCCACCACTACTTATTGCCTTTCCCTAACATCAACACTCGTACCACAACCCTACCAATTTCTTCTCAAAATTCATAATTTTTAGTAATTTTTCTATGACCAGTTTATTTTAATCAGAACCATCTGTGTAATCATTGGATTAGACCAATGGCTCATATCCATTTAACTGACTGGAGTTATCAGTGAGTACATCCCTTAGTTAGGGTTGTATTGTTGTGACAAAACCTTATGGCCAAATTATTTGGGAGAAGAATTGATTTATTTAATCTTTGACCTTGTGATCTACCATCCATGGAAGTCTGGGGAGAAGTTTAAAAACAAGACAAAACCGAATGGAACAAAACAAAATAAAAACAAGCCCGTACAGTTAACCGATTCAGAGACTACAGGGTCCTTTGTCTCCTGGTTTGCTCAGATAATTTTCTTGTGCATTACATGACCACTTGCCCAGGTGTAACAACAGCCAAAATATACTGGACTCTCCCACAACAAACAAAAACATGTTTCACAGGCTTCCATACTTATTGATCTTACAGAGGTATTTTCTCATCTTCTCAGATAACTATACTATCTCACAAGATGGTTTTATGAAAGACAACAACAATAAAATTAGAAAAGTAAAACCAGCCAGCACAGTATACAAAACTACTCTACATATTTTTGAATCTTTCATTACTCAATTTAAGCAGAGAGAGTTTTAAGCAGAAAGAGTTAATGTTGTGGTAAATCTCCAACCCCAATAAGCCTATGGAAGGAAAACACAACTCAATTAATATGAATACAAGCTGCACTCCTAGATTAGACAGATACAGCACTGCATCATTACATTTCCATCTATGAAATTTCTTGTTACTTGTGGTTCCTTCAGGCCACATGCTTCTGATGCAGTGCATCAGAAGCTAACAACTCATATGTGAGGTGGACAAATCAAGGCAAAACCTGTACAGCATAGAGAATAAAATTTGGAAACTATATTTTATATGAACATTTTGAAAAATTGGTATATTTTTAGGTATTTTCACAATAGTAGATGGAAAATTAAAATGTTACAATAATTCTGTAAGACAATGGAATTTTTGGTAACCATTTACCTGATTTACCAACTATAATCTCATATTTTTAATGAACACATAAAAAGATCTGTAGAAATTCCCCTTCACACTGGAAGTGTTTTCAGAATTTCTGTAGATTCTAAGTAATATTTTGTAGGTATTTTAGCTTGACTTATGACACCTGACACTCCACATTCGCAGGTATGAAGCTATCATGGCCTGGCTAATACTGTCTATGTTTGAAACATTTCTTTTCTCGGTTTGCCATTCTTGTGTAGAATAAACTTGTAATAAAGCATACTTAAAAAGCCTTGCTCTATATTACCTACTTTAATCTACTTTTTTTGCACTTAGCATATTTATTTTCACCTAACACTTAAAAACAGAACCAATGTAATGCATACTTTGTAAAATGTTCACTCAGATATAGAATAGAGTATAAGATGATATGCCTTGAATTATTAATGAATATTGATCTTACAGTAGTCTGAAAGTTTTGAGAATTTTTCCTGTAATAGAAAATCTGAGATGTTCTAATTTGTTTATTAATATCAGTGAGACATTCCTATTTTCTCCACCTAGTTATATATTTTTCATATCTAAATGAGTAATTCAAACATTTTAAAATAGTTTTAGCATTTTCACAACTTGTGTGCTTCTGCATCCTTTCCTATTAACCTGCCCTTATTATTATTCAACCCTTTAAAAATGAGAGTTTCTGTGGTAAATCAATTTATTATAGAATTAGGTTGAAAGCCAGAGCTTTTGGACACCTGTTTAGAGACATCATTTCTTGGGCTGTTACAGAAATACTGACGAATAATATTTAAGTACAAGTCTCTCTCTCTCTCTCTCTCTCTCTCTCTCTCTCTCTCTCTCTCTCTCTGTCACACACAGAGAATGGGAGAGCAAATACAATATTTATTATATTATGTAAGTCTGTATTATGAGTTATTTGTACAAAAATGTGGAATCTTGTTTGATGCATGGAAGGCTTTGGATTAGCTAGAAATATACTTTAATGCATCTTATTTTCTCATTTTTTAAAATTTTATTGAAAGTATTTTATTGGCACATATTCATAAATAGTTAAAAATTATGGTGTAGTATTTTAAATAATACTCATATTGACCCAGAGTCTGAAGGCCTCCCAGAAGTTCTGCTGCACTCAGGGCAACAGGTAAGAGACCCATCTAAACAACAACAGCTGGGAAGTCTGAGGAAATTAGTAAACTCAGGACCCATCCTACCCACTGAACTTCACCCACCCTTCAAGCCTGTACCTTCCACCAGGGAAAACCACCAGCTTGTCTGCTCCTCTAAAGACTCCAAAATCTAAAGGCTTTCCAAGAGTTCTGTGCATGGAGGGAAACAGATAAGGAACTCTTCCAAACAACCACTGAATCTGGAAACCTCAAGGAAGCCAGCAGACTCAGGAATGATTTCCCTGCCCCCGCAATATCAGCCCCACTTACAGACTGTGATTTCTGCTGATGCAGATCACCAGCTTTTGTACTCCTGTAATGGCTCTACAGTTTGAAGACTTCCCAGGAATCAGCTGCATTCGGGGCAATAGACCCTACATTTTGAAAACCTCCCAGGAGAATAGCTAGACATGGGACGGGACATCAACTTGGCTGCTCTGCTGAAGACTCAACAGTCTGAAGGTCTCTCCCAGATGTGTTGCACACAGACAACAGATCATCAGCTAGTCTGCTCCTCTGAAGACCTCACAATATGATGGCCTCCCAGGAGATAAGCTGCATGAAGGACAACAGATCAGAAACTTGCTGGCGCCTTTGAAGCCCCCACAGTCTGAAGGACTCACAGCAGATCTGCTACATCCAGGGCCACAGTCCTTTCAGAAGATTTGCAGCAACCCAGGAAAACAGGAGGCAAGTCACAGACAGAGACAAGTAGGCCAGCTAACACCAGAGATAATAAGATGGCAAGAGGCAATCACAGACCACAAACAACAGAATCCAATATACTTTGGTATAATCAGAATCTAGTTCTCCCAGCACAGCAAGCCCTGGATAAACCAACACACCTGAAAACCAGGATGCTGACCTAAAATTCTATCTCATGAAGATAACAGAGTGCTTTAAGGAAGATATAAATAATTCATTGAAAGAAATACAGGAAAAAAAAACAGATAAATAGGTAGAAGCAATTAAAGTGGGAAAAAAAAACCTTAAAGAAATACAGGAAAATAAAATTGAGCAGGTGAAGCAATTGAATAAAGCAGTCCAAGAACTAAAAGTGGAAGTAGAAACAATAAAGAAAACAGAAATGGAGACAACTCTGGAAGTGGAAAATATGGGAAAGAGGTCAGGAATTGGAGATGTAAGCACAGCCAACAGACTACAAGAGATAGAAGAGAAAATCTCAGGTGTAAAAGATACCTTAGAAAATATTGACACCAGATCAAAGAAAATTCAAAACAGAAAAAAAATCCTACCACAAAACATCCAGGAAATCCAGGACACAATGAAAAGTCCAAATCTAAGAAGAATAGGATCCTTCCTTTAGGCTAGAACAAAGAAGTAATTTCAGGCAGAAATCTAAATATTAGGCTAGAACAAAGAAGTAAGCTTTAGACAGGAAAATGACTTTGGGCTAGGACAGGGAATCAGGCTCAGATATTTTGGTCATCCCAATAAGCCTTTAGAACTAGTGATCATGGGAGTGATCAGGAAACTTTGTTTATGGCCTTGCTTGTTATTTGACTATTTGTGTTTATTGTCTTGCTAGCTTCTTGACTATTTGCATGTATTGTATTGCTAGTTCCTCAATCTAAAACTGACCTAAATACTTGCATGTAATTAAAATGACATAAAAGCTAAAAGGAGGAGGTATGGAATAGGGAGTTTATGGGGGAGAAGGAATAACATCTGAAGTATTAATAAATAAAATATACACTATAAATAAATAAATATCAGTCCTACAGAGGATTCTAGAGGCAAAAAAAAAAAAAAAAAAAAAAAACCCACAAGAAGGGCACCTACACCAAAGAAAAACAATATATTAATCACCTCACAAAAAAGTCAAAAGGAGAGAATCAGATGAACATAATGCCATCTACAATAACAAATACAACAGGAACTAACAATCATTTGTCTTTAATATCTCTCAATATCAACAGACTTAATTCCTCCATAAAAGACATAAGCTAACAGACTTCATACCCAAACAGGATCCAACATTTTTCTGCATACAAGAAAAACACTTAAAAAAAAAAAAAAAAAAAAAAAAAACAGATACTACCTCAGAGTAAAAGGATGGAAAGAGGTCTTCCAAGCAAATGGTCCCAAGAAACAAGCAGGCATTGCCCTCCTACTATTCAATAAAATAAGTAAATTTCAACCAAATAACTTGCAACCAAAAGTTATCAAACAAGACAGAAAAGGACACCTCATATACATCAAGGAAAAAATAATTACCAAGAAAAACTCTCAAATCTGAACATCTATGCCCCAAATGCAAGGGCACTTTCATTCATGAAAGAAACTTTAATAAAACCCAAAATATTCATTGAAACCCACACAATAATAGTGGAAAATGGACAGGTCATTGAAATAGAAACTAAATAGAGACACAGTGAAACTAATACAGTCTATGAACCAAATGGATTTAACAGGTATATACAGAACATCTCACCCTAAAACAAAAGAATATGCCTTCTTTTCAGCACCTCATGTAACATTCTCCAAAGTATATTATATAATAGGTCACAAAACAAGCCTCAACTGATACAAAAAGATTGAAATAATCCTATGCATTCTATCAGATCACCATGGATTGAGGCTAGACTTCAAAAACAATAAAAACAACAGAAAATCTACATAACCGTGGAAACTGAACAATTCTCTACTCAATGATAATTTTGTCAAAAAAATGAAGACACAATATACTCAAACGTATGGGATACAATGAAAGCAGTGCTAACAGGAACATCTATAGCATTATGTGCCCTCATTAAAAAGAAATGGAGAGATCCTACACTAACAACTTAACAGAATTCCTGAAATTTGTAGAACAAAAAGAAACATATACCCAAGAGAAGTAGAAGGCAGGAAATACTCAAATTCAGGGCTAAAATCAAATAGAAATAAAAACCAAATAGAAATAAAAAGAATTATAAAAAGAATCAACAAAATCAAAAGCTGATCCTCTGAAAAAATCAACAAGATAGATAAACCACTATCCAAACTAACTAAAGGGCACAGAGACAGTATCTAAATTAACAAAATTAGAAATAAAAAGGGAGACATAACAACAGAAACTGAGGAAATTCAAAAAATTGTCAGATCCTCAACAAACTGGAAAATCTAGATGAAATGGATGATTTTCTAGACAGATGTACTAAAGTTAAACCAAGAGCAGACAAACTATCTTGACAGGCCCGAATCTCCTAAGGAAAATAAAAGAATTCATTTTAAACCACCAACCCCCAGCCCCCAACAAATACCAGGCATTCAAAGAAGAGCTAATACAAATACTCCTCAAACTACACCACAAAGTAGAAATAGAAAGAGACAATGTAATTCATTGAATGAAGCTGCAATTACTTTGATTCTCAAACCACACACAAACTCAACAAAAAAGGGAACTTCAGACCAATTTTAGTTATGAATATCGATGCACAAATACTCAATAAAATGCTTGAAAACTGAATCCTATAACATATCAAATCATCATTCATATGATGAAGTAGACTTCATCCCAGGGATACAAAGTTGGGTAAATATACAGAAATCCAGTAATGTAATCCAAATATAAATAAATTCAATGAAAAAAATCATATGACCATCTCATTGTATGTTGAAAACTCATTTGACAAAACACAATACATTTTTTATTAGATATTTTATTTACACTTCAGATGGCGTCCCCTATCCCGACCCCCCACCCCCCTTAGGAAACCCATATCCCATGCCCCCTTTTCCTTTTTGCATTTATACATTTTTTAAAAAAGAATGTTAATCATAGGCTTTATAAGTTTGGAATTGTTCAATCAGAGGTGTAACCCACTGACCGACTTAGATATAACAACTATCTTTGACTGGTGGAGATACATGAATATCTGCCTCCCTGTCTCCCCCCTCTTTCTCTTTTTCATCACCTAGCTTCTCCTCTCCTTCTTCTTCTCCTCTTCTTACTCCTTTTCTACCTCTCAGTACTCCTCCTACCTTATCTCCTCCTACACATCACCATTCCTGTTAAAATGAAACTTTTCTCTCAAAATACAATTAGAGCAAAGTTATGCCAATTTGTACCAGTGAGGTACAGGATAGTCCTAATACCCAGTCCGTCCTTTTGTTGACTAACCAGCTCCTCTGTCATCTATTCTAACTAGAACATTTAGTTCTGAACCTGGCTTTAGGATGAATGTCAGCTGACAACTATCCACTCAAATCTTTTCTCTTAAGGTCAATAGCTATTTGTTTTCAACTCCATCAGAAATCCAGAATGACTGAGTTAACTATAATTGTGGGAAGCACAAATCGTAGTTTCTAAAACTTAGCCAATTTATAGAGACCTCTGACCACCTGGACACTCGCTCTACTTCAAAACGTTGGAGCATCTGTTCTTCTGCCTTCTGGTCCAGGATCTTCTGACAGACCTTAGTGCTGCAGAATTATTAAGGGCTGATTACTCTGTCTAGGCAGATATAATCAGTCAACTATTCTGCAAGTGTGTCCTTTTCTGGACAGTAATTTGTCTGTAGAAAGAAAGTGGCAATTCTTGCCTAGTGGCTGTCTCACCACAACTGGAGTAACTCCAAGGACGCTCAATTTCTTCTTAGAATTTAACATAGGAAGCTGTCCGGAGCAGACAGGTCTCTAATGAAAATGAACATTAATACTAAAATGTTTGTCATGTCAATTCTAAGGATTTCTAATGTTTTGAAAGCCAGCTATCCATGTAAGGTAATCTGGACTGTTGCCTGTTAACTCCACTCAGCTATTTCTACATAAAACATAGAGAACATCCTTATAATAAACTCCAAGTCATGAATTTGCTATAGTCCCTTAACTCACAGGCTGACCATCTCAAATCAGTTAAAAAGAGTTAAAGAAGGACTGGGTCTAAGCTTTGTATTCCTAAATGTGTTATACTGGTACAATGCCTATGAGAGTAGCAATATTTGTCTCACTCTTATATCATTAAGAAGCTCATGCCAATGAAAACCTTAAAATTTGTAAACAAAGTAAATTGGTGCCATTTAAGAATTTATATCTTCACCTTGATATTAATTATACAGATTTCAACTAATAGGTTATGGCTATGCAATAAACCCTAGCTAATTCTCTCTATTCTGACAAAACCACTAGTTTTCCCTAGAGAGACAGCCCAACATTTACCACCTTAGTCCCCTAGCCCAGGGAATAGGGGCGCTGACTCTTCATTAGCTTCTTCAAGCTGATTATGGGCGTTGAGATATTAGAAGAGGAGTTGGGAGGGAGAGCAAATTGACAATCCTCTGATGCTGTGTCTTCGCTGCCTCCAGTTGGAATGCCCGGACCTCAGAGGTTTGAGCAGGTCTGCCCAGCTTGCTTGTTGAGTAGATACACCAAGGCTGATCATTCTGCAATATACAATTCTCAAAACAAATTTTAGTATCAGGATAGTTTTTTTTTTTTTTTAAGAGGGCTGACATTTTATTAAGGGTGTTGGTTCTAACCGCTTTTCTATTTTTCCCCTCTTTTATTGGATATAATATTTACATTTCAAATTTTATGCCCTTACCATATTTCCCCCACCACCCAGGAACCCCTTATCCCATCCCCCTCCTGCTTCTATGAAGGTGTTTATCGACCTACCCCAGCCCCCCTCCCCGCCCACAGATTCCCCCCCCCTCAGTGCTCAGCCTTCAGGGTACCATTGACCTTGTCTCCCACCTATGTCCAACAAGGCCATCCTCCCCTACATATACCGCTGGAGTCATGTGTCTCTCTATATGTGCTCCTAGGCTGGTGGTTTAGACCCTGGGGAGCTCTGGCTGGTTGGTATTATTGCTCTCCTCACCGGGCCACCAGCCCTTCAGGTTCTTTCAATTTACTCTCTAGCTCCTCCATTGGGAACCTTTGATCGGATTAATGGATAGCTGTGGGTATCTGTCTCTGGGTATGTCCGACTCTGGGAGACCTCTAAGGAGACAGCCTTATCAGGCTGCTGTCAGCTTTCCCATCCTGACATCCCTATCAGCGTCTATTTTTGGTGACTGCCCATGGAATGAATACCCAGACGGAATGGTCTCCCTACAACCCCCCCTTCAGATTCTGACCCACACTTTGTCTCCATATTTGCTCCCTTGGGTATTTAGTTACTCCTTCTAAGAAAGACCTAGGCATCCTCACTTGTTCTTTCTTCTTCATGAGCTTCATGTCGTCTGGTAGTTGAATCTTTGTTGTTTCAAATTTTTGGACTAATCTCCGCTTATCAGTGAATAAATACCATGTGTGTTCTTTTGTGATTGGGTTACCTCACTCAGGATGATATTTTCTAGTTCCATCCATTTACCTAAGAATTTCTCGAATTCATTATTTTTAATAGCTGAGTAATATTCCATTGTGTAAATGTACCACATTTTTTGTATCCATTCCTCTGTTGAAGGGCATCTGGGTTCTTTCCAGCTTCTGGCTATTATAAATAGGGCTGCTATGAACATAGTGGAGCATATGTCTTTGTTATTTGTTGGGGCATTTTCTGGGTATATGCCCAGAAGTGGTATAGCTGGGTCCTCAGGTAGTGCTATGTCCAATTTTCTGAGGAACCGCCAGACTGACTTCCAAAGTGGTTGTACCAGCTTGCAACCCCATCAACAATGCAGGAGTGTTCCTCTTTCTTCACATCCTCGCCAGCATCTTCTATCACCTGAGTTTTTGATCTTAGCCATTCTGACTGGTGTGAGGTGGTATCTCAGTGTTGTTTTGATTTGCATTTCCCTGATGACTAAGGATGTCGAACATTTCTTAAGGTGCTTCTCGGCCATTCGAGTTTCCTCAGTTGAGAATTCTTTGTTTAGCTCTGTACCCCATTTTTAATGGGGTTATTTTGTTGTTTGGTGTCTAATTTCTTGAGTTCTTTGTAAATATTCGATATTAGCCCCCTATCGGATGTAGGATTGGTAATAATCTTTTCCCAATCTGTTGGTTGCCGTTTTGTCATGTTGACAGTGTCCTTTGCCTTACAGAAGCTTTGCAATTTGATGAGGTCCCATTTGTCGATTCTTGATCTTAGAGCATAAGCCATTGGTGTTCTGTTCAGGAACTTTTCCCCTGTGCCTAGGTATTCGAGAGTCTTCCCCAACTTCTCTTCTAATAGTTTCAGTGTATCTGGCTTTATGTGAAGGTCCTTTATCCACTTGGAGTTGAGCTTTGTGCAGGGGGATGAGAATGGATTAATTTGCATTCTTCTACATGTTGACCTCCAGTTGAGCCAGCACCACTTGTTGAAAATGCTGTCCTTTTTCCACTGGATGGATTTAGCTCCTTTGTCAAAGATCAAGTGACCATAGGTGTGCGGGTTCATTTCTGGGTCTTCAATTCTTTACCATTGATCATCCTGTCTGTCTCTGTACCAATACCATGCAGTTTTTATCACTACTGCTCTGTAGTACAGTTTGAGGTCCGGAATGGTGATTCCCCCAGAGGTTCTTTTATTGTTGAGAATAGTTCTCGCTATCCTAGGTTTTTTGTTATTCCAAATGAATTTGTAAATTGCTCTTTCTATCTCTATGAAGAATTGATTTGGAATTTTGATGGGTATTGCATTGAATCTGTAGATTGCTTTTGGCAGGATAGCCATTTTTACTAAGTTAATCCTGCCAATCCAGGAGCATGGGAGATCTTTCTATCTTCTGAGATCTTCTTCAATTTCTTTCTTCAGAGACTTGAAGTTCTTGTCATACAGATCTTTCACTTGCTTTGTTAGATTCACTCCAAGATAATTTATTTTATTCGTGGCTATTGTGAAGGGTGTCACTTCCCTGATTTCTTTCTCTGCCTGTTTATCCTTTGAATAGAGGAAGGCTACTGATTTGTTTGAGTTGATTTTATATCCAGCCACATTGCTAAAGTTGTTTATCAGGTTTAGGAGTTCTCTGGTGGAAGTTTTAGGTTCACTTAAGTATACTATCATATCATCTGCAAATAGTGAAATTTTGACTTCTTCCTTTCCTATCTGTATCCCTTTGACTTCCTTTTGTTGTCTAATTGCTCTAGCTAAGACTTCCAGTACTATATTGAATAGGTAAGGTGAGAGTGGGCAGCCTTTCCTAGTCCCTGATCTTAGTGGGATTGATTCAAGTTTCTCTCCATTTAGTTTGATGTTGGCTACTGGCTTGCTGTATATTGCTTTTACTATGTTTAGATATGGGCCTTGAATTCCTGATCTTTCCAAGACTTTTAACATGAAGGGATGTTGAATTTTGTCAAATGCTTTCTCAGCATCTAGTGAGATGACCATGTGGTTTTTTTCTTTGAGTTTATTTATGTAGTGGATTACATTGATGGATTTCCGAATATTGAACCATCCCTGCATTCCTGGGATAAAGCCTACTTGATCTTGATGGATAATTGTTTTGATGTGTTGTTGGATTGGGTTTGCGAGAATTTTATTGAGTATTTTTGCATCAATATTCATAAGAGAGATTGGTCTGTAGTTCTCTTTCTTTGTTGGGTCTTTCTGTGGTTTAGGTATGAGTGTAATGGTAGCTTCATAGAATGAATTGGGTAGTGTTCCTTCTGTCTCTATTCGATGGAATAGCTTGAAGAGGATTGGTATTAGGTCTTTCTTGAAGGTCTGAAAGAATTCTGCACTGAAACCATCTGGCCCCGGACATTTTTTGGTGGGAAGATTTTTAATGACTGTGTCTATTTCTTTAGGCATTATGGGACTGTTTAGATGGTTTATCTGTTCCTCGTTTAACTTTGGTACCTGGTATCTATCTAGAAAATTGTCCATTTCCTCCAGATTTTCTAATTTTGTTGAGTATAGGCCTTTGTAGTAGGATCTGATAATTTTTTTAATTTCCTCTCTTTCTGTTGTTATGTCTCCCTTTTCAGTTCTGATTTTATTAATTTGAATGCTGTCTCTGCGCCCTTTGGTTAGTCTGGCTAAGGGTTTGTCTATCTTGTTGATTTTCTCAAAGAACCAGCTCCTGGTTTTGTTGATATTTTGTATAGTTCTTTTTGTTTCGACTTGGTTGATTTCAGCCCTGAGTTTGATTATTTCCTGCTGTCTACTCCTCTTGGGTATACTAGCTTCTTTTTGTTCTAATGCTTTCAGGTTTGCTGTCAAGTTGTTAATGTATGCTCTTTCCACTTTCTTTTTGTGAGCACTTAGAGCTATGATTTTTCCTCTTAGTACTGCTTTCAATGAGTCCCACATGTTTTGATATGATGTGTCCTCATTTTCATTTAAATCTAAAAAGTCTTTAATTTCTTTCTTAATTTCTTCCTTGACCAAGTCATCATTGAGTAGAGCATTGTTCAGTTGCCAAGTGTATGTCGGTTTTCTGTTGTTTTTGTCCATGTCAAAGACAATTCTTAATCCATGGTGGTCTGATAAGGTACTGGGTATTATTTCAATCTTTTTGTATCTGTTGAGGCCTGTTTTGTGACCAATTATATGGTCTATTTTCGAGAAGGTACCATGAGGTGCTGAGAAGAAGGTATATTCTTTTGTTTTAGGATGAAATGTTCTATAGATGTCAGTTAAGTCCAATTGGTTCATAACTTCTGTTAGTTTCATTGTGTCTCGATTTAGTTGCTGTTTCCATGATCTGTCCATAGCTGAGAGTGGGGTGTTGAAATCACCCATTATTATTGTGTAGGGTGCAATGTATGCTTTAAGTTTTAGTAAAGTGTCTTTTATGTATGTGGGTACCCTTACATTTGGGGCATAGATGTTGAGAATTGCAAGTTCCTCTTGGTACATTTTTCCTTTGATGACTATGAAGTGTCCTTCTTTATCTTTTTTGATTACTTCTGGTTGAAAACTGATTTTATTTGATATTAGAATCGCTACTCCAGCTTGCTTCTTGGGACCATTTGCTTGGAAGATTGTTTTTCAACGTTTTACTCTGAGGTAGTGTCTGTCCTTTCCACAGAGGTGCGTTTCCTGAATGCAGCAAAATGTTGGGTCCTGTTTACTTATCCAGTCTGATAGTCTATGTCTTTTTACTGGAGAATTGAGTCCATTGATATTAAGAGATATTAAGGAAAAATGAGTGTTGTTTCCTGTTATTTTTGTTATTGGCAGTGGAGATATGTTTGTGTAGCTACCTTCTTTTATGGTTTTTGGAAGATTACTTTCCTGCTTTTTCTAGGTTGTAGTTTCCCTCCTTGTGATGGAGTTTTCCACCAATTATCCTTTGAAGTGCTGGGTTTGTGTTGAAATACTGTGTAAATTTGGATTTGTCATGTAATATTTTGGTTTCTCCATCAATAATGATTGACAGTTTTGCTGGGTATAGTAGTCTGGGCTGACATTTATGTTCTTTTAGGGTCTGTATGATATCGGTCTAGGATCTTCTGGCTTTTATGGTCTCTGGTGAGAAGTCTGGTGTAATTCTTATAGGTCTGCCTTTATATGTTACTTTGCCTTTTTCCCTTACTGATTTTAGTATTTTTTCTTTGTTTTGTACATTTGATGTTTTGACTATTATGTGGCGGGAAGTATTTCTTTTCTGGTCTAAACTATTTGGAGTTCTGTAGGCTTCTTGTATATTTATGGGCAGCTCTTTCTTTAGGTTAGGGAAGTTTTCCTCTATAATTTTGTTGAGGATATTTACTGGTCCTTTAAGTTGGGGGTCTTCCCCCTCATCTATTCCTATTATCCTTAGGTTTGGCCTTCTCATTGTGTCTTGGATTTCTTGTATATTTTGGGTTAGTAGCTTTTTGTATTTTTCATTTTCTTTGACAGTTGTGTCAATGTTTTCCATGGTATCTTCTGCACATGAGATTCTCTCTTCCATCTCTTGTATTCTGTTGGTAATACTTGTGTCTATGACTCCTGATCTTTTTTTTAAGTTTTCTATCTCCAGGGTGTTCTCCCTTAACACAATACATCTCAATGTTAAAAGTATTGAAGTGATTATCAATTCAAGAACCATACCTAAACATATTTAGAGCATTATCCAGCAAACCAACAGCCAATATCAAATTAAACTGAGAGATTCTTGAAGCAATCCTACTAAATTAAGGGACAAGACAAGGATAAACACTTGTCTTGTACCTATTCAATATAGTACTTGAAGTTCTAACTAGAACAATAAGACAACAAAAAGAGATGAAGAGGACACACATTGGCAAAGAAGAAGTCAAGGTATCACTATTTTCAGATGGTGTGATCTTATATATAAGCAACCCCAAAAATTCCACCAGAGAACATCTACAGCTGGTAAACAGCTTCAGCAAAGGGTTGACAGGAAGAGGGTTAATGACTTTAATATATATATATATATATATATATATATATTAAAATATATATATATTTTTAAAAAGTTTAAATCTTCTTGCTCTTCATTTCCTTTCTCTTGCTCTGGCTTTCCCTTCCCCCTCTCTCCCCATTCCTTTCCCCTCTCTCCCCATGTGCTTATGGCCGGCCTCTACTCTGTTTCTCTCTCTCTCTCTCTCTCTCTCTCTCTCTCTCTCTCTCTCTCTCTCTCTCTCTCCCTTTGTCTGCCTCTACTGCCCTCTTAACTCCTGTTTTCATGCCCTAAGTAAACTCTATTCTATATTTTTAAAAAGTGTAAGTAATAATAATAATAATAATAATAATATAGTATATAAAGTGTGAATAAAGAGTTTAAAAAAGAAAGTAAAAGCCCATTCTTCATAGAGCTAGGGATGGTTCTGCCATTAACAACTCTTTTGGTTATTCCAGAGGATTTGAATTCAGTTCCCAGAAATCTGAGTTAAATTTCCAACACCTGCATTATCTATCTTAGAATTACATAGAACTCTAGTTCCAGGCGACCTATTATGCCTTTTTTTCCTCTACATGAACCTGCAATATGGCATACAAACATACAGACACCTTTACAGACTGACACAGTAAGTGCATGCCCTCTACCCCTCTTCTCAGTGCTTCCTTTCCTCCATTTGGTAAATTGCATAAGAGTAGTAATATATTTTTTCATTTCCTGACATTCTATGCTGTCATCTCCTATTTTACACTAAATAAATATATACAATTATCAAACTAATAATAAGATTTTGTTGTTTTACAATGTAAACTCTCATTTGTACTCTTTAGAAGTGTAAGAAACAAATGAATTAAAACAATTATACTTACTTGCACAGAGTTCTAGATGCTGAAATTCTGAAACCAGGCTGTCAGCAGTGCATGCTACTCCCAAAACACAAAATACCATCCTTTCTTTTCCCTCCCTAGTTGCCATGGTGGACATCAATATCTAGCATTTCTTAGCTAAAAGTGGTATCTTTGAAATTTGTTGTCTCTAGTCACATGGCTTATTCACTGTCTTTGTCTACATATTATTTTTTAAATAAATGTCAGATGTTCTGAGTTATGATCTACTTTCCTAGCTATTTCTTATGTAGCATCACATACAAAGACTATTTTCAAGTAAGGACATGAAAAAATGGCAACAATGCAATGTAGAGAAAGTATTTCAAGGCCAGGCAGCAGAAATTGCTTATAAACACATTGCAACATTTAAAGATTATCAACTAATTATCTGTATTTATATTTAAGTGTAGTTTTAAGAGCTTGCAACTTTATTAGTAGAATTATTGCTTTGTAAGAATCATATTCTGTTCAAAGACTGTCATAATTTTACCTTAATTGTTAATATTGGTAGTACTGAATCCAGACACCTATACAAGACAGAAAAGTGATATCTAATTGAACTATATTTCCTGTCTTACTTTATAACATTTTAAATAACAGGATTATTATTTTCTTGGAAATGGTATGTTTTGTAATGTAATTCAAATCACAATGAAAGGAGAAGAGCCAGTGATCACTCCCCTGCTGCTCTAAAAGCATGCTCTAAAAGCATGATTTTAGACTCAGCACTGTAAGGATTTGACTCTTCCTTTTGGTGCTTCTTCACTTGCTTTTCCCTGGTTCAACCATAAAACAAAAGATAATGTGTTCTGTCAACAGAGTAAAATAATACCAATAGGTAATAAAATCTGTAGTGTTTACAAACCTATAAGTGAAGACTGTGGAATTAATATGACCAGGTATAATCAAATGGTTTCATGATAATTGCCCCCTACATAACATATCCTAAACTAGCAATTTTATTACACAAGCTGTAGGTTTTATAGTTATGAGAATACAATTAGTACAATTAGTGTTACTTTTTATGTTTCTGAGAGTGTTCTCTAAAAATCTTTCATATCTGTATCAATACAATTATAGCAGGCTCCAAGTCCTACTTTTGAACTCTGCACAGGATTTGTATTACAATATAATAGTTTAGCTTAGTCACACCAAAATGCAGACCAGTTAGATTAGAGGAAATAAAACTGAAAATTCAATTTTTGAAGTAAGTTTGGATCCTTTATACAATATGACAACAAATATTTGAAAAAACAATTTCTGTCCACAATTCCCTGAACATAAATTTTGCATACATAAAAACTAGGAGCTAGGATTTTTATACAAGTGATACTATGCGTTAAATGTGTTTTTGAGCCTGGGCAACGTTACCTAAAATATTATTTTCCATTTTTATCCATATTCTTGCAAACTTGTCATATTTTTTCTTTATGGTTGAAAATTGAATTAATTGAATTAGATTGTATAGGGCAACATATTTTCATTATCAAGTGATCTGTTAATTTATCCTTTAGTTTGGTATTACTCCCTTGATACTAGAAAAAATGTCATCCTAAGTGTAGATATTAAATTATCACTATGGTCAGTCATTATAGCATATCACTATGGTCAGCTATTAAATTGTCACTATGGTCAGTCATTATAGCATATGCCCAAAAGTCGTCTAGCGGGGTTGGAGTGAAGATGCTGACTATACAGTGTAATAAGCCTGGAGTCTACTAAGAAAATTGGGATGTAAGTAGAGCCACAACACAGAGGAAAACAATCAGGTTATAGTTCATTTCATTCAGAATAAGCCTTTTGAAGTACTTACAAATATATAAAAAACCAATGATACACACTTCAAACTTAGTTATAAATGATTTCTCACCAATGATGAGTAAAATACATCATTTGATAATCACATTACATGAAATAATATCATGTAGACATTGAAGTGCCTTATTCATTTTTATCACATCTCTCTTTCCCTTTCTAAAAATGCTTGATAAAAATTTTGGGCTTCCCTTGGAAATTAATAAGGAGAAATATGCTTAATGAAATTTAGAGTATATTATATTCTACATGGAGATAAATGATCACATTTTATTACAATGTAACTTTTTTCGAGGAGGTATAACTGTTGCATAAAGTTCTCACATTTATGCAACTGCTCAGTGACCTCATACTGAGCAGTTCTTCAATAGTACAACTTAATCTTTACTTAACACTCTGAAAGATTCTTGCATTAACATCTATTTCAACAAATGACAAACATAACCTTAAGGGCAAGGTACTTCATAGCTTACAATTTGATGTAAACATCAGATTCACTTTTGTATTAACAATAGATAAAAACAGATATACATGTATATAATTATATATACATATATACTTTTGTATATATAATATACATAATCTTACAATTATTGTAAGATTATGCAATATATGTACTTATATGTACATAATCACACAATTATTCATTAAAATTTTTACTTTAAAACTAATAACAGAAAATCTCTGGCTGAATTGTTACTATAAAAAATTAAATTTTTAGAAGAACAGAAATGGGACTGCTTTCATTATTTTAATTGTATCTCGGTTTTTCCTATATGAAGAAGAGCTGACTTTTGAGACTTTGAGAATTTGTTGTGGGTAATGACAGTTTCTTGTCAGATTTTAAAATGCAGTTGTTGTTGCCTTATCCTTCAAATGTATACAGAACTTTCTCTATCTGTTCAGGAGAGAATATCTGATACTTAGAATTTATTTCATTCATATAAATATTCTCATCAGCATGAGAGAAGCTCAGACAGGAGGATTGCCACTGTAAGTTCAAAAACAGCATGGGATTCTGTAAGATATTATTTCATAAAACAGATGAAATTAACCTAGTTTGTTAAAAGAGTTACAAAACTCTTGACTGTTTTACTTTATATTTCACTATTGCTTTTGTGGTTTATATAAAAAATTTTACCCTATTGTGTCATAAAGTTTAATACAACTTTTCTCTAACATATACACTTTCTCTTTATGAATAGAATGGAAACGTTAGATACAGTTAGTAATTTAAGTTCAACAGGCAACAACATTCAGCAGTGAGTGTGTTTGGTACTTAACAATAAAGGAAATATTTTGTTGTGGAAAGGTATTTTTATAGTCTCTGTGCTTATATTCACTTTTCACATGTTTTTTATTTGAATACTGCATCAGTGAGAGAATAAATTGTAAACATTTATCATCTAAGCATTGCATTTATTGAGTTTCTCAAATACAGCACTTTGCGTATTTCGTGATATATGAAAGACCCTACAAATACTGAAGGATTATAAGTATTTACTGATTATGAACAGCCATGAAAGCTTAAAAAGAAAAACTTAAAATATCAATTTAGAACTTATTAATAAAGAAATACTACCTCACCACGCTTTAACCTCCTCATCCATGGCATGATACACACGGAGTTTTGGGTGTATGCTAAAAGCTAGAAGTTGTTTTGCTTGCTAAAATTTCTGCATATTTATATTTATATAAATATTTATAACCCTTTTACTATGATCACTCCAAAGTAACAAAAAAATCAGTGTTTTTAAAAGGTGCTATTTATCTACAAGTGTGTTAACTCCCCACGCTACCCCTCACCCCCCAAAAAGCAGATAGTGAATGAGAGCCTGTGTATACACAGCTAAGCTAAGGCAATAAAATACACTTACATCACAGCCTGCCGTCTTTTGGTTTACAAATGGATTTGGATTGTACTTCCCAATTGTATTACCATATACAGTTATAAATTCAGTCAGTTCTATGTATAATGGCTATACAGTTGAATTAGAGATGAAGCACTACAGGAAAAAAAAATTTTATATGTTTGGTTTGACTACCTAGCTCTTATAAAAACAATTATCACCAGTTAATATTTCACTAAGAGGAAAATGATATAATAATAATAATAAACCAATACACCTATTTTGAAATACAACTAACTATTTTGGAAATGTTTTTATGTAATATGGAATCATTATAAGAGTTTAAATGCTGATAATTTGCGTAAACTGACAATAAGATTTCATCTTGATAATCATAGAATAAATTATCTGAAAGTAAGTAGTTTCTTTTCATTTTCACATATTTTCACATGTGACTTAGGAGATATACATTCCTCCATTTGCACTTCATAATTTAAAGAAATATATGAGAATGTATTTAAATTCTACTCATAACTTTATAGCTCTAAATAACACTAAAAGGCAAAAATATTGTTTAAATATAATTAATACTATGATTATTATGGGAAAATAGAAACACAATTGAAAATAATCTAGCACATTCCTTATATAAAAGGTAAAACTTGGTAAATATGACTTTATTTTTCAATGCATGACACATTGTGTTTGAATGAGAGAACAATAGTTTATATTGTATGTTTCTTCTGAAAATTTACAATGGTATGCTGTTTACCTATTGTCTTGTGCATTCATTTATTTAATGTAGCTGTAATAAAAGTGCCATGTCCAAAAACAACTTTAAAAAGCAAGAGTATATTTTGAGTTGTGGTTTCAAAAGATTGGGGAGCATCAAGGCAAGGGAGACAGACAATAGGTCAGCATGTGGCAGAAGCAGGAGACTGATAGGTCACATATTGGTCATAAACTAGAAAAGGAGAGCCAGAAGGAAGTGGGAAAAGGCTGTAAACACCCAAAGCCAACCCCACAATGATGAACTATCTCAAGCAGGATTGCACATACTTAATCATTTTATAACAGTCCTAACCTGCACCACCAGGGCCAAGTGTTCAGATGAACGGACCTAACTGGAACATTTATCCTATAGCCAATATAAATTTGTATGCATTATTCCTTCTCATATTACATTTCTAGTATGGAAAACATCAATAGTCATCCTACAATGAAACCAAAACTCTTATAAATTTGTATATGTGTTCACAAAAAACTTTACTGACTACTGGGAAACTGATATGTTTTCTGCATGTCAACTACAGTTTTCCCCACAATCCACAGCAAGTAAGTCAAAGTGGAAAATAAAGACTTCATAATAATAAAGGATGACAGTAATAAAAGTTTACCTCTCAGATATTAGAAATTACAATTTCAGAAATTGTTATTAAAAAAAAAAAGAAAAGAAAAAGATCCAGGTGCCTAATCTGCCTGGATGACACTCTAGGCACTCTATGCTCTGGCCTGCCTTGCTTCAAATTCAGAAGACCAACTCTGTATAGTCTTTGCTTCCTGAATTCTGTTGACACTGACTTGCCTTGTACTATCTCCACACTTGAAAGCCTAGACCCAAATGTGTAGACTGTGCAGGAAGGCTTTCTACTGTTGTTTCAATTTCCTTATTTGTTATAGGTCTGCTCTTTAAAATAAGAACATATTACTGAAGTCATAATACATTTTTAGGTTTGGAGGAGTAAAGCTGAATGGGACAATACCCCTAAAGGAGTAGGTCTCTATAGCTGCCTAAAGAAGCTAGGGAAGTTGTCACAGGAGAAAAGCTATCAATAGTTTTACCCTCCCCCCAACACACACACACACACACACACACACACACACACACACAATGCCTATGGACCACTAATAAAAACCAGCCTGACAAGATATATAAAATTTGCAGCAGGGGGATTTATATGATGGAGGTAACCAACTGTATCAATTTAGACTTAAGTTAACTAAAAAAGATAAGATTCATGCCTTATTTTGTAAGCCTAGCTAACTACGCATGGATGTTGAGGTCATAGTCCTCAGATTATTTTCCTAAATAAGTATAATTTCTAACTGCACTGTAAATGGAGTTATATCCACAAAAAAGTATAGCTTTCATTTGTGGTGAAAGTATCTTTCTTTTAAAGTCAAAAATTGTTATTGAAATCAACAACTTTTCAGAACATAACAAATGAAAGATCATGGGTTGCCAGCTGCAATTGATAAATCTACAACAACATAAAAAAAGTAGTAAAGGATGGCTATTAAGGCTTACTGCAAGTGTGTTTTATATATGATAGAGGATTTGTATATATGATATCTCAAAAATATTATGAAAAATCTCAACTCCAGTTAACATGATAAGAAGGATAGCAGAAATTTCGCAACACACCGACTTCTCTTTGAATTTCTTCCTTATCCAATCTCAAGTAGCATTCTTAAACATGTACCTATGATCAATCTACAGTAAAGGTACTCAGCAGTTTGTGTGTGTGTGTGTGTGTGTGTATATATATATATATATATATATATATATATATATGTATATATTTATATGTATATATAAATATATATATTTAGAAAATAAGAAGCTATGAATTTCAAATGGAATGAGTAGCACTGAAGAAATTGGAAGAAGACAGGTGAATTATGCAAATTAAGGACTCATAGAAAATTGTTTTTAAAACTAAAATAGATTAGAAAAATAAAATATAGTTAAAATGAAAGAAGAGACATGCAAATTATTTGTGGATTATGTTATTTTTTCACCTTTATTCAAAAAGAAATGTTGCACTTTTAGATTTTTCTAAACTTACTTTATTTAGAGTTCTTTAATGATTCAACCTCCCTTTTAATTCACTGCCTAAAGTATGGGAGAAAGAAGGTTAATAGAAAAGGAAATTTGTAGACCTGTGCAGAAGTAGATCCTTAGGGAAATTCCACTTTTCACTGTCAGGATACCAACAGTTGTGGCTAATAGCAAACACCAAACATGAATCAGAAACAGCTGTTCAGTCCAGCAGAAACCACAAGGCTCTGCTGAATCAGTTTGAGTCAACAAAATTGCAGGAATTAGGTGGAATACCATGAGAAGTTCTTTGTAGCATTTCTCTCTAGGAAGTGAAAACCAGCTAAGTCCAAAAACAGGTGAGACAGGAGAACCATTGCATGAGTAGCTAAGAGCAGTGAAGAGCTGGATGGGTAGCAAGGAACAGAGAAAACTGGTATAGACCAGTAATGTATCAAATGACATCACAATGTAAGAGCATCCTTTCATTCTTTGTGGGGTTCCATTTATACTCTTTCCAAACATCACATATCCTCTTATGTGTCTATTGCAGAAGAACATCACATGCCCTCTCATAAATATGCTTCAGCAAAAATTCTCTTACAAGTCAGGTTCCTGGAAAACATCACATGACACAACTGGTTTTCTAAAGAAACCAGAAATTTCCAAATTCAGAATATAAAAAAATGAAATCATCTCCATTGACTTATGAAAAGATCAGTAAAATGTATAGTCTATCTTGAAATACCAAGAGACCAGAGAAAATTAACCTTTGAAGAATATAAGTAGAAAAACCCTAGGTCTTAATTTCCATGGGTGATAAACCAATGCCACAGGCGATTTTCTCATCCATTCCATTTCATAAATAAAGGATTAAAATTTACAAAATTTTACTTGTGTGTAAGTTTTAGCAATCAATAATTATTCACTTTGTTAAAACTGTATTTGTGTGCAGAATGTATCCTAGTGTGTCATGTTTGACTATGTGTGTTGATGCAAAAGATTGTCTTTTTTAAACTTTTCATACTTATTTACATGCCAACATATGCACCTTTCTAGCATCTTTTGATAAAAACACATGTAATAGTTCTTCAATACATTTTTCTTTAGTATTTTACAAACACTTATATGAGACTAACTAGATTACTGACATTTAGGGCCACTCAAATGTTACAAATCTATATATGAAAATCATCAACCATAAGTCTAGACGGGCTTCATTTTCTATGTGTAGTTTGAGTGAGAATATATTCCTTCTTACTGATTTTTCCAGCAAAACCAGTATTATGTTTTAGAAGTAAAATATCTGTATGCTAATATTATAATATTTGACACCCAAAAGTGGCACTGTTTTTGAACAATATGAGACTTTTTATGTGCGAAAAGCATAGCTGATGAGAATCTGTAGTATAAGATCATATAGGTTATAGATCAGTCAAAATCTCTTCTTTTGTCTCCTTAACTCACTCGCCTCAACTGTTTGTCTTTTATTTCCTTTCTTAGGCTGTTTTCTTCTGTATTCCATCAATTCCTAACTCCTCTCTCCTCTCCACTACTTCCCCAGTATGTGCATATACATCATATATGTATACATTATATACATATGCATATACATCACATACACATAGATACACATCATATACATCATATACATAGATATAAACATAGACATTAGAGACATATACATATGTATATGCAAATACATCACATACACAGACAGATACACACACACATATATATATATATACATCATATATAGAGACATCATATACATAGACATTATATATATATAGACATCATATACATAGACATAGAAATAGACATAGACATCATATACAATATACATATACAAGTATGTATATGTATACATATACAAATATGTGTATGTATATGTATACATATACATATTCATACATATATATGAAGCTTCTGGTCAGGGCCAAGGAACAAACAGCTACCTGCACTTATGCCCTTCTCTCTGTGATGTACTATATCTTCAAAATACACATCTACACTCTTACATTTATGTTTGTCAGGTACTCTATCACAGAGAAGTAACAATTAATTAAATTACATATGATACTTGGAACTTAGATTGATAAATGTATGATAACTGTTGTTTTTCTTTTCTTAGATATTTTATTTGCATCTCAAATGTTATTCCCTTTTCTGCTTTCCCCTCCATAAACCACTGATCTCATTGCCCTCTCCTTTCTTCTTTGAGGGTGCTGCCTCACCGACCCACAAACTCCCACATCCCCTCCTTGGCAATCCCCTCCACTGGGGCATCAATCCTTCATATGATTAAGGGCCTCTCCCCCCATTGATGTTCAAAATGTTCATCCTCTGCTACATATGAGCTGGAGCCATGGGTCACTCTATGTGTACATTTTGGTTGGTGGTTTAGTCTAGGGGGTCTGGTTGATTGATATTGCTTCCTATGAGGTTGCAAAACCCTTCATTTCCTTCAGTCCTTTTTCTAACTCCTCCATTGAAGACCCTGTGCTCAGACCAATGGTTGATTGCTCGCATCCCTTCTGTATTTGTCAGGCTCTGGCAGAGTCTCTCACGAGACAGCTGTATCAAGCTCCTGTCAGCAAGCATATTTTTGTATCTGTGATAGTGTCTGAGTTTGGTATCTGTATATAGGATGGATCCCCATGTGGCAGTCTCTGGATGGCCTTTCCTTCAGTCTCTGCTCCACATTTTTTTACATAGTTACTGCCATGAGTATTTTGTTCCCCCTTCTAAGAATGACTGAAGCAATCACACTTCGGTCATGCTTCTTGTTGAGCTTCAGGTTGTCTGTGAACTATATCTTGTGTATTCTGAACTTTTGGGCTAATATACAATTATCAATGAATGAATACCACGTGTGTTTTTTGGATACTGGGTTACTTCACTCAGGATGACACTTTCTAGTTCCATCCATTTGCCTAAGAATTTCAGGAAGTCATTGTTTTTAATAGCTGAGTAGTAGTCTACATTTTCTGAATCTATTCCTTTGTTGATTGACATCTGGGTTCTTTCCGGCTTCTGGCTATTATAAATAAGGATGCTATGATCATAGTGCAGCATGTGTTCTTGTTATATATTGGAGCATCTTACTTATTAGTTTCTCAGTGATTGTTGTTCATGTTGACTTCTGCATTCATAGCACAGAATCACTTCATGATACTTTTGTGTCTTCACCAAGACACACAAGTTTTTACTGAATGATTTTTGGAATCAGCTGAAATTAGAAACATATTTTCAGCAACACTGTTATAGATTATAAATTAGTCCAGATAATTTTTGTTCATTTATGATTATAAAATGACGAAGATGAGCAAAACATTTTTTACGCACAAAATATAGAGCTATCCAAACACTAAACACAACTGAAAAGAGCAAACAAAAATGTAAAAATATGCTAAAATGTTTTAAAAACTTAAGGATATACAATGACCACATGTTTCCTAACAATGTATAATATTTTCTATGTGAGACAGGCAAATATTAAGATTGTACCCACAGGGTTATTCTAGAGCACTATAGTTATTCTATCTATTGATTGAGGTTATTGTTACATATTTCAAATTAGTTAATGAATATCTTATGTTTTATAAATATCTCACCCTGGATTTATACAATTAAAAAATAACATTAAATGTAAAGTTTATATATAATCACTCTCCCTTTATCTCTTGTGTCTTTGATACTTTTTATAGGAAACATTTTTTTTTTACCCCACGAGACTCGGGAGGAGGCGAGCAGTGGGAGCAAGCAGGATTCGAACACACGGGTCAGAGAGAGAGCACAGAGGGACCCGTGCCCTCTGCAGGCGGACGCCTTATGGGCTGCGCCACCGCCGGTTCACTTATAGGAAACTCTTATTATCCTCTGCTGGACCAAATTACATATCATGAATTCTGGCCTTAAACTGAGAACTTCTATTCAATCAACCTTCCTACCCCACACCCCAAAAAGATCTACTAATAAAATTTTATAAAAGCAAGTTCTGATATGCCAATCATCTTCAGGGTCATTTAAAATTTTATGAATATTTTTTTACTAGATGTAGATTATTATGCATTAAAATAAAGACTGCATCTTTGCCAAACAAAATAAAAAACAAAATAAAATATTTCTTAATAAATATTATTAAATATATGATCAAAAATTTTTCTTTTATTTTCAGAATTTTTGCCCTGAACATAACTCATGACAATGGAAGAAATGAAAAGCATGATCTATGAATAAGTTTCCTACGTCTCTACCAACATCAAACCTAGAAGTCTGGAGCATTAACAGTTAGCAATGTTTCTCCCTATTTGTATGTTTGATGTTTATAGTAATCTCATGTTTATCTTCCTTTTATTTTGTGTCTCTTCTGTCATTTCCACCTCCTTCCTTTAGTCTTTCCATATATACCATTTCAAAACTCCATATTTGTCTTGAGTAGGAAAACAATAGATATTAAAACATTAACATACAATATGAAAAACTTTGTTTTAGTACTTTACTATCTCTATCATTCAAAAAATATTTTTTCCTAATATTTAGAATACTATAAGTTTTATTTGTCAAATATTCCCTTAATGAGTGAAAAAAGCTGGAAAACATTCAGGTATATTCTAATTTAAATTTCCACACTCTTTAGTCATTGGGACTTATATACACATGTAAACAATTAAGTAACATACTGACCAATCAAGTTCCATTTAGGAAGGTCTATCTATCTATCTATCTATCTATCTATCTATCTATCTATCTATGTATCTATCTATGTATCTATCTATGTATCTATGTATCTATCTATCTATCTATCTATCTATGTATCTATGTATGTATGTATGTATGTATGTATCTATCTATCTATCTATCTATCTATATATATATATATATATATATCACAATTAATAAAATGAGGTTGTGAAATAAGTACCTTTCATAGGGCCAGAATATTTTGTTTTACCCATCTATAGTGATTTAAAATTTTGCTGGGTAGAGTAGCTTGGATTAACATCTGTTGTCTCTTAGGATCTGCTAGACATCTGCCCAGGCAGGTCCAGCTTTTAAATTCTCTGTTGAGAATGCAGGAGTAGTAGTTTTAGGTAGGCCTTTATATGGTTCTTGGCCTTGTTCCCTTGCTGCTTTTAATATTGTTTCTTTGTTATGTTCATTTATTGTTGTAATTGTTAGGTGGCAGGAGGATTTTATTTTCTGGTCCAATCAATTTGGTGTACTAAAAGCTTCTTATACATTTATAGGCATCTTTCCATAGAATAGGAATATTTTTATGATTTTGTTGAAAATATTTTCTGGGCCTGTAGCAGGATAGCTGTGTTCTGGTGGTGCCAAATTACCCTGGTGCTTGTTGCCTGTATTTATATACTGTCTTTTAGCCATCTGGTTGGTTGTAGTGCTGTACTGGATGATCCTGATACCAGCAGCACTCCTTGGAGAGACCTACAGAGTCTGACAATAGATCTTAAGGAACAGGAAGCTACTCACTTCTGCTGACAATTTCTCAGTGGTCCAGGTAGGCAGGAGATTGGGTAGATAGGAGTCTAAGCTGGACACTCCTGAGGCCCCAAAAGTCTTCTTAGGCAGATGGCAAGAAAGAATCTTAGGCAAGAAGATGGAAGGCAGAGGAAAATTTACAACTCATTTCTCCAGCTGCATGCAAGACCAATCTGACTAGCGAGAGATTAATGGAGATGGTTTCAAGTTGGTAGGTTCTAGGGCCCCCAACATGCATTCTAGGGGAAGCAGGTTGCTCCTGGTGTCCTGAAAGATTTCTCAGACATCATTGTGCTCCCTGAGCCGGACAATTCAGGCAGATTTGACAGGACAAGATTGTAGATTTAACAGAGAGCAATGAGGGACTTATGTGAGAAAGAGAAGATGGAAAGGAAATGTAATTAAATTCTAATCTTAAAAATAGAACACTTAAAAAGAAAATAAATGTTTTAAATTTCATCAAGTAATAGGTTTAAAAAGAAAATCATAAAAATACAGACCTGAATTAGACACATTGCAAATTAGTAATGAAAGATTTGCTAAAGTTATTGGAAAATATGCTATTGAAAAATTAGGAGTCTGTATTAATTTGAGGTGAACACAAAAACATGTAAAGATTTCTGAGTCTTATTATAATACATGTGTGTATTATTAAATTAAATTTAAATATAAATTATAGGAAAGAAGACATAAATTTGAAATGGAGCTGTGAATATATGCTTGGGAGGCTTTGGAGTGAGAAAAGTAAGGTGAAAATATGTAATCATATTTTAACTTCATCAAAACGTTTTAAAATGGAATAGAGAACTACCCAGAATGCCTCCCAGTTAGTGTAGTCTGGTTATTTACTTAGCTGTCTTTCATGCACATAGATTCCCACATGCATCTGCTCTATATCTTTTCAGTATACCACAGCATATTATTTACTGACTGATATGTCCAAAACTATTAGGATGAATATTATAAATCATAAATAAACTAAAATAGTTAAAAATTTCTCTGAAATAAAATGCAAATTTTGAACAGTGCTGGAAATTCCATTACAAAATTCCTAAATGAGCAATCTGTTTGGAAACACAGGTTGGTGAGGCTAAACACTGAAGGTGCAGTGTTGAGGGAATTGCATAAGCAATGAGGCAGAGGACACAGGTATTTGAAAACACTTCTGGAATCTGACATAGTCTGGAAATGAGGACTTAGAGAAATCACTTAGTTTCTTTAAATTGATTCCTATATTTGAAAAACTTTGACAAAATAATTTTGTCTCATCATAGAAATAGGGAAGATAAGATCTAGTATCACCTCTGAAATAGTTTTATAAAACTTACAGTAATCTTTAAGTCGCCATTTTGTTAAGAATTGTTCCTGAGAGCCTCTCCACCAAGCACCGTGGTACAACTTTATGAAGCTGCCTTTTGTCTTTTTCACAGAAACGTGACAGAAAGTTTAACTTCTTCATTCAGTAAAGATTTCAGTAGCTTTTTCCTGGAGTCTGCAAAGTCAAAGTCAAGTATAAGGAACTGTGAGCACAGGTCTGAAACTGAGCTAAAGTTCAAGGTAAAGCTGCCTCTTGATAGCTTTCACTGAAAAGAAAAAAAAAATGAAAAGGAAACATGAAGAAAAGAGACTATGACCTGGAATGGAAGTCTTGATGTATAATAATGTCTGAAACTGTCTCCTTGAGAGGAGTTTAATCAGCTCTCACTTAAGAACAAGACAGGACAAGTGCCTGTCATCCTACCCCTGAGGAGAGAGGTCAAAAATCTGACTTGGCTTTGTAAAACAATTAATCCTACCACATTCTTCTTGTAAGATATCCTGGGGATGGAAAAGCCTTTCTACATATGGAGTTTATATCATGATTATACATCTCTGTGGTAGGGACAGTATGTCTGAATGCTCTGTACAGTGAGCATGCAGCTCTGCTGATAGAGAATACTTCTGGAAACAGAAAAGATAAAGTGTAGTAAGTGTCTAATTGTTTGCTTGCAGGTGCACTGCATTTGTCTTCACAGTTGGCATTTGGAAAACATTTCTGCAGAATCACTGTCATGAGACTCGAATGTGTAAACTTGAGCTTCACTGAAACATTGAGGTCAGGATTAATTAAAATCAAGTATGGAGTTAATTGCTTCAATCTTTTTTTTTCCACACAAGAGAGAAAATCAAGAGGAAGTATTTGACTTTGGAAAAATTAGAAATTATAGTCTATTCTACATGAGCATATTTTAAAATATAGAAGCACAACTGTATTCCTTTTGTATATTTTCTTTTTTATAAAAGCTAAATGCTAATTTTATTTACATGCGCACATGATTCCATGAATGTAGGCACATGGCCATGTTGTGACTTCAGGGACTAGAGAAGGGTACTAGATCTGCTGGACCAGAAATGTAAGCTGTTGTAGCCTTCCTGATATGAATATTGGGCTCTGAACTCAGCGCTTCACCTGAGCACTACTAACAAAGCATTACACTTAGTAGTATTTACATTAACATTACTAGCTGCTATAACACAACTGCAAACAGTTAGACAATAAGATTATCCCATCTTTTCTGTTTCTTTCGGGTGTCCCTGTCCACACTCTCACTCTTCACTCTATTTAGTGTGCAGACACGCATTCTTTGTAAATTAGGTGTATATTGATGACCTAAAAATCCAGTGAACTCATCCTCTTCTTTTCCCTTTTTGATACTGGGGCTGCAGTGCGAGCAGTATGTTCCTGAAGCTCATCAGCCTTTGCTTGTGTTATTTTCTAAGGAAAAGCATGAGTACCTACTGTTCCGTTGAATTTTCACGTTCATAGTCTTTAATAGCAAAACTATTTTTAAAGTCTGTATGATTTTTGAGAAAGCAGTGAAAGAGGCAATGGAACTGTTGCACACAGAGGCTAGCATCACCTACTTCAATTTTACCATCTATGGGAAATTTCATTTTTGTCATTCAATTTATAGTAGAAAGACATAGTATCCAGGGAAAGTGAATGACTTAGAAGGTCACAAAAAGGAATTATTTTTAAACCAGCATGAGACATTACTTCTTGATTCCTAACCTTGTGAGCTTAGTGAGTTGTATCATTGCCCAGTCTTAACCCCAGAAATAATTCTGTGCCAGATGTCTCTAAACAAGAGGAACTCTTGTCCTATAAATGTCACCTTAGATATGCCTCAAGCCAGAAACTCTTGTGTTAAATTTTACCCTTTGATCATATTGTTGTGTCCAGGGGAGATAATGAAAAAAGATCACTGATGCCTTTTTAAATTATATTGGATATAAAGTAAATTCGACTTTTTGAGTTACATTTTAATGCAGTAAGTAAACATTCTAATACATATTTTGTGGTATTTTATGATAAATTCAGAAATGGTATTACTTTTTTAAGGAAAACTGCTAATTTAACCCTTAAATCATTGAAGGTATTAAAACTAAGTAACTTTTGAAGATATAAATAGTATTATTATAACAAAATAAGCAAATATCACATTTACTCCATTATTAATGCTTGTTAAAAAGACACATGGAAGCTGGGCAGTGGTGGTGCACGCCTTTAATCCCAGCACTTGGGAGGCAGAGGCAGGCAGATTTCTGAGTTCGAGGTCAGCCTGGTCTACAGAGTGAGTTCCAGGACAGCCAAGGCTATACAGAGAAACCCTGTCTCAAAAAAATCAAAAAAATAAAAGACACATGGAATGTAATGTGTACATTATTCTTATTCAAACGTTTTGGTCATCTCAAGCATTATCTTGCAAATAGAGTTTGACTGTAGATATCTATTTACCTCTGATTATTATAGTACTTCAGATCCATTAACTTTCTTGATTCCTGATTCTTGGGAGAGGAGAATGAAATAAAGTTGTTTCAGTTAGAGCTGAGTACTTCACAGTCTCTTCGTCTGTTAATGTTGATTAGTTGTTAGTCCCTATAATAAAGGTTATCTCCAGAAAATATAAGCTTTCTAATGAGGTTTGAGAGATGTAGTACTCTATGTATATAAATATAAGTGAACTCGGAGGTCAGATTTTTCATTTACCAAAAATGAAATATTAATATTAAGCTCCTAGGGCATGTAGACTAGATAAGACTAGATAATCCCTTTATTTTTGCAGTTAAATAGACATGAGTTCTATTTTGTGTAGTAAGATAAAAGTCCAATATGAGAGTGATGGTTACTTCCACATTCATGCCAGTATTACACTTGGCACTGTCTATCTGTTAACATGGCTTTCTTTTGGAAAAGTTGTCAAATGATCAGCAAATTATAATATCTCCAGGAAGCAAGACCTTGTGCTAGTTGGGATCAAGTTATTTACAGTTTTGTATTATGGACTTTTCAGAAGATCCATGACAAAAAACAATACCGTATCTCTAAAAGTAAGTTCAGATAAACTTTTTTATGTGAAACGTTGAAGATGTATGGTGAAACTCAAAAGACAAATCTAATGTTTATGTTCTCAAATTATCTTATTCATGACAAAATAGAAATCATTTGGAGCACTATGAATGTGAGTTGAAGTATTGTTTTATATCTTGCCCTTGATGGCAAGAGGAATCTGTGCTTTATTTCTGATGAAAATAATACAGAAAAGATATCAGTGTTACTGTCCTGGTCATATGAAGACATATAGACTCGTCATAAAAGAATAGGGTATCCTGCCATATAATGAAAGAACCATTCAAAGAGCCTTAGTATTGAGAAGAGGTTGGCTCAGGGAGCAGAGACCCATCTCAATAAGATAGTCATCATATAGTTACTAAGTCATAAACCTGAAAGAACATGGGTATTTTCAACAACTAGTGAGCATGAAGATGGTGCCTATGTTAACAAAATGGAATACAGCTGATTGTTGACAATACAGCTGCCTCTGGGAGACCTTACAGGTCTGAATCCTTAATCACAGAATGTGATTACTATACTGTCATAGAATGAATGATTACTGTACTGTCATAACCTGCTTGGCATTAAGTATTTTCTCATATAAAATGACATCTAAAATATCTGTAAGCCAACTTTACAGAATATTTATCAAGTAATGCATGTAGCAAAATATTTACATGGAACATCTTTTAAATATTATATGTTGATATATTTGTTTTACTACTTTGGAAACTATGAAACTAATAATTCTAATCTTTGGTTTTCATCTATAAAATGTTGAGAAATTTGAGGATCCTAATTAGCTTTAAATTAAACTAAATAATGTAATCTACTTGAAAGTTTGAAAGACAATTCATTGATACTATTTGTAGTAGACTTTTTTGTATTTTTTGTTTGTTTTTGATAATTTTTTTGGTATAGATGACATATAATATTTTGCACTTTAACATCTATAGCCCTGAGGACTAAAATTACCAACTAGAATGCTCTTTCCTCGGAAAAATTGGTCCTCATGCTCTAGGCTTTTCTTTCCTGCCTAGAGCGCTTTGTGTATGACTGGGACATTTTGGGTTTTCTCTTGTCCATGATGGAATCTCTATTATTGTTGTTTCTTATCATATAGTCATCCCTGAAAACACACATTCAAGTAGCATTCTACATACTAATCAGGTTATATTTATGTATTTACGAATGTATATGTATATACATACATACATATCCTTTTCCAGCCCCAATTAACCTTGTATTATGTTGGAATTAAACAACTGGAGTAAGTTAGGGGAGTGTCATTATTTCCTGAGGAGACTGTACTTGTCTGCTCCTTCAGAAATGAATGCTTAGCATGTGGGTAGGCATCATTCTCTCACTTCTGCCACTATGACTAACATCAATCAATATATGGAATGTATCAATACTTAATAAAACTAAGCTCTGAATTTTATGAAGAGATTGAAGGCATACGTTTTTAAAGGGGGAGTAAAGGTGGTAATTTTGTAAATATAATATCAAAAATAAAAGAAGTAATTAAAAACACTATATTTCACTATAAACTTATTAAATATTTTAAAGAATAATTTAGGAGGTGGCAGGACCCTCTAGAATATATACGAGAACAGGGAGGTGAGAGAACCTCAGGACTCAAATGGAGGAACCTTAGATGAAATGCTCTACAGTCGGAAGAGGGAACTAGTAGAGTCGACCTCCAGTAGAAATACAGGGCATCAAATGCAAAGATGGTCTTGCCATCCCATAGTCAAAAATTCTGACCTAGAATTGTTTCTCTTTGAAAGAAGTACAGGAACAAAACCAGAGAAGAGCTTGAGGAAAAAAGGGTCTAGTGACAGGCCCAAATTTGGATCCAGCTTAGAAAGAGGCCCCAAGGCCTGACACTATTACTGATTCTATGGTGTGTTTACAAACAGTGGCCTAGCATAACCTCCCAACAAGCATCTGAAAGAGTCAGATGCAGATACTTATACCCAATAGAAGCTTGTGACCACTGTGGTTGAATTAGGGAGAAGCTGGAAGAAGCAGAGGAGGAGGGCAACCCTATAGGAATACCAGCAGTCTCAACTAACTTCGTTCCTGGAATCTCTCAGACACTGAGCCACTAAACAGGCAGCATACACCAGCTGATATGAGGCACCCAGCACATATACAGCAGAAGACTTCCAGGTCTGGACTCAGTCAGAGAAGATGCACCTAATCCTCTAGAGAGACTTGGGGACCCAGAGAGTAAGGAGGTCGTGTAGGGTGTGGGTAAGGGTGGGGACATCCTCTTGGAGACAGGGGGAGGAGGTGAGGGATATGGAACAGTCGGAGGGTGGACTGGGAGGGGAATCAATTCTGGACTAAAAAAAAGATTAAAAAATAAATGAAAAAACAAATAAATAGAATAATACTTGTCTTCATAGATAATTGTATTTTATTGTAATAAAGTATTTTTATAAAATAAGATAGGCTTTCTAAATATGACATTTGTCATAGTAACATGAATAAATACAACGGTCAGCCTAGTGGCCTTTGAGATCAACACCTACACTTATATTCAAATTCCCTTGTGATGATTCATTTGCCCCTTAACAGTGCCTTGGCAGCTCTTGAGGCTGTCACATTCAAATTAAAATAACCTTTATCATTAATGGTGGTATACATGAGAAATTATAACTGTAGAAAATAAGTAAAACAACTTGATATTTTCATTTTTATTGCTTCTTAGAACCCTTTAAAAATTCTAAGAAAGATAGCCTTTGATAGGTTACTTTCTATGTGAATTATTCAGTTAGGATCTTCTGAGATAAGAGTTTTTTTAAAGTTATTTTAGCTTTCTTACTCCTGTTCTTACAGTTGACTGTGCAGCTCATAGAAAACTTGTCATTTCTGTCTTTTCAGTTTCTTGTTATTCACGTGAGAAAAAAATCTATCAAGGTGATCAAAGAAAATGTCAAACATAGTAAGAACATTGAGTTAACTCATCCACACATTCAAAGATGTCTTACTATGCTACTGTCAGAAAAAAAGTTGATAACTAACAAACTGAAACTAGAATTTACTGATTAAGGTTTGGAAAAAATAACTGCGCTATATATTAGTTTTTGTGATTTATCCTCAAGAATAGTGTATATGCCAGAAACTGTATTGTACAGGATGTGGCTTTCTTTATACAATGATATGCCTTGTAGGAGACTTAAACTCTGGAAATGATGTATAATTTTCCATATGATTTTGTGTACATTTATACGTTCTAAAAAAACATGAATGAGGAACCCAGAAGACAACACCAGACATCTTTGAACAGGCATCATTAATGTCTCTCTTTGTATTTTAAAGCAAAATTTCTTCTTTACCTTGTTCTCCTCATGGAGGTAATGCTTCCTGGAACATAAGCCACAGGATTTGCTTGTCTTCCAGAACTGGAAAATGGAATTACAAATTATATCACCATGTTCATCTTAGGACTAAACTGAGTTCCTTGTGCTGTATTGTTTATGGTTGCTTTTCTAAATCTTGTGATAGTGTTACATAAAATTCTATATGTTAAAGATATTCAACTGGATATTTGGATGGCTTTACAAATATATAAAGATTACCACTGAAAACTTCTTGATAAATTTATGAATTTATGTAGTTACAATATGTTATCTGTGGAGAGGGTTAATTTAAAAGGTATAATTTTACCTATTTCAGTTATATGCAGGATTGTTAAAACTTTATAAAAGTTCAGTGAGTATAACTTCTAGAACTTATCATTATACATATATGAGATTGAGATTTTCTCTGATTTATGCAATGGGGAAGATATTTATAAATAGTATGCCTAAGAAATACATAAGTCTACAGTTTTTATCTAAAAATTATATTTTATTTAATATGTACAGAAATATGTTTACAAATATATATATCATGATTTTTTAGGAATGTTTATTCATAGATTAACTACCAATGGCACTGGGGACAAACTTGGGATGGTGTAGAGTATACTAGGCTCAGTGACACTGGAATCATTAACCTCAGCCTGGTCAATGGATTATCTCAAGTTTCTCTGCCTACCTCAGGTTATATTATTTATATATTCTTTCAACCCCAAGTTTCTCAAATCTACTGAGTATAAATAACATAATCCTTTTCAATGTGAAGACTAAATGATACAATGTCTATAAACGAGTTAGTCCTATAAATAGCATATGGCAAGTGATAAATATAATGTACTAGTATAAACTTAGAGAAAAATAAACTTATCTAGGGAAACATTTGTATAAATCCTTTTATGTGCAGAGTATTGAGTACAGATATGACCAGGAAATATATTAAATATGTCTCAAGGTAATGTGTTTTCATAGGAAAGTTTGTTTGGTTACTTCTCTGACATCATAGGGTGACAATCAGCTGACCCCCATGTCTCAAGTCAGACTCTTGTACATTATTCCTATTGAGATGTTTTCTTCATCCTCCAAGTTGGTGACCATATAATAACCATCAGAACAAAGAAAAGTGAAATAGTTTAGCCAGTTTAAGGCAATTTAAATAATACAAAGAATTATACCTATGCCATAGTTATTGTTAAGTGGTGACAGAGATGAGAAGTGACTCGCAGTGTATACATGTATCTAAAATACAGACTTACACTAACTTGCAAGAGGAAAAGTATGGGCAGTAGTTGAGGATGTATACCTCCAACCATTATTGCTATGAAAATTTAACAGTTTCAATATTTAGTATGAAAAAAGTTAGTACAAAGTTTTACTATATAAAATATATAGTAAAAATGCTTCAGTTTTGGAAAAATATTTCATCCATTTTAATATTTGTAGTTTTTTAAGAAATTTTTCTATCTTTTAGGCTTCTTTTATTTAATGACTAAATATTTTACAAATATCAACATTTTTAATTATAAACAGTATGTCTGACTATACATACACATATATATTATAAGAGAGACATGTTTCTTTTCATGTCTTTGTCTTTTACATGTGTGATTAATGTTAAATTTTTGAACAGTTCTAAATGGGGTGATAGGGAAACACTGTGACCTGCATTTTACCAATGAATAGTATGAAAAAAATGTTACTGAAATGATGTATCTTCATGCAAAGGTGTAAGATAGAAGGATTGGTCTATTACCAGAAATTATAAAAGATCATTCCAGAGGTATATGTGTAAATTTTACAGAACCAAATTTAGTCAACATGCTTATTTGTAAAGGTTCACATTATATATACATGTATAACATAATTTGAAATTTTCTCATGCTGATATGATATATAGTATATATGTACATATAATCATGTATATTTACATATTGCTTGTACTACCAATCATCTGTCTTTACTATATCTAAGCACCAATAGACACAGCTCCCCAATTAAAAAAAAACACAAGCTAATAGACTGGATATTTAAACAGGGTCCAGTATTTTGCTGCATACAAAAAAACATGCCTCAGTAACAATGACAGACACTATCTCAGAGAAAAAGTCTGAAAAAAATGTTTTCTAAGCAAATGGTCCTAAGAAACAAGCTATTGTTACCATTCTAATATCCAATAAAATAGACTTTCAACCAAAACTTATCAAATGACATGGGAAAGGAAACTTTATACACATCAAACTAAAATTCCACCAGTTCTAAACATCTTTGCCCAAAATCTGAGGACAATCACATGCATAAAAGTGTAACTAAATCCCCAAACATACACTGAACCTCACACATTAATAGTGGGAGACTTCAACACCCCACTCTCACCAATGGGCAGGTCATTGAAACAGAAACTCAACAAAGACACAGTGAAACTAATAGAAGTTATGAACTAAAGGGATTTAATAGATATCTACAGAAAATTTCACCAAAAACAAGACAATAAGCTTTCTTCTAAGTACACCACAGAACCTTCTATGAAATGGATCATATTAGTGGACATAAAATTAGCCTCGATGGATACAATAATTAGATTGAAATAATCCCATTTATTTGCTCAGATCACAATGGGATAAGGCTAGTCTTTAATTACAACAAAAATGACAGAAAGCCCACATACATATGGAAGCTTAACAACTCTCTGCTCAATGAAAACTTTGTCACAGAAGAAGTATAGAAAGAATTCAAGAGCTGTATAGAATTCAATGAAGATGAAGATACATCATACCCAAACTTATGAGACAAATTCAAAGCATGGTTAAGAGGAAAATTCATACCACTAAGTGCCTTCATAATGAAATTGGAAAGATCCTGTACAAGCTAATTAATGGCACAACTGAAAGCTCTAGAACAGAAAAAGGGAAACATATTCTAGAGAGCTGGACTGCAGGAAATAGTCCAAATCAGAGGTGAAATCAACCAGGTAGAAACAAAGAGAAAGAATCAACAAAACCATGAGCTGATTCTTTGTGAAAACCAACCAGATAAATTAATCAAACTAGTCAAAGGGCACAAACACAGTATCAAAATTAACAAAATCAGAAATGAAAGGAAAATATAACAACAGAAACTGAAGAAAAAAATCATTAGAACCTACTACCCCTTTATCCCTCACACAATCATGTAACATGAAGGATTGAAAGCCCCAGCTTATGCATTTCCCATATAGAAATTCTGATCCCCTAGACTTGGGTGTTACATTCCTAACCTGCAGAGCAGAGAAGGTTGAGTCCTGAGGTTGGACTTGGATAAAAGGCTCCTGTGTGTTTGCATTGGTGTTGTGATCTCTGGAAATCTTCTGGGTTTCTTCAGAACTGGGCATAACTAAGTGATACTCAAAATTGCACCAGAGAACATCTGTAGATGCTAATCAGTGTCAGCAAAGTGATTGGATTTAAAATTAACTCAGACAAGTCAGCAGCTTTCATTTACACACGTGATGAACAGGTTGAGAAAGAAATTAGGGAAACAACACCCAGAACAGTAGCAAAATATGTAAAGTATTTTCTGTAACTCTTCCCAAGCAAGTGATATATCTGTACGAAAAGAACTTCAGATCCCTGAAAAAAGAAATCAAAGAAGGCACCAAAAGTTGGAAAGATCTCCCATGGTCATGGATTGTTGGGATTAACATAGTGAAAATGGCCATATTACCAAAGCAATCCAAAAATATTAAATGCAATCCGCATCAAAATCCCAAAAAATTTCTTCACAGACATGGAGAAAACAATTCTCAACTTAAAACAGAAAAAAAAAAAAAAACAGGATGGCTAAAACAATTTGCAACAATAAAAAAACTTCTGGGGGATCCCTGATCTCAAGCTGTACAAAAAAGCAATAGTGATTTTAAAAAAATGCATTGTATTGGTATAGAAACAGACAGGATAATCAATGGAATAGAATCAAAGACACAGAAGTTATCTCACACACCTATGGACATTTGATCTTTGATCTTTGACAAAGTAACCAAAACATACAGTGGACAAAAAAAAAAGCATCTTCAAAAACTGGTGCTGATATAACTGGCAGTATATATGTAAGGTAATGATAATATATCCATATTAATAATCCTGCACAAAGCTCAAGTGAAAGTACATCAAGGACCTCAACGTAAAACCAGATACACTGAATCTAGTAAAAGAGAAAGTGAAAAATAGTCTTGAACTCATTGACAGAAAGGGAAATTTCCTGAACAGAACAGCAGTAACTCAGGCTCTAAGATCAGCAATAAATAAATGGGACCTCATGAAACTGAAAAGCTTCTGTAAGGCAAAAGACACTATTAATAGGAAAAATTAGCAACCTACAGATTGGGAAAAAATCTTCACTAAACTTTCAGAAGGCTAATATATATGCCACTATTTTAACTCTAAATTCAAGTAAGAATTACTTCAAATCTCTTTTAGTATATTAAATATGATAGTTTACTGTGAATTTCCGTGAATATATATGTGGAGTTGGTAAGTCTTTTGGTCAGATTTTAAAGAGACAATTTTTTGATGTTCACTGAATCTAGACATTATCCTGATATCTTTTAAATTTCAAGGATGTTAGAAATGAAAACTAAGAGACCCATAGCTGGAAAATTGAATCTATTTTAAAAGTTGTGTCATAGTTATGTTTTACTCATTTAAGAAGATACAGGAACCACATAAAATCATCTCATTTTGGCTATACATAAACTTGAGACATGAATTAATATATTGTTCTGTCAGTGGAAGGCAAGTTTGAGAAGACTGCAACCTGAAATGTTGCTGCTTCATATTAATCAGAAGAGCATAATAGGATATAACAATAGCATCCAAATGCATAATATACCCAGCAAATAAATTTCAGTAAGTGCATTTACACAGTGCCACTGGTCCCAAAAGAAAGAGAAAATCATGTTATAGAATAACTTGCACTCAACTCCTATTATGCATATGTAGAAGTACTCAGTGTTATAAATTAATACAGAGTAGCCAGTCTTCTAAAGTATGACTGGTATTTAGTAACTTATTAATATTTTCATTTAGTACTAAAGAGTAAATATGTTATAATGTCAAATTATTCAATAAACAAATACAACTGAATATATCATTTATCCATGAATTTATATCGACACTTCATTCTGTCCTCTATTAAAGTTTTAATTTATGTTGTGAGAAGTGTTATTGTCTTATAAATGTATTTAACACTAAAATTTTTAGATTCCTTGTTTTCTTTCAACATCAATAAAATTGTAATAGTTGCTTGTCTTTTATTCTTTTATAAATCATAATATATAGTATTTAATAAGCAATAAAAACTCAGTTCATTTAAAATTAATAAAATTTTTCTTTGGTAATGTTACCATTTTAACAATTAAAAATTTAAAATGTCAAGGAAGGTGTCAGAGAAAACACATACCAAATGAACCAAAAGAAACCTTACAACTAAATACAGAAGGTGGCAGTGATTTATCAGAAGAATTAATGGTCTACTCAGGAAGGTAGAGAATGAATATGTGGCATTGTGATTTCATATCCCCTGGATGAGTGGGTGGTAAGATAGATGGTAGAAACTCAGGTTATGACAGAACATTATTTGCATACACTGTGATTATTTTACTTTTAGTGTATTCTGTATTACATAATAAATGTTAAAAGCAATAAAGATCAACCATGAAGACTGACAATGAAAAGATCTTAAAGGTACAGAATAAATCACTGTGTTTCTAATTCCCATATTAAAAAACACATGTGTCAAATTAATTATTTGGATTTCATTAAATATTCTATAAATTTCCAAACCTTTGTTACTTCACACACACACATGCACACACACACACACACACACACACACACACACACACACACACAAGGATATTCTGAGAAAGACATAAACAGATGAAATGAAAATAAAATTCATATAGATTTTTCTGTCCTTTATCTACTTGCTCAATATGGCCAAGGTTAATTGATATTTAGAGAACATAAAACTTTAAAAAAAAGTTTTTGAACTTGGAAGCTGCATGAAGCATTGAACATATTGTCAACATTTGGATAATAGATTCCCTGGGAAAATCTCTACATCCCCAGATGGTTAAACATGTTTGAAACAAGTGTCTGTGTTCACCAGGAGATTCTTAGACATATTAAGGATCCAAAATATTATTCTTGAAAACAGAGCTTTATGCCATACTTTGTAATATATTAAGCAAATATGTCTAGTTGTATAAATTCATTTAATATAATAAAGCCTGTGTATACCTACATTTAGAGTGATGCTGTGAATAAGACTAGACATTTTATTTATTAGTTATTCATTTTTATTTGTTAGCAAGATGTTACATGTCTTACAAGCCTGCAGTTTCCAGGTGGAATCAAGAGGGAAGTTTGAGCACTAAAACCCAAATGAAATTGCTCTTAACTACTAGGTGTTCTTGCTAGTTAGCTCTAAAACGGAACATTTAAAGTAACGTTTATGAATATGCACTGTATGGATTTCACCTTCTGTATTATAATATAGAACATCCAACATACTAAATGAATCATCAAAACTGATATAATTACATATTCTTACAAAGAATAATATTATCATATAGAGAACAAAGATAAATATCTTACCTTTGTATCCAATGACAATTGTTTTCTAAACAGAGTCAGCAAACTTTTTAATGGCAGATATATACATAGGATGCTGAATTTTGTATTGCATCTGTTTGCTCTTAGCATCATATAATAAAATAAAACCCTACTTTCTTCCTCACCCCATTCTCTAATTTTCTCTTAACTTCTATATCTGTTTCTTTTCATTCTGCCCACATTTAAAATAGTATCTAGCAAACAAAACTATAATACATTAATCATGTAGTGATATATTTTTTTTACTTCTGTTTTGTTTTGTTTACTTACAGACAGGATTACATAATGCAGCCCAGAAAGCCAATAAGCTCAACATGTAGCCATCATGTCTGGCTCCTGAAGTATCCTGTAATGTTTGGGAACTCGGTTGTAGCAATTCCTCCACAAATGAAAAATATGTTCAAAAGGGAGATAAAATATCCTGTCCTGGATGGAAACGCAATAAGCTCAGTGTTTCACAAGAGAATGTCCCTGAATATAGGCACTAGGCACCTCCTCTCCAAACATATATAACTACTAAAGACTTCAGAGAAATTTTTTTCAGAAAAGTCTTGATGACTACAACAGGCTGAGACATGTTCAGCCATCTGGAAAAGACAGAGACTGCTCAAGCATCATCTAGGAAGCAGCCACCAGCATTGACTTGATAACAATGTAGAGATAAGTCAAATTACCTGAAAGAGCTCTCTGAACAAGACTGTCTGTAAGCTTTTGACATATCTCCTAGTTTTACATTTTATTACAGAGTCCCAGGGTTACTGAGAACTCACCCATGTGGAGATAATATTTTGGTAATGCAGCTCCTTTAAAGTTATTTCTGACTGCAATTAACTGCTCATCTACATTCCTATAAGTAAAACTCATTTATTAAGTTGCACATTGGTGATATCTCTACTTTGATCTGTCCTGAGTTCATTGACTCGGGTGAAAAATCTTTCACATCTCTCTATGAATAAGGTCACTCAAAAAAAAAAAGTTGAGTATTATCATGATCAACAAGATTCAACATAAAGAAGTTTTGTAAAGTTAATGTTCTAAAGTAGTTTCTATTAATAATTGTGAAAATGCTTTATGAAATGTAATATTTCTACAATGATAATGCTAAGTAGTCATAGAAAATGGAATTAAAGTAGCTTTCCATACCCAAATTTCTTTCAGAGAGAACTGGTCTCCCAGGAGTACTGAAACACAGGCTTGCAGGAGAGACAAGCTACAGCCAGAGACAGCAAGACTAGCTAGAACCAGAGGTAAAAAGATGGCAAGAGGCAAGGGCAAGAACATAAACAACAGAAATCAAAGCTACTTGGCATCATCAGAACCCAGTTCTCCTACCACAGTCAGCTGAACGTACCAGAAGAGCAAGATTCTGATTGAAAATCATATCTCATGATAATAATAAAGGACATTAAGAAGGAAATAATAACTCCCTTAAAGAAATACAGGAGACACAACCAGAAATAATGCACTTAACCCTCAAGACACTGGAGGACCCAGGGAGTTTAGAGGTTAGGTGGGGTAGATGTGGTGAGGAGACAGGCTCCTTGGAGACTGGACGAGAATGGAGGTATAGGATATGAAACAGTCCAAGGGAGGACAAGGGGGGAAAGATAAAATCTGGAGCATAAATAAATAATAAGAAGAAAAAAGAAAGAAAAAAAGAAAGAAAGAAAGAAAGAAAGAAAGAAAGAAAGAAAGAAAGAAAGAAAGAAAGAAAGGAAGGCAGGCAGGAGAATACAGGTAAACAGGTAGAAGAACTCAAAGAGGAAACACAAAATTTCATTAAAATATTACAGAAAAATACAACCAAACAGGTGAAAGAATTGAACAAAACCATCCAGGAAATAAAAATGGAAATAGAAAGAATAAAGAAATCACAACGAGATACAACCCTGGAGATAGAAAGCCTAGGAAAGAGATCAGGAGTCATAAATGTAAGCATCACCAACAGAATACAAGAGATAGAAGAGAGAATCTCAGGTGCAGAAGATACCATGGAAAACATTGACATGAAGCAAAGATTTAAACATATTAAATGACTTTCTTGGTAAGGTCCCCCTTCGAAAATCCCCTATCCCAATCCACTTCCCTCCGCCTCTCTGAGCGTGCTTTCCCATCCAACCACCCACTAACAACTATCTGCCCTGGCATTCCACTACACTGGGACCTCAAACACCCTCAGGCCCAAGGGCCACTCCTCCCACTGACATCCAACAAGGCCATCCTCTGCCACTTATGTGGCCAGAGCCATGAGTCCCTACATGTGTACTCTTTAGTTGTTAGTCCAGTCCCTGGGAGCTCCAGAGGGTCTGACCAGTTGACACTGCCGCTCTTCCCATAGGGCTAGAAATCCTCTCAGTTCCATCAGTTCCTTCTCCAACTCCTCCATCTGGGACCCCGCACTCAGTCCAATGGTTGGCTGCATGCATCTGTCTCTGTATTTGCAGGCTCTGGCAGAGCCTCTCAGGAGACAGCTCTATCAGAGTCCTGTCAACAAGCACTTCCAGGCATCCACAATAACATGACTATTTGGTGACTGTATATGGAATGGAGCCCCAGGTGGGGCAGTCTCTGGATGGGCTTTCCTTCAGTCACTGCTCCACACTTTGTCTCCATATTTCTTCCTGTGAGTATTTTGTTTCCGCTTCTAAAAATCACTGAAGCATCTACACCTTGGTCTTCCTTCTTCTTGAGCTTCATGTGGTCTGTGCATTGTATCTTGGGTATTCTGAGATTTGGGGCTAATATCCAGTAAGCACTGAGCGTATGCCATGGGTGTTCTTTTGTGACTGGGACTGGGTTACCTCACTCAGGATGATATTTTCAAGATTCTATTAGAATCAGTGAATCTGGTTTTATGTGGAGGTCCTTAATTCACTTGGACTTGAGATTAATACAAAGAGATAAAAATGGATCTATTTACATTCTTCTACATGTTGACTGCCAGTTGAAACAGCACCATTTGTTGAAAATGCTGTCTTTTCCCCATTGCATGGTTTTTTATCTCCTTTGTCAAAGATCAAGTGGCCATAGGTGTGTGGGCTCATTTTTGAGTGGGTTCTTTTATTGTTGAGAATTGTTTTGGTTATGCTAGGGTTTATTATTTTTTTTTTTTCATATAAAAGTTGAGAAGTACTCTTTCCATGTCTGTAAAGAATTGTGTTGAAATATTGATGTTAATTGCATTGAGTCTATAGATTGTTGTTGGTAAGTTAGCCATTTTTACTATGTTAATCCTACCAACCCATGAGTATGGGACATTTTTTTCATCTTCTAAGGTCTTCCATTTCTTTCTTCAGAGACTTGAAGTTCTTGTCATACAGATCTTTCACTTGGTTGGTTAGAGTTACACCAACATATTTTATATAATTTTTGGCTATTTTGAAGGTGTTGTTTCACTCATTTCTTTCTCAGCCTGTTTATCATTTGTGTAACAGAAGGCTACTAATTTGTTTGAGTTTATTTTATCTCCATCCACATTGTTGAAGCTGTTTATCAGCTGTAGGAATTCTGTCATAGAATTTTTGGAGTCGCTTATGTATACTATCATATCATACCTAAATAGTGATATCTTGATTTATTCCTTTCCAATTTCTGTCCTCCTAATCTCCTTTGCTGTTTAATTGCTCTAGCAAGAAATTTTAGCACTGTATTGACTAGATAGTGAGATAGTGGGCAGCCTTCTCTTGTTCCAGATTTCAGTGGAATTGATTCAATATTGCCTCCATTTTGGTTTTTCCATCTATACTGATTGAGAATTTTGCTTGGTATAGTAGCCTGGACTGGCATTTGCATATATATATATATATATATATATATATATATCCAGATGTCCAGGGTATTCTGGCTATTAGGGTCTCTGTTGAGAAGTCTGGTGTTCTTCTGATAGGTCTGCTTTTATATGTTACTTGGCATTTTTTCCTTACAGCTATTTAATATTTTTTATTTAGTCTCTACATTTAGTGTTTTATCATTGTATTCCAGGAGGACTTTCTTTTCTGGTTCAATCTTGTAGGCTTATGGCCATCTCTTTCTTTAGGTTACAGAAGTTTTCTTCTATGATTTTCAAAGATGTTTTCTGGCCCCTTAAACTAGGAATCTTCATCCTCTTCAATTTCTATTATTCTTTGGTTTGGTCTTTCAATTGTATCTCAATTTTCTTGGATGTTTTTGGTTAGGAACATTTTACCCTTTGTATTTCTTTGACTGATGTGTTGATATCTTCTCTGGTACCTTCTCTGCCTGAGATTCTCTCTTTCACCACTTATTATCTGTTTGTGATATTTGTGTCTAAAGCTTCTGATCTCTTTCCTAGACTGTCCATCTCCAAGGTTGCCTCCATCTGTGATTTCTTTATTTTTTTATTTCCATTTTTAGTTCTTGGACTCTTTTGTTCAATGCATTGCCCTGTTTGATTATATATTCATGTATTTCTTTAAGGGGCTTCTTTGTTTTCTCTTTAAGGCCTTCTACCTGTTAGCTGTTCTCACTTGTACCTCTTTAATGAATTACTTCTGTCTCCGTTAAAAGTCTATATCATTTCATGAGATGGAATTTTAGGTGAGAATCTTGCTCTTCATGTGTGTTAGGGTATTCAAAGCTTGCTGTGATATGAGAACTGGATTCTGATCACAGCAAATTACAATGGCTTTTGTTGCCTATTGTCTTGTGCTTGTTTTTGCCATCTGGTTATCTCTGGTGTTAACTGGCCTGAATGTCTTGGACTGGAGCAGGCCTCCTTGGAGGTGTGTGACCTGTGTTAGAGCAGGTCTCCTGGGAGGCAGGTAGTAGAGCAGGTATTCTGGGTCCCTGGTTAGAGCAGGCCTTCTGTATCTCTGTTTAGGACAAACCTCCTGGGAGAAAGTTTGGCTTTGGGGTGTGTGTGCAAGCACATTTATCTGTATTCCTGGATATAGAAAACCTTCTGGATGGCAGGTAGGCTGTAGGTTTGAGGGGGAGGTGTTGGACAGGCAGGCTAGTCAGCCACAGTTCAAGTGGAGGTGAAGAAGAGAAGGTGGATGAAGCTCAGGCAGAATGAGACACAGTCCACATCAACTGGACTCTGTTTGCGGAGTTCCAGCTGGTATGGATATTGGACAGGGGTCTCACCAGTGTTCCCTTTTATGGCAGACAATCCAGGGAGATAGGTAGACTATGTTGTCCTGGTTACTGGGAAGAAAGAATTTTTTGATGTATACCAGTTCATGCAAAGTAACTGAGAATTGCTTCTAATTGTTTGAAAGAGGGAATGGAACATTCATGATAAATCAGTAAGTCGAGATACCTGAACAAGTTTCAGCTTTAGGCTTAATAGTAACATACTCTCAGCTGCAATTACAATTAACAGGACTCAGAAGACAGGTGTTTATGACTATTTGTTTATTTGTCTATTTGACTATCTTTAAGTCTGCTGTCATTTAAAAACATATTTTCTTGAGCATAAGTACAAAAATGCATGTATTCACTTTCACATAATGACTAAAAATTTAGACTATGTGACCTGAATATTCTTCAAACATGAGATTATGTGCGCCAATAGTACTCTATTTTGGCTACAAATATAGAGATATTTCCTAAAATTATCTAGGGTATATGCTCAGAATTATGAATTAGTATATCCTGGGTGTATATTATATACAACCAATATTGGATCTTTTGGTATAAAATTGTAGGCCTGCTTCCTCCAAAGGCTACAGGAATAAACGTACTGATGATGTTTGGGCACTACCACTGATTCTAATGACACAATTCTTTGATTATATGTTTCTAATAACGCATATTATCTCATAAAAATTAAAACTAAGCTTTATATTTTATTGGAAATTATTATACCCACTTAATAATTTGCAATAAATTTTGTATTGTGTAGAGGAAAGAAAATTCACATTCTATAATCAGATGTTCAATAACTGATTGCTATCATAATAAGAGATTATCAGGAAGTTAGAGACCATCTAAAATTGTTCAGTGTCTATAATTTCATATTCAATAGAGAAGAAAATCAGAAACTCCCATTTCCTTTCCCTCTGCAAACACACTTAAGGTAGTGTTATTGATATCCAAGGTAAAAGATTAGCTGCATTAACTGAAAACATATGTCTCTCTAAAAGGCACTTTATAAAACAGGATTTCTTTACATATATCTTCCCTATATTCAGCTCTATATATATCATTATATTTACTGATCTTTTTATATAAATCTAATCTACATTTGATGGTATTTATTGTCTATCAACCAGTGATATTTTTAGAGCTAACTTTGCATGGATATGTAATAATCGCAAATTTAAGAAAAATTACGATGACATAAAAATAACATTTTTGATTGCTGTGTTAATGTTCTTATTTTACAATTTATAGTTTATAACAAAAGCTAGGTTATGACTATGTTATACTGTATTCATATTTACATATGTATACATATGTTCTTTCTGCAAACATGCTTATATATACATGCATATGCATATATAGTGTACTTAAATTTGATTTATGTATAGTTACAATTTATTCACCTAGACTATATATAGTATATTATACACAATTTAAAAAATGAACATACATATGCAATTCTCATCTTAATTTGGCAATGATAATTTCTGCAGTGATTAACATCATGTGGATAATTATCCTTTCAATATGGCTATGTTCTGAAGAAAATGTAAGAAACAATCTGTCACTTTCTCATCATTGTGCATATCCTTCTCATAGATAAAAGATGAAGACGAAAGTAGATTGTGCACCAGTATTCTAGTTCAGAGTGTTCTGTTACTGTTTCAGATCTTAACTAATTACATATCAGGGGAAAATATACATGTATAGGCAAATGGACCAGAACTTTTTTCTTAGTAGACTGGAGTCACTATTAAGTACTACTTGGTTATTTTCACATATGATCACATCAAAGAGTTAACATCTTCTCATAGGTTGATTTTGTCTTTTGTAATATATGAAGGGACTTATCAGAAGTTTCCACTTAAAAAATAAAATTGTGTAATTACTCAAATAGTAGATTACTGGAATATTTTAAAATTGAATTGTTTTATTAGTGCTTTATTTCATTTGGTACACTATTATTTCACCAGTGTAGAATACATAAAGGTTGTCACTGTAAGTTGGAGAATTTATAGTAATTTTAATTTATAGTAATTTATAGTATAGATTTATAGTATTACCATTTTCCTCTGGTCACGTAAAAAATGCATTCCAGTAACCTAAATACTCACCAGAAGATGTGATGGCCTGAATTTCCTATGTTCAATGAGATATATAGCATTGTTTTCACCATGACAAATTTGCCATCAGTTTTTGAAGAGAAACCCAGAGCCTTGACCAGTGCATGACTTTTTTTGTGGTTTTTGATGGGTTCTCTTAGGTCAACAATTCAATTAGATGTAACATATTTGTGTCACATGAAGTTTCACTTGATGTCAAAATATGTTTTTTTGGTGAATCAATTTAGATTTCTTTGGTATATGTTTACATGTTAAGAATATTCCACATTAATAAATTTCCTTATGATGTCTTAAATGGAGGTTGTTCCTTCTCACATTCCCTCATTTATCCATTCTTTCTTCACATTCATTATTTACTTCTTCTGTTTCACTCTACCACCTGTCTTTGCACAACTATATATTCTACTTACCTTTCTGGCCAGTAACTTACCCTATGCCTAATCTCTATGCTTATGTGAATTATAGCCTGCTTAGAGGAGACCTAAAATCTAATACCCATGGATAAACAAATACATAGAATATTTATCTTTAGGTTTTTTTTTTTTACTTCACAGAGTTTCTTGTTTTTAGCTGTATCTATTTCCCTATGAATTTTATAATTTTTAAAATGACAAAATGGGTAATATTTCTTTGTATAAATTTACCACATTTTCTTTTCCATTCATCCACTGACAGAATTTTGAAATATTTTTTCAATATCTAGCTATTGTGACAAGAATGATGATGATCATTGAATAGCATATGTCTTTCAAAGTAGGATGTGGAGTCTATTGAGTATATGGCAATGATCGATAAAGCTGGATGTCAACATAGTTCTAGTCCCAGCTTCCAGAGGAACAGCCACTGTGACTTCCAGAATGGCTGTACCAGTTTACACTTCAAAAAGCAATGCAAGAGGGTTACATTTTCTTCTTATTCTCATCATTATGAGCTGTCATTTGTCTTGTTGACCTTGGCCATTCTGAATGGGGGGTAAATTGAAATATCAAAATAGTTTTGATATGTTTTCTTCTGATGATTAAAAATATTGAACATTTAAGTAAGTGTTTTCCACTCATTTGTATCTCAGTGTCTCAGTGTGTAGTAACACCATTTTGGTTTTATATATTATTTTTGAAAGATATGTCATGATTTTAAGTTACTTATTATGTATTGTAAATATTCCGAGCATGGATTTTCTTTTACAATTTTAATATTGGCATTTTAATGTGATTTAATTCATCACTTTGACTCCGTGTGGTAAATGACAGCTTAGATTTTATTTTATAAACTTCACTTGGCAATTAAATACCTAAGTCAATAGATATCTGAAAAATTCAATTCAATATATTCATTTATCAGCTTTTTTTTAATAATTCCTCTGTATGGTGTCAATTTGATGATTTGCTGTGAGTTACTCTTAGGTTACCTAAACAATATGTTTGCCTGACTAACTTCTGTGTGTATGTGTGTGTGTATGTTTAAACATTGAAGTTAGTCAGGCAAATATATATATATAATATATATATATATCTATATATATATATATTATATGAACATCTGTCACAAACATATTGCTCATACATACTTATAGACTCTTATATGTTCGCTTGTCAATATTTAAGCATATATACATGTACAAATATGCTTACATACATGTCATAATAATATGTATATTTATATATTATGAAAACATATTCACATAAAATTAAAATACCACAAGATCATACATACATATATATGTACATACATACATATATGCATACATACATTTTATCTTAATTTAAAGCAACTAACCAACTATTGAAGCTTGACATTTTTTTTGTCTTAGAAACATTTTTAAAGGTCCATGTATACTCATTATATTCCTGAAATGATTATACGGAAACTGTTTTTGTAGGAGTCTTCTTATTCCCTACTTCCTTATTTCTGCTGAAATGGCTAGAGCAGCTAATATTTCAAGTGTCAGACAGTTCTGTTCTAAAATAGCATCTGTTCTGGGGCAGGATATTATTGGGATGTGATGTAGAAGTCAAGCAGCATTTTTAGAAAGAAAATCTTGTAAAAATGAGTAAAATTGAGTTATTAAGGTAATTTATATCAAAATTTTAATATAATACTTTGATCTGTGCCAGAAAATGAACTGCATTTTAAATAATTTTAAATAAAGAAGGTTCCATATGTGTTAAAGAAACAGTTTTAAAGTAGAACTTTATACATAAAAATGGATATCTTCCAATAATCTCCTTTTGTTGCCCGAATGCTTACCAGATATTGACCATCTGTACTTATTGTCATTGTGATTTTGATATTAATTGGGAAGGTGGTATATTCAATAAGACCAGGCATTTCTTTAAAGTAAAACTGATTAGCAAATGCAGAAGTGAAGTGTGGAAAGTTATCATAAAAAGCAATATTGCTTGAGTTTGGGGAAACAGTTTTATTTCTCATACCTCACATAACTTTGTATTTAAATGTCTGCCTGATCTTTTGCAATAGCTATATGGATATCATGATGGGAGTAAAATGCAAGATTAAGCAGTAGCTAGTAGTCCAGCCTATGTTTCTTTTATGATAAATAGTCTCAAGAATGTTTGCCTATGTTCTCCTTTTGATTCTGGTAAAATGTTAAACCCTTGAGATTGTTAGAAGCATGCCTTAGGCTATGTTGTCCTTCCAACGTTTCACCTGGAAGGCTAGTCATGCATTGTAATTAAGAGTCAAAGCTAGCTTTGGGGATTTATGTTCTAATGAAGAATCTACATGAAATAAGGAAAAGTTCAGAGACATGGAGGGTGCTATTTGTTATGCATTTTAATAGCAGAATTTTGAAGCTAATTGTCTAGTAACTAAATCCCTTGGACACATTTCAAGTCACATCAGTGATTTTTCTTTTCTCCCCAAGGAATCTGATAGGACATGTGGCTTACTACTGCCTTTTTCTATCTCAATTACCACATTGAGTTGTGCTAACACGGAGTGACTTTGGAGACATGTTCCATGATTATAACCGGGTAAACAATGCTGGAGTTTATTTTTAATTTGTCAGCATTAGACACTAATTCTACATTTTGAAATTAGTTTCACTTTAAGGTAAATTATATATATTTTAAAAATTCACACATTGTAAAAATGCAGTGACTACAAATTTATGTTTTTGAATAATGAGTAAATATCAAAATATAAAAGTAGTACCTATTATAAAATTTAAAGATTATACTAAAACTATTTTAGAATGTGACATAATTTTTCAGTGTTAGAGAAAGTTATCCATCAGTTTCATTATGAACAACATACATAGCCATGTTTAAAATAGATTTTCAGGGAGGAAACAATGTAAACTTTATTTGATACAATTGAAATTTCTGAGACATCTTGTTGAATAAAACAGTAAACTAAACAAGTAACATATTTAAAGCCAAATCTGCCTGCTGTCTAACGTGAACATTTTGATTAAGAAACTAAATTTTAAATGCTTTATGAAGAATATTTTATAAAACTTTGTGCACTAAAAATCCATTATTTCTAAGAGTTTATGATTTTATTTAGGATGCTTTGTTTCCACTATAAAACTTAAAACGTTTTCTTTTGAATTTCATTAAATTAGTTGCTGGACTGAATGAGCTGATTGTTTTTGCCACATTTTCATAATGTAAAATACATTCATTGAAAATATCCCAAAGGCAAGGAAATTTAATCCTTCTGTGTTATTATAATGGTTTCCTTATCATACATGGTATCATACATACAGTGAACAAAATTAATTTTTCTTAGGAGTCTTGAAAATCCTGAAAATTTGAAGCTGTAGACAATATTTTGACTTTCCTTATTTCCTTTCTTCTCTTCTAAACTGTAGTATGGCAAAATTTATATATGAAATTAAGGCCTTTAGATATCAGATACTAATCCAGTGCTTTCTACTCAGACATCAGATGTGGAGAAATATCATCAGACAATATTTTCAAGTTATTTTAATAAAGATGAGGGAATTTTTGACAATTAAAATATTAAAGGTACTTTGAATAGTTTATTAAATAAGTTTAAATTAAATAAGTATGTTACATAAAATTCCCATGATCTTTTTCTAAAATAATGTTATTAAACATATCTATAAAATTAATCTCAGTAGCACAGCCATGAACAACATAGAACATAGAGAAATGTTAAAACAAACAAATAAACAAAAACAACAATGAAAACCACCTTGTGGAACTAAAAACTTTAAAAGGATGATTCTGAAGATAGTCTAGGAGAAGGTTTCCCTTGTATCAGCTGTGTCTAATATTCTGCTACCAAAAAGATAAGAAAAGAAATAATTCCAATTGTAGAACATAGTAGTTTATTTTTACAGTTATTTACCATTAGAAACATTGTCTTAATCATTTTCAAAATATTATAAAAAGTATCTTTTATTTTTAAAATGATCTATTAAGAGATTTCTCTTTTCAATGCTGAGCTGCCTCACTCAACCTAAATTATATTATTATGTGCATAACTAAATTATCTTCAGCTACATTGCTGACATATATTTATAATTGACCTGGATAAAAAAATGTCACCATCCTCTATTCAAAAGTTCTTTGTGAATAAGTAAAAATAAATAAATAAATAAATAAATAATGTTCTTCGCACACTCAGAGGAAAGTATTTATACACTTTAAAGCCAGCTCTAAGTCCATGTAATATATCTCTTAATTTATGGAAAATGTTTTTCAAGTAAAAGGGAAAAACAAAAGTAAAAGCTAAAGCCAAACTCCTTACAGTGTTGCTCTCATAGATGTGTAATTATTTTTCATACCTGTTTTTTCCATGACATTGTGGGAGGTAGGCACTAAGTTGAGTACATATTGAAGGAGTATTTATGCATGTGGGAATATCTTCAAAGGTAATTTAAATTTCCAGGAGTATTTATGACTATGAGCATGTTTACAAAGGGAATATTTCTTTTATTGGATATTTTCTTTATTTGCATTTCAAATGTTATTACCTCTCCAGGTCTTCCCTCCAGAAAACCTTTATCCTATGCCCCTCCCACTGCCTCTATGAAGGTGTGCCCCCCCACACACACACACACACCGCCCCACTTCTGGGATTTCCCTACACTGGGGCATTGAATTCCCACAGGCCACTTCTCCCATTGATGTCCAACAAACATGTCCTCGAAAACATGTTCTGCCAGAGTCATGGATCCCTCCATTTGTGGGATCCTCTGGTTGGTGGTCCAGTCCCTGGGAGTTCCGGGGGGTCAGGCCAGTTAACACTGTTACTACCCCCATGGGGCTGAAAACTCCCTCAGCTTCTTCAGTCCCTTCTCCTACTCTTCCATTGGGATCCCCATGCTCAGTCCAATGGTGGGCTGCAAGAATCCACCTCTGAAAATGTTAGGCTCTGGCAGAGACTCTCAGGAGACACCCATACCAGGCTCACTTCAGCAAGCAATTTCAGCCATCTGTAATAGCTTCAGTTTTGGTGAATGTGTATGTGATGGATCCCCAGGTGGGTAAGTCTCTGAATGAACATTCCTTCAGCCTCTGCTCAACACTTCATCCCATCAGAGTGCCTTAGTTAAGATCATCTAAGATAGCTGCTGTTTGAAGTGATTCATAGATAATATCACAAATAAATCTGCCTTAGGAATGAACAATAGCCTTCAGAAACTTTGATTTTAGGAGACAAAATTTGCACAGAATATTTTTCTCCCGAGGGAATTAAGGAGAATTCAACCTGAGGATTACTCTCTTGTTAAATTTAGTCTGAAAGCATGCAGTGATGGTCTTTGTTTCAATAAGGTAGCATCTGGGCAAAAGCTAATAAGTCAATATTGTCTTCAGATCCATCTCACAAAGAAATAAGTTTAGAATCACTTGAAGTAAAAAGTAAATCTTAATCAACTGATGTGATCATAGTTCCTGCCAACAACTTCAATGTACATGAAGGATGGTGACATTACCAACACAAAGAAATATTCCTTACTGTGTTTGAAGTTTTGAGTGGTGGCACTGTGAAATAATGAATGGATACTTTTGGAAACTTCTTAAATTACTGTAATAAAACAAAATTAATACAGTTTTGCTTTCTAGCAATCCTTTTTTTGTAAAAATAATGAAGTTTACTCTGTATAAGTTTAGACAAAAAAAAAAGTATACAGGTTAACTTAGAGAAGAAAGTAGTGGAGAATCTAGGAACAGTTCTTCAATTTAAGCCATAACACAGTTGAAGATTTACTCTTCTTCCTTCAGTTGGGTTCACTGTTTCTAAACAAAAGGTATCACACAATGAATCATCAAGACATATTTTCTATCTCAGTCACAGATTTCCCTACCATCATCCAATATGTCTTTGGAGAAAATTACTGGCCAAGAAAGGCCGCCTAGACTATGTGTCTTAATTGGAAGCAAGATGTTGGAACAAACATTTTCTCCAAGGAACACTTTGAGCTACTCCTTAGAGAAAACCCTGATATATAGGGGGATATCATTGAACATGAAGGACTTTTCCTAGTGTGCAAGGATCCTGGGAACTTGATTACAAAGAAAAGTTTTCCAACTGTAGAGCATATAGAATGAAATTTGTAGGCTCAAAAAAAAAAAAAAAAAAAAAGATTTGGAGAGATATTTCTTGCCGATTCATGAATTGGAGTGGAGTAACAGAGCTCCAGTAATGCTGGAGACTTCCCTGGATATATGATATTATCAAGTTGAAGTTAACCTAGCACTGGGAATTAAATGACCTAAGAAAGAAGTTGGGAGAACTCATTCGAAGGAGCATGAGCATCGGTAGAGGTAGTCCAAGCAGATACAGGTATCTATCTCAGTTGACTTACCTGGGTAGCCTTTAGGCAGTACTGATTTAGAAGATAATGATAACATTTCATCTAAGGTCCCTCCCTTTGATGAGATGTCTGAGAGTCTCTTACCTCCATGTTCTCAGGTACATTCTGGAGGGTCCCTTCACCTCCTACCTCCAGAGGTTACCTGTTCCCATTCTTTTGCTGGCCCTCGAGGCTTTAGTCTGTTTCCTTCACCCAAAATCTAATCATGCTAACCTCTTCCCCACCCCCACACTGTTCCCTGTCCCACTCAGGACTCTCCCACCCTCCTCCCTCCTGTGATTGCTTTCTTTTCACTCCCAAGTGGGATTGAGGCATTTTCACTTGGGCCCTTCAGCTTGTTAAACTCTTTGAGTTCTGTGGATTCTATCCTAGATATTCTGTACTTTTATTTTGGCTAATATCCTTGTGTTAGTGAGTATATACCATGCATGTCCTTTTGGGTTTGAGTTACATCACTCAGAATAATATTTCCTATTTCCATCCATTTGTCTGCAAAACTCAGGATGTTGTTCTTCTTAATAGCTGAGTAGTATTTCACTCGATAAAGTAGCCACATTTTATGCATCCATGTGGCTTGGTGTGGCATCTTTTTGGTATATTCCAATAGTGTTATTGCTGTAGCTTCAGGTAGATCTATTTCCATTTTTTTGAGAAATCTCCAGATTGATTTCCAGAGTGGTTTTACCAGTTTGAAATCCTACTAGCAATAGAGGAATGTCCCTTTTTCTCCACATCCTTGTCAACATGTGCTGTCACCTGAGGTTCTGATCTTAGCCATTCTGTTTGGTATAAGGTGAAATCTCAGGGTAGTTTTGATTTGCATTTCCCTGATCACTTAGGACTTTGAACATTTCTTTAAGTGCTTCTCAGCCATTTAAATGTCCTCTGTTGTAAATTCTCTGTTTAGTTCTATACACCATGTTATCATTGGTTTATTTCCACAGAAAGACATGGAATCAAGTGAGGGACATGGTTGTCATCCTACAGTCAAAAATTCTGACCCATATTTGGTCATGTCTGAAAGACCAGCAGAAACAAAAATGGAGAAGAGCCTGAGGAAAAGGAGGTCCAGAAACAGGCCCAAATTTGCATCCAGATCAAGGGGAGACCCCAAGATCTGACACTATTACTGAGGCTATAGGGTGCTCAGAAAAAGGGACCTATCATGACTGCCCTCCGAAATACCCAACAAGCAACTGAAAAAGTAATTTGCAGATATTTACACCCAACCAATGCACAGAAGCTGGTGACTCCTGGGGTTGAGTTAGAGAAAAGCTGGAAGAGCTGAGGAAGAATGTGACCCTGTAAGAGGACTAGGAGTTTCAATTAACCTGGACCCTAGAGGTCTCTCAGACAGTGGACCACCAATCAAGCAGAATCCACTAGCTGATATGAAGTCTCCAATACATATACAGCAGAGTACTGTGGGATCTGGGTTCAGGCAGAGATGTACCTAACTCTCAAGAGACTGGAGGTCCCAAGCAGTGGGTAGGACTGGTGTGGGTGGATACATCCTCTTTGAGAAATGGGGGGAGGGACGGACAGTGGTGGTGCACGCCTTTAATCCCAGCACTTGGGATGCAGAGGCAGGCAGATTTCTGAGTTCAAGGCCAGCCTGGTCTACAGAGTGAGTTCCAGGACAGCCAGGGCTACACAGAGAAACTCTGTCTCAAAAAAACAAAAACAAACAAACAAACAAACAAACCAAAAAAAAAAAAAAAAAGGAGAAATGGGGAAGGAGCTATGGGATATGAAACAGTCAGAATGTGGACCAGAAGGGGGTTAAAATCTGAAGTGAAAAAATGATTAAATAAAATTTAAAATAAAAAAGAAACTATGAGACAAAAAAAAAAACTATAAAAAATGAAGATAACAAAGAAATGAGAATAACTCTGCCACTTTCACCTCCAACAAGGGCATTTTTGGAATAACTGATTCAGCTTTTGTGGGCAAACTAAGTAGTTTTACATCTTGTTCTCATTAATAAAAACTAATCTTCCATTTCATCATATTTATATATGGCTAAGTATATGACAGTAACATTTTAAATCCAAAAGAAATGTCTACTATGATAAATTATTTTCCTTATATCAAGAATAGTGCTGGATAATAAATAAATTAATAAATACATAAAAATTATTTTTATCATATATTCATACACACAAGAACAGAAACACACATAGTTCTCTGATTCTCATTGACCAATGAGAAACATTTGTCAATCCTGTCCTGATAATATTTTATGGATTTAATTTTGAGTTATGACTTAATAATTCTGTCTGAAGCAGGTGATCTTTCTGAAATTCAAGAACTGGTAAGAGTTCTAGATTACAATTGACTGGTTTTAAATTTATACTATTATGTTCAAATGCTTACCTAAATTCTGAATTCAGGTTTCAAATTTCAATCTCAAACTTAGTTTATTGACATGTGAACAAATTTACAGTTCATTGCTCATTAGATGAAACACTGGAGCCAGATGACTTTAATTCATATCTCCATGTAAGCATTTCCCATTTTTACATGATATTGGGTAAGTTAATTCAGTTCTCTACCACAAAATTGTGGGTAAAAAAAAAAATATTGACACCAAAACCACAATCTCATTTACACTATTGCAAAGCTAAGAATTAAAAACAAAAGATAAAGACCAAAACCAACTTTAAATAAATGTGGTTAAACAACACTGGGAATTAAGTAAAAGTTTATAAAGTTAAAACTTTAAAACTTTAAAGAAATTTTCCATTTAGGCCAAATAGGAAAATGGATTTAACATTTAAATTTATTTTATTAGTAGTATCCTGTTTGTATATAGAAAAGAAGAAAGCGCTATCTATGGGAGTCTCTTCTTCCCCTTCCACCTTGAGTACTGGCCATGAAAATCCAGTCTTCAGAATTCTGTGACAACTACAAGTTGTACTTGTTGATTCTTCTTCATGTGCTAGGAAATTTTCTTGAAATAAAAAATTAAGTTAGGATACACTTAGGAGAAAACTTGTTCAATTATGTTTATTATACTTTGAAAATATTGATGCTATATAATGAGAGATTATAATTTGTACATATATACTTATATATACAATACATATATACACATATACATATACATACATTTTTAATGCTACTGATTATTTAGATATATACAAGAATATAAATGGTGAGGAGTATTATTCATCAGTAACAAACTGGGCTTTGAAGTCAGAATGATTATTTTGACATTTTTATATTTTAAATGTTCATGTGCATGCCTTTTTGAACTTCAAGAGAAACATTCTTTAAGAAGACCTAACATTGAGATGCTCTTCACACCCTGTACGCTGTCCAAATTTTCAATGGATTTCCTCTCACTTCGTTAGCGCCATTACTCACATATTTCATGTGTTTTCTCTGAATGAGTGTTTAGATCCTAGATATGGCTGTAACTACGTTAAGTAGGGTAAAAACAATGTGCAAATTATCATGAGAAAAGCCCTTTAAAAAGAATCATGAGAAAGTCCTTGAAGAAAACTGTCATGTCAGAGAGACCACTATGTCCAAAGCTCTTTTAAATTAGTCACTAGATTCTACTCAGCTGAACATTATGTATACAAAGTTTGAATCCAAGGTCAGAGCCAACAATAACCCCCATCCCCTACAGAGCCAGCACTGAAGCTGGAGAAGAGGTGTCCAAAGGGTTTTCTTGACCAATATGAAACATTTTTTTCTTTCTAAATGCTTGGTATCACTAATCCTATATTTAATTATCATTTTACTTTTTTAATCAATCAATTTATAAAATGTGTCTGTGATTTTTCACTTTGTCTGATTCTCAATTCAATGGGATTGCTTGCAATTAAAGTACACTTAAAGGCATGTTTGTATTCTAGCTGGAGGAATTAAAGTTGTGTAGCAAGGGCATTTCTCTATTTCTGCTAGGATCTTATAGACCTATAAAGCCTTTGGATCAGGTCTTTTACCGGAGCAGCCCTGTTATATTACTGGATTAAAATTCCTCTACACAGTAAGACTAGGTACATCTGCTCTTTTGGAGGCTAGATGATGATAGCGCAGTTAGGAGAAAGGTTCACAAAAGCAGCCAATAGTATTAAAGTCATCCCCTGCTCCCTGTGTTAGGAAACTCACATAAATAGCATGCTACACAGTGGCAACATATGTGCCGAGCATCTAGATTAGTCTAGTGCATGCTCTAGAGTTAGATGTTTAGCCTTGGTGAGCCTATATAAGTCCAGATAATTTATTTTGTAGGTTTTCTTGTGGTGTTTTTGACCCTTGTGCCTCCTACAATCCTTCTTTCCCTCTTCCACAGGGTTCCCAAAGACCCAATAATGTATAGCTATATACATCATTTTATTTTAAAGATTTATTTTTACTTGTTTTAGTTATGCATAGATATATTTGTTGATGTGTGTGGGCATATACTGTTGAGTGCAAGGCCTCATTTTAGCTATGGGGATTAAATTTGCTAGATCTGTAGTTATGGATGGATATGAGCTTCGTCCTATGGGTAATAGAAGTCAAACTCGGGACTTCTTGAACAAGTGTTCTTAACCACGGAGCAATTTCTCCAGTCACAATTTAAAAATATTATTTTAATGACAGTTTGTATATGAAACGTCCAAAGCATTAGTCCCATACAACAAAGTGACATAACATAATATTCATAAGTTTAAATGTTAGGCATAAATTAAAACAAAAGCTTTTTCAATGTAATTTTATATTAGAGAATAGTTGTTACAGTATCTTTTCAAGTATAATTGATTCAAAATTTAGGAGTAGCCAAGTTTGCAAATATGGTTTTAACATGTTTGCACATGTACTAGTTACTATTAAGATACAAACTGATTGTGTCAGTCTTTCTCATGTGCTATGCTATCCTGTGATGTATCATTACTTCACTTTATGCATGCCCCTGGAAAAATAAGCTTAGGCACACTAGAATTTGCCTAGGATTTCAAGAATTTAGAGTATATTGTTAATGTCATACAGTTGTACATAAGTGTTTCTTCCTACATTAAATGGCTTTATCAACTCCCATTTACTGTAAAATTTCCCTTTAGGAATGGTGCTATTCTGTCGAGATTATCTTTCTAGAAAGGAAGCTTGACCATCATGGCAGAATTTCCATGTCTCACCATACACCATTGTTTCCTATCCTAACCAAGCCTTCCTGACTGTTCTTCATCACCATCTTAACTCTGGAAAGCAGGCAAAAGGACTAGGACTGCTTGCTTTTCATAGCTGATTCCGATGACCAAACAGATATGAAGGTGGCTGCCTCCTCGTGTTCACATGTGGACAAGAAAGCAGAAAACATTTCCTACAAACATGCATGCTATATTCCTCAGTCTTTATCTTTATGACAGATCATATGTAGAAGCCCCTAAATAGTTTTGTGCTGCTATAATAAAATTTGCAATGTTATACATGGAAGAAATTTAATTATTTTCTGTTTACTAAGAATATTATCCTTCCTAATTCATTTATTATAAATTTCTTCTAAAATAGCTACAATATAATTCATGGATATGTATGCGTAGTTAAACTATTCTTAGCATAAATGTATTCTCAAATAATTAAACTTATATTTTCTCATAAAGAAATATTTTATCAGCAATTTTATAAACTTAATTTTGAAATATTCTGAAAGTTTTTTTAATTCTGCCTCAATAACTTTGGATTTTCTATTCCATAAATAGTTAAAATTTACAATAAATGTTATAGGGACTGGTTTCTTGCTGGGAGAGTGCCTGCATTCACACAGTCCCAGCAGAAGAGATCAAGAACAGTCAGAGGGGATTATAGATGAATGAGTCAGAGGGAAGAATGTCAGATCTCTGATTGACTAGCAAACAGAATATTTCTTTATTTGTATGGATTCCACAAAAGAGGCATATTTATCATTTTAAAAGAAATACTGATCATATCATTTTGTTCATGGACAACTGTTACAAGTACAGAGTAACTAGGTATAACCAATCTTAAATTATTTTAGGCTACATAAATATTCATAACATATGATATTCTATTCTTCAGGAAAAATGAAACATTAAACAGACAGAAAAGATATTTGAGTCAGTGTAGACAAGTTCCCACACCTTGAAAAATGCATAGCAGTTGAAGTACAACTTGTGAATTAGGTCTAGCCATAAGTCTTAAAGTTCCCTGTAGGCAGCAAGCTAGCTTGTTCTAGTCATTTGTTTCCTCCTTGTTTTGTAATTTTAAAATGTCACTCTAACTTAATTTGAGCCAGTATCCTTATGATTGGTAAATTTTTATATTTCTTTTTTTTTTTTTTACATAAAAACCTGTATTTTGGACTCCTCAAATCAAAAGTGATGCTAGACTAACACTTTCACCCCATCACAGTATGTATTCTAAGGGATATCCTGAAAATTACTAATATTTTTTAAAGAGAAATTGATAATATACAACAGTGCTGTTTTATAACGTGTTTCTCCACAGCTGTTGACTGTTCATAGGCCTCAGTTGAAACATGAACTATGTGAGAGAATATGGTATAAACAGTTATATGTAAAAAAAAATACAGCTGGGATATTTGCTTGTTTTTGCACATAGCACAGGGGGTAAAGACACAGCTGATCTTCAGTGCTTTATAATGTTGAGGAACAATTGTGAAATAATTATATATCATCTATTTATCACCAAAGTTGTTTTAGGCAAACTAACTTTGTTATTATACTATGGGGACAATCCTGAATACTACTTATAGGAGGAGGCTTATGATATGATCTATTTCACATCTCCTTTCTCTGAGGTTGCTTAGGGTCAGGTATGCCCAGAGAACTCTGGGATCATCCATATTTGTTGTGATCTTCACAATCTATGTGGCAAAGAAGACTACAGAGTAGTGCCAAATAACATTACTTCTATGAGATCAGATATAATTTTCTGGGGAAAAGATATCAATGATTCATCAGGTAAAGTCCTCCACAAATGCAACATGGAGAGATTGAATCCAAAGGTGAAAGACAGCACAATAGTGAACACAGCCCTTAGCTCAGCTTTGCTAGACTCTGTCAGATAGCTGTGATGGCTTCACGGTTTTAGCTAGTTTGCATTAGTCATGGTCGTGCAATGTAAATGTAAATTTTATTTAATGTAAACATCATCTCTGTGACTTACTACTGAGTAAACTCACCTTTGCTAACTCTTTCTGAACTCTGGCTCACTGATCCTACTCAGCTGTTCTGATTGTTCTTCAAGCTGACTGATTCAAATGAACTACTCTCAGCTTATGATTGAATTGCTCTGTTTAAAGTAACTTTGGCATTCTGTACTAATCTTCTGGCTCAGTATGCTCTGGCTCATTCTGTCTTCACCTGTAACCTGTCTCTGTAAAACTGTCACTGTAACTGTCAATTTCTCTCTCTCCCCTTCCCTCTCCCTGTCCCTCTCACTCTCCCTGTCCCTCTCCTTGTCTCTCTCCCTCTCCCCTCCCTTCCCCCTCCTCTCTCTCTCTCTCTCTCTCTCTCTCTCTGTCTCTCTCTCTCTCTCTCTCTCTCTCTCTCTTGCTCTCAAAGTTGCCTACTTTTCCTGTCTTCTCTTGACAGCCGGGTGTTGAAATTGTATAGTGCATTGGTTTCTTTGACTTTGACTTCATGTGGCATTCTGAACACTTTGAGAACAGTTCAAGATAGTGCATGTTACCTACTCTATTCACAAAATGTGTGCACTCCATAAAACAGATACTGTAACATATAGTAAAGATTACCTTTATGTTTTACTATTTTCTGTGACCTAGAGATAATTGTAATTAACATGCCAGACACAGATTTACCCAAAGGTACACATTCCACAAAATGACAAACTTCAGTTGAAATAAATCTCAGCCATATTATATAAATGAGCCATCATTAGACTTTGTGGGGTTTTCTGGAAATTTTCTTTCCTCTTGACCTCATTTTAGAAATATTACAAAATGAAGTGAAAAAGAGTGAAAAGTTCTTAAAAATGGGTTTAAATGGGACAATTTAATATGTTGCAAGTTAATATTGCCTCTTTTAGCCTTTCTTATAAATTTTACTATGTAATATTTGATATAGAAATATTTATCTAATCTTGAGCTTTTAATGAGCTAGTTTTATGGTTTGCTCAACAAGTTTAAAGCATTTCAGAAATAATAAAAAATGAATAGAAAAGAAAGAGAGCCTAATATATCAACAAATTGAAACACGGTTTGGATTAAAAAACTGACTACATCAACATGAACCAATTTGTCATTGATTTTAATATTTTTATTCTTTTGATCCAACACCTTGTGATATATAGTACAGGTTTGTTTGACTTTGCACATTTCCTTTTTGCTTCTGTCTCCCAAGTGGTAAGAGTCCAGGTGAGAGAAACTAAGCCTGAAAAGTTAATGTGTTTGTTAAAATAAAAACTTGAAAATAATATTAAAGTCATATTTTCTCTAATAAACTAATTTTAAATGTAAACACAAATATATAAATAAGATAATAACTAAACAGGTTCTGAAACATTTGTGAAAAATAACCATACCATATGAACATTCGCTTTTAATATAAAAGTGGATATTTTCTAAGTATATTATGTTTACAATTACAGCATGTTTCACAGAGTCATCCCAAAACATAAGTAACCTTAAATGATCAAAGGTTGATGTGATGAAGGAACATGTAAAATATGGTTCATTATTGTTTAGCAACATATCACATACTTTAAATCTAATAGCGTCACAAATAATCAGTTAGAAATGGAAATTATCTGCCTATTGTGTACATCTACAACATTTTATTGCTAAGTGCCTACAAAATGATGTTACAAAATATAACACTGAGAGCTGAAGTAATGGCTTACTCATTATGATGGCTTGATGCTCCAAAAGATTGGAGTTGCATTCTCAACACACACAATAGGAATATCAGAAACACCTACAGCTAGAGCTCCAAGGGATCTGGTATCATCACCTGCACTCTGAGCCACACACACGTATGGGTGTGTGTACACACAGAGAGATGCACGTTACACCTAAATAGGGAATAAAAATACAGGGTAGCGCTATAGAATTAAAATCTTTAAGTTTAAGAATAACTAAAGTATACCAGCTTGTCATTAAAGGCTAAGATTTATAAAACTTTCTCCTAAATTATTCTTCTGTTTTTACTTATTAACTTACTTAAGAAGGAAGGATCCCTGGGTCGTCTCATAAATTAGTTAATTTATTTCAATCAAATCTATAAAAGAGTCTGTGAAGGATAAAAGCTTTTCATGCATCATGGCATCCTAAGCAGAAACAGTATTTCCGTCAGCAGTCTAGTAATCAGGACATGCAAAACTGTAGCATGGAAATTTGTTTTATTTCTCCCTCTTATGGACATTTTGAATTAAATATAAAGATTTTAGCTTCACAAAGTAGTTCCAAATTGGCATTTCATCATTTTCTGTATTGCTGGCACTAGCTCTGGGTTATTTAGCATTTATTAATAATTTCCATTTTGACCTTTCCAGGTTTGCTATTTATTAGCTATTTTTTTTTAACTTTTACAGAGATGACTGTGCAGAATTGGATAATTTTTTTTTGCTCCTTTTCAAATTTCATCCCTTAAATTATTTTTACATTGACCTTTAAAGTTAAGCTATGTCTAAGATTTGAAAGTCCTGTTTAAAATCTACCCTCCTGAGATATAAGAAAATTCTGTAACTTTACAACAAATTGGACAGCAGTGGAGAAGTGTCTCAAATAATGGAGGGCAGAAAAAGAAGGTGTGAAGCATGTAAGAAATGGTACGGAAGAAAGATCATTTAAGTACTTGTGAAGGCTATCATCTTTGCAAATACTCAGTAACTGAAGAAATAAAATTTTATAAATGAATGCTCTTTTGTGTCAAGAGATTTTTGAACATATTTGTATATGTAGAGAACAGGCATTTGGGTTTGGCATATTCTCTTGTGGATATATTTGTATATGCCAATGTGGTGTATTTGTTTTTTGTTTGTTTGTTTTGTTTTGTTTCATTTTTTTTCCCAATCTGCTCTAATAGCCTTTTAATTACATGCAAATATTAAGGTCAGTTCTACATTGAGGAACTAGCAATACAATAGATGCAAATAGTCAAGGAACAAGCAAGACAATAAACACAAATAGTCAAAGAAAAATCAAGGCAGTAAACATAGTTCCATTATTACTATTTCTAAGGGTTGATCAGGTGACCAAAATATCTGCGCCTACTTCCCTATCTTAGCCCAAAGTCATTTTCATGCCTGAACTTCTTTGTCCTAGCCTAAGATCTAGATTCCTGCCTGAAGTTACTTCTTTGTTCTAGCCTAATGTCAGATTCCTGCCTGCAGCCCATTTTCTTGTCCTTGGCCAATGTCATATTCCTGCCAAGCAGCCCATTTCCTTGTCTTTGGCCAATGTCAGATTTCTGCTAAGCAGCCCAAAAAGCTCTCAACATCTCCCCTCTTCTTATTTCATAAATAAGACTGAGACTGTATTAGGTCATTTTGACAAGAATGCCTTCATTACCCATCATGGAATATGCAATATCAAAGCAATGTACTTCTATCTTAGGTTGGTAAGACACTATTCAGAATCTTACCTGTCCTTGTTTGAATATTTGGAAACACCATGCACATTTATCACCTAATCTGAAACTCGAAAAACTAACCAGCCTGTATGGCTAGTGAATTTCAGGGTTATGCCTATTCTGGTTCCTGAATGCAGATGTTAAAAGTAAACACCACCATGATTGATTACATAGGTTCTGAGGAACAAATTTAGTTATAAATACTTTTATGGCATGTAATTTGCAGGCAGAGCCATCTCCCTACCTTCAAAAATATAATTTTTTTTTCAGTTTGCTTTTCTATTTGAAATGCCTACTTGTATTCTTATTTAATCTCATAAATTTTACTTTCTTCATTTAAATCTGAAGCACCATTAAGACTGTGACTGTGACCACTGACTAGTTTATATTTTCAGCTGTTTATGTTGACTATATCATCTTGTCAGAACAAACAAAACAAAAACAAACAAAACAAAAACAAACATAAAACCATGCATTTGACATAAAGAAAAACTAGGTAAGTCTTTTATTGCCACGTAAAATAAAGCCACATTTCAAGACAAATTGTTATATTAAGAAAAATTGTGCACTATCTTGAGTAAATTTTTTTTTATTGGAATATTTTTCTGAAGGCTTCTATTTTGGTATGGCATTGCCAACTAGAAGAAAACTGTTAGTGATTTGTGTTTTCTAATGGAAAATGTTGTTCTCTTTGTCTTCATTAAAGTGTCATCTGGTGGAAGATAAAATCTCCCTTTAGGTCAATCAGCAAAGTGTGGTTGATTACTGAAGACCCCCATACTCGGGAGACCCTTCCTCAAGTGTCCGGAAGTCGCGACCTCCCAAAGATCACAAGAAACCATACCTGGATGCAATCAGCAGAGGCTTTATTAGGGAAAATAGCCGGCGGTCAAAACTACAAGCTCTTTAGCTCCAAGAGCAAGGTTTTGGCACCCAGTGGTGGGTTAAAGGGTCTTTTATAGCATGGGGTGGGGAAAGGAAGGCATTTACACATGAATGGTTGCATTTCTGAGCGCTTACATGTGAGTGGTTGTTTTACAAATTTTGAACATAGCACTGGGAAGACCAAGGGAGGGGTAACCAAGAACAGTGGAACATTTCAGAGAATCTAGCCCAAATGATCTAGAATCATGTGGAAATAGTTCTGCACACTCATTCTTCTCAAAAATGTGGTTTTTACCATGCTATTGTGTCCTATCCTGCCATTTACCAACTATTTCAGAATAACTATCTTCAGGCTATAGCCCCACCTAGGTGGCAGCATCTTTATCTGTAGTCAGGAATGCCTTCCTGCCTTGGGCCTCTCCCACCCATAGGTGGGAGAGGCTTGAGGAATGTAATCCAGCAAGTGTCCTTCACCTGGAATGTGAAGGCCTGAAATCTTATTTTCAGTTCCGCGTTCTGTAAGGTGAAAAATCTACACATATTTCATAAAATGGCCTTTATAATTTTTCACTCTACAATTACCTGTAACTCAATGACTTTATGTTTATAGAGCTATTTGAAGAAAAAAAAAGTTCCATTGACTGAAATAAACTAAAATGTAAATAATCGATGTGCATCTACAGATTCCCATTAAGTGATATATGATGCCAAACAACTCAAGTTCTACCAAATATTTATATTTAAATTTTAATTCATCTTGTCATTTTCCCACTACTTCCCTTGAAGTATGGGGAATAGGTCTTTAGGGAAGCTCATAAGCAAGTCATTGAACTGTCACTAAAAATATTTCTCAAAAATGTGTGTGTGTTTGTGTGAACACGCTATAGACACATAAAAGTGTGTAACCATTAAATAATATTTGTTCTAGATTTAACTATTTTGTCTTCTAAACTTTTCAGAATATTATGACATCTAGCTTCTGGTTCTTTAGAAAGACACAGAGATTGACCATGGTGAGTCTTTTACTTTAATTCCATTCTGGAGGCTTCCTGGAACCAGTGATAATCTCCTCAAAATGTTCTATTGTAACAGTGATTTCCTGTTTGGTGTATATCTAAGGGTAAGTGAGTTTTTGTGCTAATTTGAGAGAATTGACTGTCAAAATGGTGGGACTAGATTTCATGTTCCTTGTCAGTTCAATTGAATTTTCTATTTGAAAAATAAGTAAATTCAGTTGGGATAAAATTAACCGTTTGAAAGTCAAAAGTTGAATGTCTCTGCTATGCAAATACCAACACACTCCAGTCAAAACCATTTCCATGTCCCTCAAGAGAGTCCTTTTTCATCAATGACTTTTTATACATTTTATAGTTTCCTGTACAACAGCATCACACTACCAGAATTTTTTTTTAATCTAAGAGTTTCTATTTAGATATAGACTCCATTTTTAATTGGGTTATTAGTTTTCTTGGATATAAAGGTTTTTTTGTTGTTTTTTTTGTTGTTGTTGTTGTTGTTGTTCTTTGTATATTTGGGGTATTAGTCCTTAGAAGGAAATGTAGTAGATAATTTTATTTTATTTTTCTGTAGGCCACTGCTTTGTGTAAATGACTGTTTCTATTATCCAGAAGTTTCTCAGTTTCAATAGTTTTCTGTTTATTAATTGTTGTTCTTAATGTCTGTGCTATCGCTGTTCTGATGAAAAAGTCTTCACCTATGCCAATGTGTTCAAGAATATTTCACACTTTTTATTTTATCAGGTTGAGTGTATCTGCTTTTATGTTGAGGTCTTTAATCACTTGTACTTGATGTTGATTAGGGTAACATGTGAATTCTTCTATATGTAGGTGTTCAATTTGATCAGCACAGTTTATTAAATATGTTGTCTCTTGTTTTCAGTGTATATTTTTGATTCTTTATGAGAAAGATGTCCATAGGTGTGTGGATTTGTGTCTGTGAATTCAATTCCATTCCATTGATTATTGTGTCTGTATTTTTGTATTTATATAATGCTGCTCTGTATTACAGAGCTATCATATTACAGATAGCTCTGTATTACAACTTAATAATAGGAAAATAATACCCCCATGCTTGGCTTCTTTCTTTCTTTCTTTCTTTCTTTCTTTCTTTCTTTCTTTCTTTCTTTCTTTCTATTCAGAAGGTGTTTGTTGTTTGTTTCTGTATGATACTGAAGATAGTGCTTTCTATATCTGTAAAAAGTCATCTTGAAATTTTGATTGTAATTGAATTCAATCTGTAGATTGTTTTTGGTATGATGACCTTTTTTACTATATTAATCCTACTGATCCATGAGTATAAAGATATCTTTTTCAATTTGTTTCTTCAATATGTTTAAAGTCTTTTTCAACTATGTTTTTTATTTGCTTTGGTGAAATAACCCCAAGATAATTTATGTTATTTAAAGGTATTGTGACAAGTGTTGTTTTCCTGATTACTTTTTCAGTCTGTCTGTATGAAGGCTAGTGATTTTTGCATGTTAAGATTTATTTAACTACTTTGCATTAAGTGTTTATTATCATCTGTAAAAGTTTCCTCATTAAATTTAAGGGGTCACTAATGCATAATATAATACCATCTGCAAATGAAAATACTTTGATGTTTTCTAAGGTGAATCTTTATCCTCTTGGTCTCCTGTTGTCTTGTTGATCTGGTTAGACTTTACTTACTCTAACAAACAGTACAGGATACAGAGAGAATGGCCCTGTATTTTTTCCTTCTTTTAGTTGGATTGCTTTTTCTTTCTCTCCATTTAAATTGATGTTGTCTATGAGCTTGCTCTAAACTCTAGTATTATGCTGAACTATGTTCCCAGTACTGTTAATCTCTCAGAGACTTTAAGCATGAAAAGGTGTAGGAGTCTTTTGTCAAAGGCTTTTTTATGTGTCTAATGAGATGGTAATTTGGTTCTTGTCTTTCAGGAGCATTTTATGGTTGATTACATTTCTTGATTTGCACATATTGAATCATGCATGCCCCTCTATCTGGGTGACTTTGGCCTCATTAAATGAATGAACTTTGTTTCTTTTGTTCCTATTTTGCAGAATAATTTGAGGAGTATTGACACTGACTCTTTAACAACCTAGTAAAATTCTATGCTAAAATCATCTGACTCTGAGCATTTTAGCTTGTGAGATTTTATTATTAATTAATTTTATTTACTTCACATCCTGAACTTAGCTTCCCCTCCTTCTGCTCCTCCTAATCCCTCCCTCTCATCCAAATTCCTTATCATTCTCCTTTTCTTCTCAGAAAAGGCTCACAAAAAGAGAAACTTCCCCATAGATATCAACTCTCCTTAGCATATCAAGTTGTAGTAAGGTTACAAACATCTCCTCTTTTACCTAGGCAAGGCAGCCTAGTAAGGGAGCAAGTATCTAAAGACTGACAACAAAATCAGGTAAAACTCTTCCTCCTGCTACTGAAGATCCCCAAACTCGAGAGACCCTTCCTCAAGTCTCAGGAAATCACGACCACCAAAGATCACAAGAAACCATACCTGGATGCAATCAGCAGAGGCTTAATTAGGGAAAGAACCTGGCAGCCAGCCAGCGTCTCACTACCACTCAAGAGGGAGTAGAGTTCGATGACCACAGCCAGTCCGAGGAGGGTTTTAAAGGGAAAAACCACAAACCAGGGTAGTGGGGAGGGGAGGAGGGGTTGTCAAAGATACAAAACATAAAAATAGTGGTACATTTCAGAGGTACTCACCCTAAATGATTAGAGTCATGTGAAAATCAGTCTACACACTCATTCTTCTCAAAAATGTAGTCTTACCATGTCACTGTCCCCTATACCGTCATTACAAAATATTTCTAGCTTCCTCTGGTCACAGCCCCACCTAGATGGCTTGTATTTTTTTATGGTCAGGAATGTGTCTTCCTGCTTCGCCCCGCACCCCCACACACACACACCCACAGGTGGGCCTATTGTCTAAGGCTTGAGGAATGTAATCCAGCAAGTGTCCTCTGATTCAGGGGCAATGTCCTTCACCCGGAATGTGCCCCAGGGTAGTGAAGGCCTGAAATCTTATTTTCAGTTCTGTGTTCTGGAATCTGCACTTTTCCTGCTCAGGTCTAAGGCAAAAAATCTACACATATTTCATAAAATGGCCTTTATAATTTTTCACTCTACACTACTAAGAGTCCCATTTGTAAGATTTTTATTGACTGCTTCTATTTCATCAGGTGCTATGGGTCTGTTTGCTTATCTGATCTTGATTTAACTTAAATAAATGTATATATCTCCAAGGTAACCATTTGTTCTTATATTTTTCCAATTTTGTTAAGAACAGGTTTTAAAAACTGTCTTTATAATTCTTTGGATTTCCTTTGTGTCTTTTGTTATTTCTCACTCAGTTTTGTTTCTAGTTTTGATAATTTGAATCCTTGTTCTCCACATTTCTGTTATTTTATATAATCACTTGGTTCTATGAACTTGCCTTTTCAAACTATCTTTCTGTGTCCCATAAGCTTGGACATATTGTGTTTTAATTTTAACTGAATTCTAGAATGTCTTTAAATTCTTTATTACTCTCTACCTTGACCCATTTTTTATTTAGTAGTGAGTTGTTCAGTTGCCATGAGATTGTAAGCTTTCTGTTGTTGTTGATGACCAGCTTTATCATTGGTGTTCAGATAGAATATAGGGTGTTATTTCGATTTTCTTGTATCAGCTGAGTCTTACATTTTATCTGAGTTCATCATCAATAATGGAAAAATTTCCATGAAATTCTAAGAAGAATATACTTTTTTGTGTGTTTTATAGAAATATTCTGTAAATATACCTTAGGTTCACTAGGTTTAAAATATGAACTTCAACAATTTTATGTTGAGTTTTTGTCTGGATTATGTGTCTTTGGGTAACTCTACAGTATTGAAGTCTTCCACAGTGTGTGATGCTCAATATTTAATTTATACTTTAGCATTTTTTTAAAATTGTGTTTCCTTACTTGTGTTTGGTGCACACTGCTAGGAATTGCAATATCCCTAGTGGATTTCTCCTTCGGTGAGCATTTGGTGTCCTACCATATCCCTTCAATTTGATTTGGTTTAAAGTTTAATTTTCATACATTTACATGGCTGTACTAACTTTCCCTCTTATGTCTATGTCCTTTCATATCTTCTTCCAGCATTATATGCTGAAGTGTTGCTTATTTCAGATGTTAGAGGTACAGTTTCTGGACAAAACAGGAGGAGGGCTCTCGTGTTCACTGTGTTCTGCTTGTTTTCTTGGACATTGAGACCATTGTTAGCAGATAGCAATGACCAATAATTGCTAATTACTGGGTTTCTTTTAGAAAGGGAGTGTGGTGGTGGTATGGTGATGGTGGGGTTGATGGTAGTGAGTGTGTGTGTGTGTGTGTGTGTGTGTGTGCGCTCAGTAGTTTTTGATTTGCTCATTTGAGATTATACATTCTTTGAGTTTCCTTGGGGATAGTTAGCCTCTTTAAGTTGGAATTTTCTTTTTACTGCCCTCTGTGGGTTTGTAAATAAAATTTGCTTATATTGGTTGTACCATGAATGTCTTATTTTCTCCATAAATTGTTGAAAATTTTCTGATATAGTAGCCTGGGTTGGCAACTGTGGTTTTAGAATCCCTAGAACACCTGTTAAAACTTTCTGGCTTTTAGAGCCACCATTGAGAACTCAGGTTTTATTCTAATATTTATGCCTTTATATGTCACAGGATTTTATCCTTTATGATTTTTTATTGTTTATTTTATTTATTTTCATTTCAAATGTTATCCCCATACCCAGTTTCCCATCCATAAACTCCCTATGCCCTCCTTCTCTGCTCTGCCTCTATAAGGATGCTCCCCCAGTCTCCCAACCATTCCTGCCTCAGCACACTAGCATTCCCCTACCTTGGGTCATGAATCCTGCACAGGACCAAGAGGCTCTCCTCCCACTGATGCCTAATAAGTCAATTTTCAGCTACATATCAAGCTGGAGCCACGTGTCCCAACCATGTGTACTCTGTAGTTGGTGGTTTAGTCCCTGTGAGCTTTGGGGTGGTCTGGTTGGTTGATATTGTTGTTCTTCCTAAGGAGTTGCAAACCCTTCAGCTCCTTCAGTCCTTGCCCTAACTTCTCCATTGAGGTTCCCTTTCTCAGTAGGATGGTTGGCTGCAACATCTGCATCTGTATTGGTCAGGCTCTGGCAGAGCCTTGGGGGGAGGGGGGAGGGGGAAGACAGCTATACCAGGCTCCTGTCAGCAAGTACTTCTTGGAATCAGCAATCCTGTTTGGGTTTGATGTCTGTAGATGAGATGGATCCCTAGGTGGGGCAGTCTCTGGATGACCTTTCCTTCAGTCTCTGCTTCACTCTTGCCTTTTCATTTCCCTTTGACAGGAGGAATACCAGGTCAATATTTTTGATGTGGGTGGGTGGCACCATCCCTCCACCCCGGGCTGTGTTTATCCACTGAATATGGTCTTTACAGGTTCTCTCTCACCTTTGTTGAGTATTTTGACTAATGTGTTCCCTGTTTGTTACTGGGAACTTCCCTTGTGTACCCAGCATCTGAGATTTTCTAGTGGCTACTCCCAGTTCTTCCCCTCCCTCTGTTAACCACCTTCTTTCAAATTCCTGACCCTCTGTACTTCTTGCCCATCTCCTCTTATATCCGAACTGGTCCTTTTTTCCCTCCTCATCCTTTCTTCCTCCCAGATTCCCCACTTTTTACTTCTGAAGTTTATTTTCTTCCCCCTTCTGAGTAGAACTGTAGCATCCACACATTGGTGTGTTTTTTTCTTCTTCTAAGGTTTCATATGATCTGTGAGTTGTATCATGCATATTCTGGGCTTCTTGTTGATTAATATCTACTTATCAGTGAGTACATACCATGTTTTCTTTTGGGATTAGGTTAACTCAATCAGGATGATATTTGAAAGTCCCATCCATTTGTCTGTGAACCTCTTGAAGGCACTGTTTTTAATAGCTGAGTAGTACTCCATTGTGTATGTGTACCACATTTTCAGTTTCCATTCATCTATTGAGTGACATCTGGGTTGTTTTCAGCTTCTGACTATTGTAAATAAGGCTGCTCTGAACAGAGTGGAGCATGTGTCTTTGTTATACGTTTGAGCATCTTTGGGGTATGTGCTCAGGAATGGTGTAGCTGGGTCCTCTGGTAGAAATATTTTCAATTTTCTTAGGAACCACCAGACTGATTTCCAGAGTGGTTGTATCAGCTTGAAATCCCACCAACAATGGAGGAGTGTTCCTTTTTCTCCACATCCTCAAAAGAATCTGCTGTCACCTCGGTTTTTGATCTTAGCAGCTCGGACTGGTGTAAGGTAGAATCTCAGGGTCATATTACTTTGCATTTCCCTGATGACTAAGGATATTGAACATTTCTTTAATTTCTTCTCTGCCATTCTTGATTCTTCAGTTGAGAATTCTCTGTTTACCGCTGTACTAAATTTTTAATAGGGTTATTTGGTTCTCTGGAGTCTAACTTCTTGAATCCTTTGTGGATTTTGGATATTACCCCTGTATCAGATATAGGGTTGGTAAACATCTTTTTCCAATTTGTGGATTGCTGTTTTGTCCTACTGACAGTGTCTTTCCATATACCTAAAAGATGCTCCAACATATAACAAGGAAGCATGCACCACTATGTTCATAGCAGCCTTATTTATAATATCCAGAAGCTGGAAAGAACACAGATGTCTTTCAACAGAGGAATGGATACAGAAAATGTAGTACATTTACACAATGGAGTAGTACTCAGCTATTAAAAACAATGAATTCATGAAATTCTTAGACAAATGGATAGAACTAGAAAATAACATCCTGAGTGAGGTAACCCAATCACAAAAGAACACACATGGTATGCACTCATTAACAAGTAGATATTAGCCCAAAATCTCACAATACCCAAGACATAATTCACAGACCACATGAAGCCCAAGAAAAAGAAAGACCAAAGTGCAGGTGCTTCAGTCCTTCTTAGATGGGGTAACAAAATCCTCACAGGAACAAATATGAGACAATGTGTGGGTCAGAAATTGGATGAGAGACCATCCAGAGACAGCCCCACCTGAAGATCCCTCCCAGATGCAATCACCATATGCAAACACTGTTGTGGATGTCCAGAAGTGCATGCTGACAGGAGCCTGATATACCTGTCTTCTGAGAGGCACTGCCAGAACCTGACATATACAGAGGAGGATGCTCACAGCTAACGATCAAACTGATCACTGAGTTCCCAGTGGAAAAGTTAGACAGAAGACTGAAGGAGTTGAAGGGGCTTGTGGCTCCATGGGAAGAGTGACAATACTAACAAACCAGAGCTCCCTGGGTCTAAATACCTGGCCTGGGAACATACATGGAGGGACCTATGTCTCTAGCTTTATTTGTAGAGGAGGATAGACTTGTCTGTCATCAGTGGGAGAGGGAGGCCTTGTTCCCTTGAAGGCTGGATGCCCCAGTGAGCTGGAATTCAAGAGAGGGGAGGTGGGAGTGAGTGGATGGGTGGGGGCACACCCTCATAGAAATAGTAGGAAGGAAGATGGGTTAATGGATTTCTGGGCTGTAGGGAATATGGAAAAGGAATAACTTCTGAAATGTAGATAAATAAAGGACCCAGTAATAATAATAATAATAATAATAATAATAATAATAAACCCAAACAAACAAAAAACAGAAAACTTTTTTGAACTGGCTATGGCAGTTGAACATTTGAGACTTTTTAGCAGCAATTTAACATTACCCATATTATGGAGATTATTATAAATGTCAAGGACAAGAGACTGTGGAAGGGTAACTTGAAAACAATAATAATAATAACAATATAATGAAACTTTAAAACAATATCTTCATAAAATAAAAAAGGAGAGAGATATACCCATGTGCACGACAAATATATTTAAATCATGTTCTTTTTATTTTTTATTTTAATTTTTTAAAATTGCATACCAAGGAACTTTCTGCTGAATGTTTATGGTGCTCTACAACTTGGCATACTTATGCATAAGAATCCACTTACTGGCATAAGGCATGACCCCTATCAGGTATTAAATATGGGGAAGAGGGCATGTTTGTGTTTTTTCTGCAGAATGTTGAAGGAGCGTGGTGGCTGCCAGAGCGATGGGTGAGACATGCTGATGCCAAGACAAAAAATGATGCTGACCTATGACCTTGCTGAGTGCCCTGACAATGGTGACTGGGAAGCTGTATTGGGCATAAGTTCCCGACTCACCATTGCTTACCTATATCCCTAATGGGACATGCTGCCTTGCCTTAAGTTCTTAGATGTTGTGGAACAGAGAATCAAAAAGAGAATTTTTAATGCCCTTTGTATTGTTATTAAATGTGAACAGTTCATCAGACTCAGTCATGGTCTAGAAATCAATCCAATATTGGAAATAACACTCTTCACTTGGAAGTCTGGTTCTGGACATTATCAGAGACCTATATGGAAATTAGCTGCAGTTCTTTATTATGTTATGTTAACAAGAGATAAAGTTGGGGCAGGATCTGGATTTCTAACAGGTATTAGTGCATATGTTAAGGCTCTTTTAATTGTCAAGTTAAAAATACTTTTGTTTCTTCTACAGTATTTAATGTAAGTTGCATTGATTACACACCTTATAATTGTGTTAGTGTTTTGAAATCCAGCATGTCAGTTAGGGAGGTCTATCAACCAGCTTTTGTTTTAGTGACCTGAGTATCACATAACCTTGGTATTCTAATAATGGCTTGCAAGTACTGGAAGAAATGAGTCAGGTTTTAAGCAGAATCCAGAGGGTAGTGGGCTTGATTATTGCTTGTATAACAGCTTTAATTATATTACTTGCTTGCAGCACTGCTCCTGTAATTGCTTTGATACAAGAAGTTAAGAAAGCTACTTTTGTTAATCATTTAGCAAAAAATGTTACTAATATGTTGAATATACAAGAGGATTTAGACAGGCATTTGGAAGAATAGATTGATTATTTTTATCATATTCAACTTACTGGAAGGAGGTTCAGAATTTAAGGGTAAGGATCCATCTTTGAGTGTCATGCCAAATACATCTGGATTCATGTTGGTTCTACAATCCACAGTGGTAGTCATTATAATTAGGAAGAAGTTTAATGACACATGCAGGGTATTTAGCATAATTCTAACACCTCTCGGGATGTTTTAAGGATACATAGGGAGCTTATGAATTTCAAGAATGCAGCTCTGCTGAGCATTGATGCAGTAGATGCTGCAGATAAAATTACCTATGATCTGAGATCAGTATTTCTATTTTGGTCAAGCTTCAAAAATGGCATATATAGCTTAATCTGGCTAGTTCTTTTTGTCTTGGGAATACTTTTATTCCTGCTTATTGTGTCAAAACTTTACGTTAACAACATCAGCATGTTGGCAGCCAAAGTACATAGCTTGAACCTGAAAATGGACCCCCAGACAGAGTTATTAAATTAACAGGCTGGGACGCCAAGGAATGGTAAGACTGCACAGACCCTTACCAACCTAAGACATAAGTGCATTGCTTTTGATAATGCATATTCCATGATGGGTAAGAATGGCATTCTTGTCAGAATGACCTAAGGAAGGCTCAGTCTTGGTAATGAAATAAAAAAGGGGGAAGAGGTAGAGAGCCTTTGGGGCTGCTTGGCAAGAATCTGACATTGGTCAAGGAAAAGAAAATGGGCTGCTTGGTAAGAATATGACATTGGCCAAGGACAAGAAAGTAGGTTTCAGTCAGGAATCTGACATTAGGCTAGAACAAAGAAGTAATTTCAGGCAGGAATCTAAATCTGAGGCTAGAACAAAGAAGTAATTTCAGACAGGAATATAAGTTTTAGGCTAGAACAAGGAAGTAGGCTTCAGACATGAAAGTGACTTTGTGCTAGGATAGAGAAGTCGGCTCGGATACTTTTGTCATCCTGATAATGCCTTAGAAACATTGATCATGGGAGTGTTCACATAATTGCATTTAATGCCTTGCTTTTTCTTTGACTATTTGTGTTTATTGTCTTGCTTCTGCCTTGACTATTTGCATCTATTTTATTGCTAGACCCTTAGCCTAGAACTGACCTTAATACATGCATGTAATTAAAATGGTATAAAAGCATAAAGGAGCAGGGGGGATAGAATGGGGGTTCTAGGGAGGGGCAAGGGGGAAAGGGGATGACATCTGTATTGTAAATAAATAAAATATCCAATAAAACTATTTTTAAAAAGATAGTGCCCTTCACTTTATAATGCTTTATAATTTTATGAAGTCCCATGTGTCAATTGTTGATCTTAGAGCATAAACCATTGGTGTTGTGTTCAGTAAATTTTTCCCTGTGCCAATGTGCTGGAGGATCTTTCCTACTTTCTCTTCTATTAGTTTCATCATATTTGGTTTTATATGAAGGTCCTTGATCCACTTGGTCTTGAGATTTGTACAAAGAAATTAGTATATATCAATTTGCATTCATCTACTTGCTGACTGCCAGTTGAACCAGCACCATTTGTTGAAAACACTCTTCCTTTTCAACTGATGGTTTTGGCAACTTTGTCAAATATCAATTGACCAAAGGTGTGTGGGTTCATTTCCAGATCTTCAATTTTATTCCATTGATCTAACTTACTTTCTCTGTACCAATACCATGCAGGTTTTATCACAATTTATCTGTAGTATAGCATGATGTCAGGGATGTTGATTCCCCCAGAAGTTCTATTATTGTTGAGAATGGTTTTTTCTATTCTGAGTTTTTGTTATTCCAGAAAATTTTGAGATTTGCTCTTTTTATCTCTGTAAATAATTGAGTTGGAATTTTGATTGTGATTGCATTGAATATGTAGTTTGCATTTGGTAAGATGGCCATTTTTACTATATTAATCATGACAATCCACAATCATGGGAGATCTTTCCATCTTCTGAGGTCTTCTTTGATTTCTTTCTTCAGAGACTTGATGTTTTGTCAAACAGATATTTCACTTGCTTGGTTAGAGTCACACCAAGATATTATATATTATTTGTGATTATAGTAGAGGGTGTCAATTTCCGAATTTTTTCTTAGCCCATTTATCCTTTTAGTAGGGAAAAGCTACTGACTTATTTAATTTTGTATTCACCCACTTTGCTGAAGTTGTTTATCAACTGTAGGAGTTCTCTCATGGAATTTTTTTGGTCACTTATGTATACTATCATACCATCTGCAAATAGTAATAAGTTGACTTCCAACTTTCCAATTTATATTCCTTTGATCTCCTTCTGTTGCCTAATTGTTCTAGGTATAACTTCAAGTACTATATTGAATAGATAGGGGAGAGTGGGCAGCCTTGCCTTGTCTCTGATTTTAGTGGGATTGCTTCAAGTTTCTCTCCATTTATTTTGTTGTTGGCTATTGGTTTGCTGTATATTGTTTTTATTATATTTAGATATAGACCTTGAGTTTCTAATCTCTCCAATACTTTTAGGAAGATGGGATGTTATATTTTGTCAAAGGCTTTTTCAGCATCTAATGAGATAATTATGTGGTTTTTTTTGTGTGTGTTTGTTTATATAGTGGATTACATTGATGGACTTTTATATATTGAACCATCCCTGCATCCCTTGGATGAAACCAACTTGATCATGGTGAATGTTCATTTTGATGTGTTCATGATTAGATATGCAAAAGTATTATTGAGTATTTTTCTATCAATATTCATGAGAAAAATTGATCTGAAGTTCTCTTTCTTTGTTGGGTCTTGTGTGGTTTAGGTATCAGTGTAAATGTGACTTGATAGAATGTTTTGGGTAGTATTCCTTCTGTTTCTATTTTATGAATAGTAGCCTGCTCTGGCATCCATGTTTTCAGAGTCCCTGAAACACCTGTTAAAACTTTCTGGCTTTTATAGCCTCCATTGAGAAATCAGCTTATATTCTAATAATTATGCCTTTATAGGTTACTTGATTTTATTTTTTATGTTTTAAAAATATTTTCCTTTGTTCTGCATATTTTCTTTTTCTTTTTTGTTATAATCTAGTGTTGAAGGTGGTTCTTGTACCTTGACAGACATTTTCTTCTTTTGCTTAGGGATGGTTGTTGAAAATGACCTTTTTTTCCATTGATCTGGGTCTTTTCTCCTTCCTTTATTTCTTTTATTCTTAGATTTGTTCCTTTAAAATGTTATAGAATTTCTGGCCACTTTGGGCTTAGATTTTTTTCTCTTAGTTTCCAATTCAATTCCCTAATTTTTTTTTTTTTTTTTATTTTGAGGTTTCTCTCAGTTTGGGTTTTCTTGATTGAGTCTCTCTCCTCCTACAGATCTTAAAATGGATGATTTATCTCCTTCCATATATGCCTGTGGGTTTTTTTTTTTTTTTTTGTAATTTCACAGATTTCTTTAAAAGCATTTATTAATTTTCTCTGTTAGGATCTCTACCATATTCATAGAGAATGTTTTCAAAACTTTTTCTTGTGCTTCATATGTGTTACAATACACAGGACTTGTAGTGAGAGGGGGACATCATTCTGTTAGAGACATGCTGTCATGGCTTTTATTGTTTGTAATTTTACACTTGTCAGTAGGTATATGTTTTGAGGAAGAATTTATTTCTAGGTCCTTATATCTGTTTTTATTTTGTTGGGTGGGTATTTTGTTCCTTGGTTTTTGTTGCCCTTTCTAGTTCCTAGGAGAGTGTTGTTGCTGTATGTTGCTTGGTATGAAGTTTTCTCTGATCCTCATAAATTTGAATACATGGGCATCTGAGTAAAGTATATATTCCTAAATACTGGGAGGTGAAATTTAGGAATGAGGAGAGACTGAGTGGGTGGAGATGGTGAACACAATGGAGGAAAGCTTGATTTTCTACCATGATCTGATTATTTCCCTGGGAACAGGCCTGTGAGTAAGAGTAAGCCACAACAGGCAGTCTGCTACATATTTGGGCATGTGAGGGGGAGACTGGATATGGAAGAAAGAGGGAGAATGAAGATCTGGGACTAACCTATCTGCTTTCCATGTGTACCTGTTTATCTGCAAGATTGGCTCCTGGTTCCTACAGAAGGGATGTAGGAGATGGGGTCTATGATACCAAAATGAGTGGGGAGGAAAGCTAGACAAGAAAATGCATAATCCTTCTCATACTTGGGCAGAAGAAGTTGGTTTGAGAGCCTCAGTAGGTAGTATGCTACAAAGATGAAAACAAAACATCAGGATTGGATTTGGAGGAGAGAAGGAAGAAGAAAAATCCACATCTGAATTACCAGACTTTCTGCCTGGTTAAGCTGACATTTCCCAAGTAATGGGTACCGGAGTTAGTGACTGATATAAAGCCAAAGGGAGAGAAAGAAAACCTGGAGAAGTAGATCCTCCTCCCCCACTGGAAATTTGCAGAGGGTTTAAGGAAGTGCTATACTAGATATTTAGGGGGTAAGATTAGTGTGTTGGACTTACAGGAGCAGAGGGTGTGCTAAAAATCAGTTAGCCTACCTGCTTCTTGGGCTCCCATGTTGCTTCTTTTACCCTGTCATTCTATCCCTTTTAATTCTATTTATTAGTGTTATGCATGAAAACTCAATGTGGTTGTCAGCTTTTGGCATGAAGGTATTTCTATAACTTTTGTCTAGAAATCCCAAGAAACTCTCACAAATAAATGTAATAGATGCTCTTATACTGTATTATAATTGTCCAATATGTTTCTGTATCTGTCTACCTTTTCTATCTCTTTCTCTCTTCATTTCCCTCTATCTCCTTTTCTCAGAACAGCATAAAACTTTAATTTTACTATAATTTTGTAGTTAGCAAATTTTAATTCTTGCAGAATTAGTGACTTGCAGATGAGTATGATATTAAAAATCAAATTTCCCTTTAAAAATAACCAATAAATTGACTTGAGATTAAATAAAGTTATAGGATATTTATTATTGAAATTTATTCAAACAGCACAGATTCAAATATTGTTTCTAAAATAAAAGTAATACCACGCAGTGTGACTGCATACAGATAGTAATATGAATAAAGTCTATTATATCTTCCATATGTACCTAGCTGTTTCATACATACCATACCAAAACTGTGTTAATTTCCTTCCCTGGCAAAATATTTTAAATATCTCACTATGTTGTCTGTAATGATAATGATAAATAAGTGTGCCAGTTTAAAGAAATACTCCAAATGAGAATTATGCTAAAACTAAAATATTGGTATGATTATTAGGCAGACGTCAGTTGTTGAAAAATTACTTCAAGGTTAGGTTTATAATAGTTTTATAGTTTTAAACTTAAAGTCATCATAATTCTACAGAATTGAAAAACAAAGTTTGAGCTAGGCTTAACTGATACAAAGCAACGTTAAAGAAAGGAACCACATTAAAATTATATAAACACCAATCAAGATTAATTGAATTATATTTCTGGTGATAAGTAAACAAGAAAGTTAAATTTTTATGCCCCAAGTGAGGAGAAGAACATTAGTAAGTGTGAGTCTGTATTGATTTATCGCCAAAGAATCTTCTCTTTTCACTTTCATAACACTAACACAACAGGAAGCACATGATTTGAATCTTGAATAAAGTAGCAGTAAAGGGAGATTTATCAGTCCGTAAATGTAGGATGGCCTAACATTTGAAGAACAAGAAGAATATTAATATAAAATTTTGCTGGAAAATGCTAATGCTGGAATGAAACTGTCCCTAAATTATGAATTACACCTTAATTCCTGATATGTGTTACAACTGCATCATTGGCAGAACACCATCACAATCACCAGAGAGAGAAAATCACCCTGCCTACAATTTCTGTGCAGGATCAGCCACTTTTATTCTCATGTTTGTCTACTTTCTGCTTATTAACCTTGTAGTGGAGGATTGATGTGCATGACGCCACGTGAATGCAAGCCTCAGTAATTACAGTAATTCACAGAGAAATGTATTCACTCAAGGCAGCCTTTATACTCCCACAATCAACCTTCTGCCACACCAAGGGAACACAAACACGGCCTGGTTCCGACAAATTAGGTATGAACAAATGTTTCACATAAACTCAGTTAAGAGACCTTACTGAAAATCACAAGAGCTACTTAGCAAAATAATGAATGCCATTATGTCAGTGATAGGTTTAACAACAAGCAGCTTTGAGAGATTTTTAGATAGATTCAAGATCTGGACAACTTATTAAAAGCAGTCTTTGACCCAAGAATTTGCTGGTTTTAAGAAAATCAAGGTAACATAGACTTATCCTCAAAGAAATGGAAGCTAAGACCTGGGAGTTGCCCTTTTCAAAATATGATCAGAAAACAACATACTGTTTGTGAATAACTTCAAGCAATTATCTTATAAAAATGATTAAGGAAACAATTTTAATTTTTTTGTCATTAAAAACTTCAGTTTTTCAATCAATGCATGATTCAATTAAAAACTATAAATTAAAGGGTGAAATGTGTGGGTTTACATGTATAGCTAAAAGCACTTACACTCTGTGATAGAAAGATAGATATCCTGACAGTGAATATCATTTTAATGTATTTTGTTCCAGCCTACTAATTCACCAAGAGTAGCCTTATAGATTCTTTAAGCATTAAAAACTGGGCAGTATTGCTATTTCCTCTGCTTTGGAGACAATGTCTGTTATAGTAAATGTTGCCTCCACTTCTATTTTCTAACGCTTGCTGCACTCTGAAATTTTGTACAGATTTATTCAATAAAATTGAAATGGCAAGAAGAGAAGAAAGAAATAAACTATATAACATAGAAAATAAATATGTGGTTGATAGGTCTAACCTAAAATGAAGTCAGTGAGACCTGAGGAAGTCACCAACATTTTAGATATATGGCACCCACCTATGTCTGGCAATTATCCACTAGGGGATTCAGTTTATTGGAGAAAATGTCACACAAATTTAATACTATTTTATGAATTGACTTTGAAAGGAGAACTCCTTGATAATTTGGATTTCATACTAAGATCTGAGAAAATGATTTGATAGTTTCTGAATGAGGAAACAAAACACAATTGGGTAAAGAGTTATACATTATGGATGATGTTATAGTTTCACTAATTTAATTGTGGATAAATTTAAAATATTTTTGAATGATTCTTTTATCACACTGTGGATCTACTTTTTTCAAATTGCAGCTAAAACTAACTACATAAAAAAAGGTTGAATTCATAGCTTAATGAAATATCAACTATTCAGATCTAATTTTGGTGATTTGAATATGTTTTGTCCCCATAGACGCATGTGTTTAAATGTTTGGTGCATGGGGAGCTGCACTATTAAAATGTATGGCTTTGTATTATTTTAAAAGTTCTATATATTATAGACAAATTCAATTTTGATTCTTAATTGTCAAGAAAGTTCTGTATGCTATTTAAGGCTACAGTCATGGACAAAGTATTTTGATCTGCTAAGAACTCAAATTCAAGTTTTCATTTCTTTTAATTAACTAATTATCATATATCTCTGCCCCACCATCATATCATCCTCCTTCACTCCCTCTTTATCCCCTCCAGTGTGTGTGTGTGTGTGTGTGTGTGTGTGTGTGTGTGTGTGTTGTACAGAAGGGGCTAAACACTCAGGTTATAGTCTGCTCCACACTAAAATTAATAGGTCAATAATCCCTATGACATATTACTTTACTCTTTGTTCTATATAAAAAGTACAACCTTTTAATTTATATCTAAAACTTACTTTAAATAAGGAAAACATGTTTTATTTTTCCTTATTATACATATACAAGTCTTGAGACAAGCACAATAAGTATTTAGAATTAGCTCTAATAATAATTAAAACACATTAAACTGATTAACAGAAAGACTCGGGACTTTAATAAAAATAATAACGCTAACAAATATGGGAAATAAGAACATTTATACAGAATTTTCAGTATTTGAAAACTCTTGATACTATAAGGCACTAAACATTAAAATTTAAAGTATGTGTAACTGCTACAAAGGTTAAAAGATAGAACATGAAACAGAGTGTGTTAAATTCTAACCTAATAAAGACCTAGCCTCAAAGAAGAAAATAAATCACCATAAGCACTACTTAGAGGCAGACAAAAATTAATTTAATACTTAAGTCACAGTACTTACACTTTTTACAAAATTTAGAAAAATAATTTTAGGCAAAATACTGTTTGATTAATAAAAATTTAGAAAGAAATCATAAATATTTGGAAAATAAGGATGTCAAAAGAATGAAGTCATTTAAAGAGAAATTAAAAAATTGTTATTTAATTAATTTTAAACATATTTGCAAATAATATTTCAGCACATATAACAAAAATTAGCAAAAACTGTAGATGTTCTTTTTTATGTTATTTCTTTAGTATAACTATTCTAGTTAAAACTTATTTTGTATGATTTTTGGAGCTCTATCCTTAAGTAAATAATTTCTCAGAAAACATTTTTTGAGGTTATTGGTAATGTAGGTCTACTTTTTGAGGTAATTGCCACTCTCATTTTATGTATCACTTTAAGAGCATGTGGCATCATGATAATAGATCCGAGTCATTAAATGTACTAATTTATCCGGAAATCTCACATGATCAAACTGAGCTAGAATTTTAACTATTTATTAATATTTTAAAATAGCAAATAGATGTGGCCCCCATTTGAAACATGGAACCACCCACCCATCTTCAAAATTGTTGACCCAGAATTGTTCCTGTCTAAAAGAATTGCAGGGGAAAACATCTAGCAGAGACTGAAAGGCAACCTAGAGAAAGGGATAACTTCAGATCCATCCCATGCACAGATACCAAACCCTGACACTATTACTAAAGCCATGTCGTGTTTGCAGACAGGCACCTAGCATGGCTATTCTATGATAGACTCTACCAGCAGCTGACTGGGGCAGATGAAGATATTTATACCCAAGCATAGGAATGATGTCCGGGAAGCCTATGGAAGATTTATAATGACTGCAAGAGATGAAGGGGATGGCAACCCCATAAAAATAATAACAGTATCAATGACCCTGGACCCCTCAGAGCTCCAAGAGTCTATAGCTGCTAACCAAAGAGCATACAGGGCCTGGTCTGTGGCCTCTGCTACATATGTAGCAGATAACTGCCTTGTCTGGCCTGAGTGGAAAAGCCACTTGATATAGAAACTTGATGCCCTAGGGAAGGGGGATCTTAGGGAGGTGAGGTAGGGGGGTGGAAAGGGTAAGTGAGCACCCTCTCAGAAGCAAAGGGGAGGAGAATGGGGTGAAGAACTCATGGAGGGGGAACCAGAAAGAAGGCCACACTTGAAGTGTAAATAAATAAAATAATATTTTTTAAAACATGGCATAATGGAGAATGTAAACATGTGTCAATTATCTGAATATTTTTCTACTGTATATCAAATGAGTAACAAGTACATATTAAAACTTGTTGAATAAAACAAGTATGTGTATTTATGGCATTATCCATTTTATTCATTTAAAATGTCTCCTAGTATATTTTCTGAAATTTTTTTATTTTTGAGATAATATCAAAATTTTATCATTTCACCCTTTCCTGTCTTCTCTTTGAAAATTCCATGTACTCATCCTTGACTCTTAGAAAACTTTATTTGTATGTTTGTATGAGTTGTATCATTGTGACTTTCTTTTTTTAATTATCTTTACAAAAATACATATGTACATAAACAGACACATAAATGTGTGTGTATATATATATATATGTATGTATATATGTGTATGTTCAAATACTTACACACATATACACATACACAGATACAGACACATACACATATATTATACATGCATAAATACAATCTGTTTTCAGGGTTGATGACCATTTGGTATTGGATAATCAATTGCCATGGTTTTCTCTGAATAAAACTATTTCAACTACTATTTCATTTTTATTATCTATAGGATTTCATCTGGGTGGATGCTTCACAGTTTTTCTCTTATTTACTTTGTAGTGCCTATTTATGACATCCTGTTCAGCTCACATTTGTGCAGTTAGAATGATGATATTTCATTGATGTCAATTGTCGCCTTTCTGGGAGACAGAATGCACGGCAAACTTACTGATTCTCTGTATTTTACCTTCTTCGTTCTCCCTCTCCCACAATATTTCCAGACCCTTATATGAGGAAGTTGTATTGTAGATATAATCATTGGATGTCTATGTGCTACATTTTGAATGGCTATGCCTTTTTGTAATGGTCACCATGTGTTGCAAAGTGAAGTTTTCTTGATGAAAAAGGGTGAAGCCTACATTTATATCTGAAGATTCAGAGCTATGACTCTTTGAAGTGAGGTAACATGTGGAATTGGTGATTCTGGGGTTTGTGTTTGTGTTTTGCTAATTTTCTACAATGTTTTCTTTTCTCTTTCATTGACATTCACAGTTCAAACTCTTATTATTCAGTATAATATTTTGCAGTGTACCTGTACCTCGTTTTCATTATCTCATCATAATTTGAAAAAAATTGGGAAGTTTCCTTTCTATGACTTTATATAAAGGAGCACTAAATTTATGTATTTAGAATAAATGTGTATATATATGGGAGTGTTTAGAAGGAGAAAAAAGAATGAAAAAATGATGTAAGTATATTATAATTTCAAATAGTAAAAGAAATATTCATTTAAAGTAAATTGCAAGTGACTGAAGGCTGCGAAATGGGTCATATGCACAAATGCAAGTCAATGGCCATAGAATTTGGCTTATACAAGACGAATACACCATAAAGAACTAAAGAAAAAGCCAACTCAAAATCTTTCAAGATCATATGTTGTATAATTTATTAATTGAAGTACAAAACAAAACTGGAGAATATTCTGTGACATTTCCAATAACAAAGAAGGCTAGGGACAATTTCTGTACTAGACAATTTTAGCAAATGTGTGATTCTTATTAGAATTAGAACATACCAACATAAATCTTATTTCAACAATGTGGTGTATAGTAGCATAAATTATGTTAATATGGTACAATGACTGATGGTTTAAATCTTTGCAAAGTTATATAATTGTAAATAATTTGGGGATATGTTTTATTTAAAAAAATACACATTATGCATTTTGAGGAATACACTCTACAACTTTTTAAACTCTGTCATGTATAGAAACAAAAAACTGTGCACCAACATGGTAAAATAATTTCAACTGTGCTGTAAGAGGTATATGTATACATAACTATCTTCCATGTCTATTTTTAATATCTTTCATTATCTATTTTAATTGGAATTGCAGATATGTGTGTATCTGAGGTACATATGAGTGGAGGTATCTAGAAAATTCAAAAGAGGGTACCAGGTGTCTTAAAGTTGACAGACTTTTGTGAACTTCCTGTATAGGCTGTGTTAATTGTACTTGAGTGTACTCTTTGACTGCCAGAGAAGTACAAATTTAAATTTTTAGAATGTCATAGAAGGTGTTTACTCTTACAGCACTTCCACCTTCCATATAACACCTCAAACTCCTGTATCTCACCAACTCACTCTCAATGCATGAGGAAGAAATTATTAATTATTATTGAGATTTCTATGTTATAAACACATTAATTATTTATGTCACCTATCTACTATTTATCTATCATGTATCTTTCTATCAATCTATATCTTACATATCAGCTATCTGTCAGCTATCTGCTATCTCTCTGCTATCTATCTATCTACATATCTATGTATTTATCTTCTACATATCACATATATGTTATCTGTTTATACATTTTACTATCTTACTATGTATCTATCATCACTATGTCTTATGTGTCTATGTATCCATAGTCTACTTGTCATCCACCTATCATCTATCTATACATCATCTATTTATCATCATCATCAATGAATGGAAACAAAAGACTGGGAGCTACACCTACAGTAACTAAGGGATTTGAAAATAGATATTGGTGTGACCAAAAGAAATAAAAGACAACATAAAGTTAGGAAAGGCAGATCAGATTGTCACTACTGAGTTCCTAAGATAATGAATATTTTTGCAGATTTTATTAAAAGTGTGAAAAATTAAAGACAGAAAAAAAACTGCCAGTGGATTGAAGCCAGGGACTTGAAAAAAGAAATATATTTTGTAGTAAGGAGAAATCATAACTTCAGAGTTAAACATCTTTATCAGTTTGTGAAAAATTAGGAATAATGCCATCTGGCAAAGTTTTTTTATATTCTGAATGTTCTTTGGCTGATATGCGCAGAGATCTAAGGGGACTTAGAAACAAACTAGAAATGGCACAAGAATCCTTCACAAATTCATGAAAATTAAAACTGACAAACATTGGAAGATATTTTAGAATGTGACTGGCAGAAACATCAAGGGAATTAAGAACAATATGGAGAAATACAATTACAAAAACTTTAATTGTAAGTATATGTGTATAATAATAAGATACACAGTAATTGAAATTCACCTGTCACAATTCCAAGTCTTTAAACATACCCAATTATCTTTTTAGATGTAATTTGCTGATAACAGGACAATTAACTTTCTCATTACTTAGTGGAAAATGGGAATAAGACAAAGTTAGAATCATGGCTATTGCTACAAAAACCCATAAATACTAGATGCAGAATTATGATGATATTCATTTTTCCAGTTATGAAAAAGAAATATGGAGATAATAAAGGGGTTCATATGGAAAAATTACAGTGTGGGAGATTTCTTATTGTAGTTTTCAGAAAAACTCTAAAGAACACTGTAGACTTACATTTACTCTTCTTGGCAGTATTTTACATAGTGGATGATACTTTTTTTTTTTTTTTTTTTATATATGACAAATTTTATTAGCATTCTCCTTCAAGTTGAGCAATTGATTCTCATAGCTGGAATGGTGAATCTGTTCTTTTTTTTTTTTTATTAGATCTTTCATTTACACTTCAGATACCATCCTGTTTCCCCATTCCCCCCCCCTTAGAAAACCCCTATCCCATGCCCCCTTTTCATTTTGCATTTATACATTTTTTTAAGAAATGTTAATCATAGGCTTTATAAGTTTGGTATTGTTCAATCAGAGGTGTAACCCACTACCCAACCTAGATATATCAACTATCTTTGACTGGTGGAGATACATGAACATCTGCTTCCCTGTCTCCCCCCTCTATCTCTCTTTCATCACCTAGCTTCTCCTCTCCTTTTTCTTCTCCTCTTCTTACTCCTTTTCTTCCTCTCAGTACTCCTCCCACCTTAGCTCCTCCTACACATCACCCTTCCTGTTAAAAGGAAACTTTTCTCTCAAAATACAATTAGAGCATAATTATGCCTATTTGTACCAGTGAGGTACAAGATAGTCCTAATACCCAGTCCATCCTTTTGTTGACTAACCAGCACCTCTGTCATCTATCCTAACTAAAACACTTAGTTCTGAACCTGGCTTTTTCCTTGGCTTTAGGATGAATGTCAGCTGATGACCATACACTCAGATCTTTTCTCTCAAAGTAAATAGCTATAAGTTTTCAACCCCATCAGAAATCCAGAATGACTGAGTTGACTATAATTGTGGGAAGCACAAAGCATAGCTTCTAAAACTTAGCCAATTTATAGAGACCTCTGAACACCTGGACACTCGCTCTACTTCAAAACGTTGGAGCATCTGTTCTTCTGCCTTCTGGCCCAGGATCATCTGACAGACCTTAGTGCTCCAGAATTATTAAGGGCTGATTACTCTGTCTAGGCAGATATAATCAGTCGACTATTCTGCAAGTGTGTCCTTTTCTGGACAGTAATTTGTCTGTAGAAGGAAAGTGGCAATTCTTGCCTAGTGGCTGTCTCACCACAACTGGAGTAACTCCAAGGATGCTCAATTTCTTCTTAGAATTTAACATAGGAAGCTGTCCGGAGCAGACAGGTCTCTAATGAAAATGAACATTAATACTGAAATGTTTGTCATGTCAATTCTAAGGATTTCTGATGTTTTGAAAACCAGCTATCCATGTAAGGTAATCTGGACTGTTGCCTGTTAACTCCACTCAGCTATTTCTAAATAAAACATAGAGAACACCCTTATAATAAACTCCAAGTCATGAATTTGCTATAGTCCCTTAACTCACAGGCTGACCATCTCAAATCAGTTAAAAAAGTTAAAGAAGGACTGGGTCTAAGCTTTGTATTCCTAAGTGTGTTATACTGGTACAATGCCTATGAGAGTAACAATATTCATCTCACTCTTATATCACTAAGAAGCTCATGCCAATGAAAACCTTAAAATTTGTAAACAAAGTAAATTGGTGCCATTTAAGAATTTATAATAAAGAGGGGAAAAATAGAAAAGCGGTTAGAGCCAACATTCTTAATAAAATGTCAGCCCTCTTTAAAAAAAAAAAACTATCTTGATACTAAAATTTGTTTTGAGAATTGTATATTGCAGAATGATCAGCCTTGGTGTATCTACTCAACAAGCAAGCTGGGCAGACCTGCTCAAACCTCTGAGGTCTGTGAATTCCATCTGGAGGCAGCGAAGACACAGCATCAGAGGATTGTCAACTTGCTCTCCCCCCCCACTCCTCTTCTAATATCTCAACGCCCATAATCAGCTTGAAGAAGCTAATGATGAGTCAGCGCCCCTATTCCCTGGGCATGGGGACTAAGGTGGTAAATGTTGGGCTGTCTCCCTAGGGAAAAGTAGTGGTTTTGTCGGAATAGAGAGGATTAGCTAGGGTTTATTGCATAGCCATAACCTATTAGTAGAAATCTGTATAATTAATATCAAGATGAAGATATAAATTCTTAAGTGGATGATACTTTTAAATCACATTTTTATTTCCTACATATGTGGTTTCATGTTCATGAACCACTATCTGTTTCTGGGACACATGTTGGGATATTTTTATGCTGATAGGACTGAAATTAGCAGGGTCTCTCAATTTCCTACTCTGTATTTCTAGGACTGTAGATAAACATCACTATAGCTAGAATTTCCTGTGGCATAATGGGAACAATATCTCAAAACTTAATGCTGACAGCAAATTTGATACACTAAACAATATCTTCAGAGAAAAACTATTTAAATGTTCTTAAATGATTGATATTTTATGTATAAAACTATTTTGCTTGTATGTATGCATATGTACTATGAGATACCTGGTACACCTGAAGACCAGAAGAGGACACTGGACTCTTTAGAGCCAGAGTTACTAAGGTTTTTCATCATTCTATGCTTATAAAATGGAGAATTGGTAAGTTGTAGTCAAGTTAATAAATGTGAATAATTGGCATTTTAAAATGTTTTAGGTACTATAATTATCTATCAATATCTTAAATATGTTTTATAAGTAACTTATAATTAAATGATAATCAAGGTTATATACATTTATACAGTATACACACACACATTCAAATTTATGCCATTTAAAATAAAAATTCTGTATTCACAGATATTTCTTGAAGCAAAGTGGACCTCACTCAGTAACTGTCATCCTCAGACAAAGGTAAAAAGCCTATATCCTGCTTACTCTTTCAGAGTAGGAGAAATGACCTCTGGGGACTGACAGAAAAGAGAGGGCAGTGAGTGTAGTCACTCAGCTTGCTTGACAGTACATGTGAATTCACAATTCACTTACTTCCATAAAACTTAAAATTAATTCCTTCCTATCTCCCTGTTGTCATTGCTTCAGAAGACCTTATGTGAAGAGGTTAATAAAGAAAATTGTGTTTTCTGAAATGATTAAGTTAGAGGCATCCACAGAATAGAAATAAGTGCTCATACTGTTCCAAATATAACCAACTGCACATAGTTTCTGAAATGTTAAGACAATAATTTTAGCACAACAATCTAAGAATTCAAAAAGTAAATCAATATGCATATATATGCATATTGATTTACTTTTTTACATATATTTATGTATATTTACTTTTTTACATATATATATATATATATATATATATATAGAGAGAGAGAGAGAGAGAGAGAGAGACAGAGAGAGAGAGAGAGAGAGAGAGAGAGAGAGAGAGAGAGAGAGAGAGAGAAAGAAAAACCTTAGGAATTGCTAGCAATCTCTTTTGTTGACTATTTGTGCTGGGAACTTAAGATACTATGGGTAATTGTGGAAGCTGGAAGGCGAATAGATTGTATTCAGAGGGAACACCCACCTATATGCTGTCCAATGCAATGGCCAGGCCTGAAAAAAACACATAAAAGTAATAATATATGGAGTGAGCAGGCTATATCTAAGATAGTATACATGTGTGTATACAATGACAACTAGTAAAAAAAAAAAGGTGTCTATAAATTTAAAAACGAACAGGAAGAGGTGGTGAGGCTAGAGGGAGGAAAGGTAAGGGAGAACTGTAATTATATTAATGAAAAAATTATAAAATAGTATTTTGAAGTGTGAAAAGCAACACAAGCGTCTTGTGAGTTACTGTCTTCTCTTATACAAGACAGTTACAGCTTATCCTCACTTTATTTTCTTATAGTTTAATTTTTATAAGTATATTTATTTTCTTTCTTTCATTTTTTTTCATCCAGACTGATGTTTCCCCTCTGCTTGTCCCCCAAATCCCTTAAAAAAAAAATCTCCCTTCTGCCTCCCTACAATGCACTCCCACCTTCATTTCTCTTCAGAAAAGGTCAGGTCTCCCATGGATCTCAAATAAACATGGCGTCTCAAGTTGTAGCAGGACTAGGAACCTCCAATCTTACTGAGGTGGGACAAAACAATCTGGTAGGGGAAAAGCAGGTGAAAAAGTCTGAGATATCCATGTCACCTGTAGCACTGGGAAATATTCCTGAAACACAGAAGGTGAATTTAGAGCCAATCTAATGCAATCACACCAGCGTCTTTATTCACTAGTTTGTGCTTGGTCTTAACTCATTGCCAACCCCCAGGACAGTTTTGGTAGAGAAGCCCGAACACTCATCACAGCAAAGTTTTATAGAAAAGGGCAAGTAAGAGATGAATGTTCTTAGCCAGGCAAGCATCTAATGTGGGGGCTACTGTGATCTTCAACATAATTGGCTGGTACTGGGAGACAAAGAATGAAATTCGCTTCTGCTTTCCTCCTAATTGGTGGTTGTTAAAGAGTGAAGCACCAGGTGTGGGCTAGGAACCTGGGGATGCAGATGTTTTGGGGAATAACCTGGAGTCTTGTCTAAGATGTTGGATTTATTTTGAGGAGTTAACTTGGATATACAGGTGTTCTTGGAGTATAACCTAGAAACAGGTGCTAGGTACTGGCTTGTTAGTTTACTTGAATCTAAACTTAGGTCATGTTCTCTAAGATTGAGTCTGAACCCCCAAAATTTGGTTTGTAATGTCACCACCATTTGTCTGATAACTAGAAAGCCCAATCATGTAACTTCCTGAAGCTCAGAGGATTCCTTGTGGAGGGAATGGTAGTGACTTTTCATCACAATAAGTTGAATAGTCCCAAATCTTTCTTTCTTAAATTGGATTAATTTGTTTAGAATGCACAAGCCAAAGGTAAGGAGCAGACATTAAATGAGCAGAGGGCCCAGCATGATGAATATCAGAGTAGTCAGCCATGGGGAGCTCTTGAACCATTATTCGAACCAGCTTTGTGCCTGTTTTCTTTCTTTTCTTTTCTCAGCCAAGACATCTCTAACTTTGGCTGTACTCTTTGACCACTCCAGATCAGTCAACATAAAAATAGCATTGTTCTTTGAGGATTGCACATAGTCCTCTCTGTTTCATAACCAGGAGATCCAGTCACAACATATTTTGGAATACTACCTCTGCCAGGGAGCCCAGAGAATCTTTCAGAAGAGAGAGCCAATTTTCTAATCTCTCTACATCAGTATCTACAGCCTCACATAGATCATTGTAATGTTTGTTTTGTAACACCTAGGAAGCTACTCCAGTTCCTTTGCTGGTCATGCCTAATCCTGTGAGAACTGCCAGAGTTGCAGATGAAATTGGTTCTCATTTAGCTCTTTTGGAGACTAAACACGAAGTTCCATCTAGGAAATCTAAGACTTGGTCATCTGTGTGGTAGATGATACTTATGAATTTAAAGAATGCTGCTCTGCTGAACATTGATGCTGCAGATACTGCAGATAAAATTATCCATGGCCTGGGGTCAGTATTTCTATTTTGGTCACATTTCAAAAATGGCATATATAGTTTGATCATGCTAGCCCTTTTTATCCTGGGAATGTTTTTATTCCTGCCCATTGTGCTAAAGCTTGTCTTTAACAACATCATCATGTTGGCAGCCAAAGTACATAGCTTGAAACTGAAAATGGATCCCCATACAGGATTATTAATTTAACAGGCTGTGCAGAACCTTACCAACTTAAGAAATATGTCCATTGCTGTTTATAATGCATATTCCGCAATGGGTAAGGAAGGTATTCTTGTCAGAACATCTTAAGACAGGCTCAATCTTCTTTATAAAATAAGAAAAGGAGAAGATGTGGAGAGCTTTTCTGGCTACTTGGCAGAAATCTGATATTGGTCAAGGACAAGTGAATTGGCTGCTTGTCAGGAATCTGACATTGGACAAGGACAAGGAAATGGGCTTCAAGCAGGAATCTGATATTAAGCTAAAACAAAGAAGTAATTTCAAGAATGAATGCAAATCTTAGGCTAGAACAAAGAAGTAATTTCAAGAAGGAATCTACATCTTAGGCTAGAACAAATAAGTTGGCTGCAGGCATGAAAATGACTTTGGGCTAGGACAGAGAAGTAGGCTCAGATATTTTGGTCATCCTGATAAGCCCTTAGAAATGGTGATCACTGGAGTGATTGCAGGACTTTATTGCCTTGCTTGATTTTTGACTATTTGTGTTTATGGTCTTACTTTTTCTTTGACTATTTGCATGTATTGTTTTGCTCATTCCTCAACCTGGAACTGATTTTAATACTTGCATATAATTAAAATGATATAAAAGCAGATTGGGAAAAAATTTAAAAAATTAAAAAAAAACCAAATGAAAAGCAAATAAATAAATAAATAAATAAATAAGTAAAAAAAAAAAAAAAAGGTAAAGTCTGGTCCCAAGATGGAGTAAGTTTGTCCTCTCTAGGGTTATTAACCTCACTAACTTAATAGCCATTATCTTTAAACTGTTAGACAAAAGAAACTTTGTTATCTTTACATTGTTTTTTTTAAACATTTTATCACAGCAATTAAAAGCATTAAATAATAAAGAAATATGTATCAAGGTATGTTTTAATTGCAGTGAAAAATAGGATCATGTGAATATTAGCAGTTGAGACTGGGGTAATGTGGAAGAGAAGGAAGTTGCTGGCTAGAGAATTTCTAGAAAGCTTAAGCAGACTTTGAAAGTATGAAGCAAAAATAATTATCTTTCAACATTTCCACTAGAGGGTACCTGTTATACACTGGCAGAGATATTCAGCCTATCTTCTTTCAAATTTCTAAGCATATCAGTGGGGTTGGATTAAACAGTCATGGACTAGTTTATTGGACGAATGAAATTTCTATGACAGTCCTTTGCCTGGCTAATCCTCTCTAAGGTGATGGGAATCTATTCTTTAAATTATGAGAGGAAAGCATCTGCAGCAGAGAGATGAGACAAAGGGTAATCAAGAATGAACAAGATTCCATAGTCTTCTTTTGATCATAGAGTATAAGAAATTCTTTAACTTAGGTATAATTGTCTTAACCTTTCGTTGCTTTTTTGTTGAATTAGTTTATTTTTATTTGCTATAGTCTAAAAGTAGTTACTCTTATTCCACCTTCAGTGACAGACTTTTCCAAAAAGACCTTGTCTCCTAATCATTCTTCAGCAGTGCCACTAATTGGGTAAAATGTATTTGAATTATTATTAACATAGGGTTTATTCCCATTCAGAACACTACAATAACATTTCCAATATACACTAAAATGATTTTTACTCTTAAACTTATAAAATAGAACACATAAAATATTTAAAGTTAATATCCAAATTTGAAAAATGATTATAGATATTCCATATTTGGTGATAAGGGAAGGACTATTAAGTTCAAAGTAGGTCTAATACATATTTAAGTTACAGATGTCTGTTTAACATGTCCTAATATTATCTAATATTAGCACATGAGAAATATTTTTTTCTGATGGAACTTTAAAATGAAATGTAAATTTTTTTCTGACTAATTTCACTACAGCAGTCTAAAGAGTCTGTGCTCATTGGAGAAAACTACCTTTGATCAATAACTATAATGTAAGATATGCTGTGTGAAGTATATCACTTAAGGTGCTTCTCGGCTATTCGAGTTTCCTCTATTGAGAATTCTTTGTTTAGCTCTGTACCCCATTTTTAATAGGGTTATATGGTTGTCTGGAGTATAATTTCCTAAGTTCTTTGTATACCTTGGATATTAGCCCTGTATCAGATATAGGATTCGTTAAAATCTTTTCCCAATCTGTTGGTTGCCATTTTGTCTTATTGACTTGATCTTTGTTGACAAAGAAGCTAAGACTATTCAGTGGAAAAAGGACAGCATTTTCAGCAAATGGTGCTGGTTCAACTGGAGGTTAGCATGTAGAAGGATGCAAATCAATCCATTCTTATCTTCTTGTACAAAGCTCAAGTCCAAGTGGATAAAAGACCTTGACATAAAATCAGATACACTGAAACTAATAGAAGGTAGGGAAGACCCTCGAATACTTAGGCATATCATACATTCTTAATGCATTCTGACTACAATTTCTCTTTATAGTACTAGTCCATTGTCCTTTAGAACAATCATTCCATCCAGAACACACTTTTTCTGTCTCTTATCATGAAACAAAACAAAACAAACATAAGAATGGATTCTAAAAGATAATTATAAAAAAAAATAAAATAGCATCTAAATCATTGCAACAGAAATTTTGCAATCAAGTCTTTGGTTTAGTGCAGGTCTTGTTCTAGCAACTTTTCCTTTCTACTTAGATTATGTAATGTCAAAGCCCAATGATTATTTTTCCTTTCTTTCTGCACATGCTGTTTATAAGAGCATGTATATTTGCTCTGGTATTTTTTATTCTGTTTATTCTCATAGTTTCATAAATTAAAACTGTTTCATTTGTTCTTCAATACTTGATTTTTTTAAATCATGGACATAGATTATGATTAGAATATATTATATGAAAAACATATTTTCAATAAAACTATATAAAAAACCAAAATGAGATTGTATGATACAAATGTAAATATGCAAATGATTTCATAAATAATTGTTTTGTTGACAATGCAAAATAAAATAAAATTTTAGTGTTTCACTACACAAAAAAATTATATGATACAATTAAAGTTTACCTTTTATGTGGGTTTTAAAAATAATTATACAGCGAGGCAGACGGATTTCTGCATTTGAGGCCAGCCTGGTCTACAGAATGAGTTCCAGGACATCCAGGGCTATATAGAGAAACTCTGTCTCGGATAAACCAAAAAAAACAAAACAAAACAAAACAAACAAACAAAATAATTATACAGTTCAGGCACAGTGAAAGAAAAAATTATAGAAATCATTTGACTATATTCATCTATCTTCTAGTTTCTAGAATCAGATGTTCTTTACCTACTTACCTACCTAACCAAATCCCTTCTCTCTCTCTTTCTCTCTCTGTCTCTCTCTTTCTCTCTCTCTCTCTCTCTCCCTCTCTCTCCCTCTCTCTCTCTCTCTCTCTCTCTCTCTCTCTCTCTCTCTCTCTCTTTCTTTCCATTTAGGAAATAAAAATGCCAACAAACTACAAAGAAGAATAAAATTAAAAATAACAAATAAAAGTAACAAGAAATCTACACGTACATACATACACAGGCATGCACATGCAGAACCCCCCCCCACACACAAACATGCCATAAAATCATAAAATCAAAAACCAAATATACATGCATTTATATATGTCCTATAAGATGAATAAGATAAAAATAAAACCTATAAAATACCTCAGCAAATATGATACAATAAATAAATAAATAAATCCATAAAAAATGACAAAGACTTCATGAGCTCATTTTGTGTTGGCCTTCTATTGCTATGCCTTAGCCTCTAAGTGTGTTTAATCGATCTAGTGATTCTCCATTGGAGAAAACTGTATTTCCCTTTGCCAGCTGATGCCACTTGGAGCTATCTTCTTGCTTAGGGTTGCAAGATCATCCTCACTGCTGGGACCCAATGTGAATCCAGCCTGTGCAGGTCCTGAGCACACTGCTACAGACTCTGGGACTTCCTATGTATATCCCTTCTACATTTAAAAACCAATGCCTGACACAAGCACCAGAGACTAACAGAAATCCCAGTACTAGTCATGAGAAATATACTTCTGAATGGTAAATTAGGGTAGTCTAAGTGACTCCTAAACAGTATAGACTATTGATATACTTTGTAGTGACCTCTCAAAGGTGAAATCAAGCCCCTTATGAAGGAACCACACACCTAGGACACAGGACCTGCCTGAATTGAGCTGTAGCTAAGCAGAAAGATACTTTCCTGTGGTGTAGATTGATGGTTCCAGAAACTACTTTCCAAGCTGCCTAGGGAGGAAAGCATTATAATTTTACCCAGCTGTAACACACCTGAACCATAGCAATCACAAGCATGGCAAGACTTCCATAGAAGTGAAACAAGTGGTACTGTCTTGGGGTTCAGGATAACCAATGGCACATCAATAGATCCTAAAGCCCATTCAACACAAGGAAAATTATGCTTTCAGCTAGAAACCTGGCCAAAATTCTATGGCAAGTGAGGTTATGAAATTTAGAAACTAATCAAATAGCCTTATTTGGAAAGATCAATATTATTCCTTACTACATTCTAAATTGTGTCCTTATATCCACATATAGGTGCAGCTACCACAATTCATACATTAAAAAAAAAAGAAAATGAAAAAGAAGAAGGAAATAAATAAATAAACAAACAAACCAAAATCCTTCTCTTTACAACAGTTTGGGATCATCACAGAAAATCTCAGCCAGATACTGCAGACAAAAAGGTAACTGGGAGCCCAGCTACTTTGAATACATCAAACTACTATGGCTCAGAAAAATCACAAAAATTCCAGAATACAAGGAAATCAGTTGTGAAAGACTGTCTCCTAAAAATGCCAAGATATACAAGACCAAATCCATAGCCATTTGGTAATGTGGACGCTAAAAATGGTAAGTGGTTTCTGCTTCGCAACAAAAAATTTTAGGTATATAGTAACTGCAATGAAAGAGAGAATTAACCATTCCCTGGGGCAAGTCCCCTGATTGATTGTTCAATACAATGTGGTTGGCTTTCAGTTTTTATGCACACAAATGACACAATTGACTTATCATATTTTTAAGACACTCTTTTAACTATAATAACCAAAGAAAAAGAGGCTATCAATTTGAGTAGGTAATATCAAGTGTTGGAGACAGGGTACCTGAGAGGTCTGCAGGCAGAAAAGGAAAAAGGGGAAAGTGATGTATTATGATTTAAAAAATATATACTAAAAATTAAATAACTGTAGAAACAGTCTTCAGAGAGGCTTATTTAAGGTATAATTTCCTACAGAGATGTTGATATGTTTAAAAACAGAAACTACTTAAAGTTTAAGGAAAATATGCTACAAAACCACTGGGAATTATCCATGTGACTACCAGGGAAATCATGGAGTGATATACACATACAAATGCATATAAAACTTGACTTACTATGTAAAGAAGGAAACATATACCTGAGATCACACAACCTAATCAATGATTCCTCCCCCATGTCTTATGTCCACAGATTAGCTCCTATAAATATTTTCTACTTATCATTCCCTTTCATGTATTTCTTTCTACGTTCTTATAGCTCATGCCAAGACCTATACTGAAAGAGTGCTGCTACATATTTAAGTAACACACCCCTCTTGCTAAACTATAAAAACCCTGGGAAGAAGATACATTGAGCTGTGTACCCTCATTATTATATTAGCTTGTAAATCTTAGGCTCTTACATGCTGATAAGCTTATCTGTCATTTGCCTGATACAGTATGTATATAACTATGTGTAATATTGCAATTCCTAACACAGATGTGAACTAATCAATTAATAACTGATATTATATGGGACATTAAATAAATTTGAGAAAAACAAAATAGCAAACTGATAATAACTTGTATATCACCCACTCAGATCAAAGATAAAAGTTTTTCTATAAAACTCCAAAATTGTCTTAATACATCACTTTAATAGCACAGTTCACCTTAATTAATTGCACACTATGTGCAATGTTCTGTGTTATGTATAATTGAAAAGAAAAGATATATCATAACTCACAAACCATAATACTGTTTTAAATATACATAAAATAATATGTTTAGACTATTTTATAAGGGTTGGATAAACGACTCTTTATTTTCAGCACTTGGTTTTGCAGAGGAGCTGAGGTTATTTTTCAGCACCTATATAGTGATTTATAACCATCTTTAATTCGAGATCAAGGGATTTCAGACAGCTGTTTGATCTCTGAATGTACCACATATCCTATCAGTGCACTTACATCCATAAAGGCAAATACTCATACACTTACAAGAAAAGATTTCTCAAGCTATTGTACATTTTTTATATGAAAGCGTATCACAGATTTATACCAGTCTCTAATAATTTGGGAGTAGTTATCTTTGTGACACAATTCCCCTAAGAAGATCAAACATATAGTCAATTATCTCCTGAGCAGAAAATAACTGAATTCTCCTAAGAAACTTTGATGCTCAATGTACAATATCTGAGAGAACTTGTTGTATTATCTAAAGGAAACATTGTTAAATCTTATTCTGCTTTGATCAAATTAGTACAGCTGTAAAAGATAGATTTAATAAACAACCAAACAGGCAAGTTAAAAATTTTGTCCTGCTTCTTGATTGTTTGTGCTACTTTAATTAAATGGCAGAAATATCAACAATAAACAATCCAAAAATGGTGAGTGACACAAGCTAGAGTCCTCAGGGAGCAAAAAACCTCAGTTGAGGAATTTCCTCCATATAATTCAGTTGTAAGGCATTTCTCATTTACTGATCAATAGAGGAGGGCCCAGCCCAGTGTGGTGTTCCTATCCTTGGTTTGGTAGTCCTGGGTTCTATAAGAAAGCAGGCTGAGCAAGTTATGTGAAGTGAGCCAGTAAGCAGCAGGCCTCCATGGCCTTTTCTTCAGTTCTTAGCTCCAGGATACTGCTCTTTTTGAGATCCTGTCTTGGCATCCTTCAGTTGTGAACAGCAATATGCAAGTATAAGCCAAATAAAAGCTCTTCTTCTCAGCTTGCTTTTTTTTTGTTACGGAATTTTGTTGTAGCAACGGAAACACTAAGACAGTAAACTTTTCTCCCCCCATACCCCCCCACAAATATTTAGAGTGTTTTCATTGGCCAGATGTGTAAGGAATTATGAAGCAAAGGACCTTCTTGAAGCCTCTGGGTCTAGAAATATTCCATGAAATATTCCATGAACCTGGCAAATCATTAGCACATCTAAAAACTACTAGATTAAAGGTTAAATGGAAAGATCTGGTGTATAAAGCTAAAATAATTTGTTATATATTTTGTAATCTATCATGAAGCACATTTCACCAGTAAATACTGCTTAAAAGAGATACATGTTTTTGTTTACCTGTGACTGGCTGGACATTTTATTTTCCTGGGCCATTGTAACTCATACTGATTTCTTTACCTGACAATGGCTCTTAAATTTGAGTCTAAAAAATTAGCTAGTTTAAAATGCCACTCACATGTGTTCAGAAGGAATAGAGCCGAAAGCTAAACATTTCACCTGGGGAAAAAATTCTTTTAATTTTCTTCCCACTAACATGTTGCCATCCCATGACATTTTAATATGTGCTAAAGCAGGCGACGGAAATGTTATGATTTATCATGACAGGGTAAATAAAGCAATAAGAGCAAATCTAATTTGACCATGCATCACTGAGCATGCCTGTTCACTCCCTCTTGATAGCTTACAGAATCATCCAAGGAAAAATGAAATGCATTAAAAGTGGGACACGAAAAGTTTGTTGTGCATTTCTGGGTACTACAAACTTTCCCTTAATCATTGGCTCCAGGCTGAGATCTGGAACAGGCATCTTCTGATCTTCCTAGAAGTTCCACTTTTTGATGCCTTTCTCCTACAAGGCACCTCAGAAGTTAAATACATCTCTACCATTTATTACCTGAAGCTTACTGAATAAGTTTTCCCATAAGTTTTGCTTTATTCTTCTACAATAATGGAAAATACATGTTAAGCTAATGATGCTTTTTTGGTTGTCAACAAATATATCTAGTAGAGCTTATTAAGACCAGTAAGATAGTATTTTAAAGAACTTCATGAATAATAATCATATTTATTAGCTTAATTATTAAGAAACAAATATAACTCAAATAATTTGTTCCATAAAGGAGGTAAGTAATTTTACCATCATGGTTTCAACCTGTAACAATACAGAAACAGTGCTGCTTATCCTTCAAGCTATGAATTGTCAGATTTGTGATGTAATTACAATTTGCTCACTTCATGCTCACTAGCTAGTGGGTGATGGAGCAATCTCACTCAAAAATGACCTCCAGGTAGGCAGAGTATACTTTGATAGTTGCATATACTACTGATAGTTCCATACACTCAATCCTCCTCCCAATTCTTATTTACTCACTTTACATCAGGCTCACTGCCCTATTCCTAGTCACACCCTCCCACACTCTTTTCCTCTCCCTCTTTCTTTTTCATCTAAGTGGGTGAGGACATCCTGGGTATCCTCCCACCCTGGCATATCAAATCTCTGCAAGGCTAGGTATTTCATCTCCCACTATGGCCAAACAAGGTAGGCCAGATAGAACACACCCCATATACAGGCAACAGCTTTAAGTGGACCCCCTCACCCAGCCCTGGTTCAGTTGTTCAGGAACTACGTGAAGACATTTGCTATATATGGGTGGGGGTGCTAGGGTCCAGGGCATGTATGTTCTTTGGTTGGTGGTTCTGTCTCTGAGAAGCCCAAGGGTCCAGGTTACTGGACACTGCTGATCTTTGTGTGAAGTTCCTATCCCATTAGGGGCCTCACTGCTTCTTCCTGTTCTTCTGTAAGAGTCCCTGAGCTCCATCTATTGATTGGCTGTGGGTATCTCTTTGTTTGTCACCTGCTGGGTGGAGCCTCTCAGGGTACAGCTCCTATTTGCAAGCATAACAGAGTATCATTTCTACTGTCAAGGACTGCTACTTGCTTATGGGTTGGATCTCAAGTTGAGCCAGTGTTTAGTTGGCCATTCCTTCATACTCCATTTCCTATCCCTGCATTTCTTGTTAGACAAGATAAATTTGGGGTCAAAAGTTTTGTGGGTAGATTGGCGTCCCTATTGAACCACTGGGATTCCTGACTTGATACTAGAGGTGGCCACTTCAGGTTCCATAACCCCAGTGCTGGGAGTCATAGCTAAGGTCACACTCATTGATACTTGAGCACCTCCCTTATCCCAGTTCTAAGTGTTATCCTGGAGAGCCCTTCCCTTACCTCCCCATCTCCATCAGTTGCAGATTTCCATTCATTCTCAAAGCCATTTGGCCATCTCCTTGTCTCTCTCCACACTAGATCCTGAAACCTACCCCATTCTCCTATCCATCCATTCTCTCACTCAGTTCCTTCCTTCTATCTGCCTCTTATGACTATTTTATTCCCCTTCTATGTGAAATTCACACATCCTTGCTTGTGTCTTGTTCTTGTTTATCTTCTCTCTGTCTGTGGAGTGTAGTGTGGGTATACTCTATTTTATGGCTAATATTCATTTATAAGTTAGTATATAACATGCATGTGTCTTTTTGTGAGTGGCTTACTTCACTCAAGATCATATTCTCAAATTCCATCCATTTGCATGTAAAATTCATGATATCATTGTTATTTTATAGCTGAATAGTATCCCATTGTATATACCTATCACATTTTCTTTACCCATTCTTCAATTGAGGTTATCTATATTGTTTCCAGTTCCTAGCTTTTATGAATAAAGCTGTTATAAACATAGTTTAGCAAGTGTCTTTTGGAGATGATGGAGCATCTTTTTTTTGTATATTCCCCTAAGTGGTTTAGCTAGGTCTTAAGGCAGAACTATAACCAGGTTTCTGAAAAATGACCAACTTGATTCCAAAAGTAGTTGTACGTGTTTGCACTCCCACCAGCATTGGAGAAGTGTTATTTTTGCTCTATATCCTTGCTAACATGTGCTGTCTCTTGAGTTTTTGATCTTACACAAATCAGATCAAAAACTCAAGGGACAGGACATGTTAGCAAGGATATGGAGCAAGAATATTTGTGTAAGATCAAACCTCTGGGTTGTTTCCATTTGATTTTCCCTGAAGAATAAGAATTTTGAACACTTCTATAAGTTCAGTAAGGTTATTCAAGATTCCTTTGTTAAGAATTCTCAGGAAATGGAGAGATCTCCCATGCTCATGGATTGGCAGAATTAATATACTAAAAATGGCCATCCTACAAAAGACAATCTACTGATTTGGGCCCCTATGCGGCTGGTGCAGATTGTGAAGAATGAAGCTAGGTTGCAAGATGACGACCCTGGTTCTCCTGATACTGACATTCGATTTGGCGATAAGTATACCACTGTGGGCCATAGTCAGATCTTGGCCTGTTCCCTTGCCAGTACATTCAAATGCTGAAGCACCTCCATTGTTTACAGTTATTGAGTGTTACTTGGTTGCCAGTCCTCAGGGCACACTGGCCAACAGCCTGAGTTATACAATGCTTCAAGTTTTCCATTAAATTTTACACTTTGTTTTGTGGCAGCAAAACTTTATAGCATAAAGGTAATCTACTTGGTGTTGATTTGAAAAAAATAGATTGCTTACATCGTTAAAGATTGGTTTTTTGATTTGCCTATGTTTATAGAGAAAAGATGCAACACATACAACACGTGTCGTGTCTTTTAAGGTTTACAGTTTAAATTTAAGGTTTAATGTTAAAGTCAAAACCGCACAATTCAGGACTAGCCAAGCCTCAAAGAACAGGCCGGAGGGAGGTTACATTTACATTTGAATTAAGACAATGCAGACTTAGCTGCAGAAGCCCAGGTGCTAAGCATTCCCTTTTGTCCTAGATCTTTACAACCTGGTCCTAGAAATGTGCTTACCTACCGGAATTCGTCTTTTGTCCTCATTGTTTAATTAATTAAACAATTAATTAATTGATTGATTAATCTAAAAACCAAAGACTTTACAACAGTCTGTGGGCTAAAAGTCATGATTATGCTGGAGAAATTAAAATTATGCCTACTTCCCTCCATGAGTATAACTGTATCTGCTGATAAAATATGGTTCAAATTGTTTTAATTTCTTTATATTCAAAGTTGTTAAAAATGAGATGCTTTAGACTCCTCTAATGTATGTAACAATTATTAGAGAATAAGGTTGGCTTTTATCCGATATATTCATTGGACTAAAAAAGATTGGTTATTAAATTAATCCAAAATAAAGTTCAAATTTAAGATTTATACAGCCTAACTTGTCTACTCCAGCTGCCATTTCAATAAATGCTTATAGAATTTTATAGATATAAAAGATGTTTTTATACCATCCCTTTACATTTCTGGTAAAGGTGAAAGGTTTACAGTTAGTAAATTTATTCATAATTTTTAAGAGCCCATGAAGCGATATTTGTTAGAAATAATTGCTTCAAAAATGTTTAATTGTTTTACATTTTATATATATAAATATTGTTGCTGCTTTAATACAAAAAATTAAGAGGTTAAATCTTTTAGTGTGTAGTCATTGTGTGATACTTTATTAGTGGATTTCTCTAAAGAAGTTTTTTCTACAAGCCATTGCTCCAATATAACAAGCTTTAAAAATTTTTAGAGTACTTGTTACTCAAAAAAAGGATTCAAAGACAGTTTCTTTCAATATTTGAGACCTCAGTTATATCCTAATCAGATGGGGCTAGAGAGATGGCCTAGCTGTTAAAGGCTAGATTTACAACTTAAATTATAAAAGCTGAACTCCCAGCAACCACATCGTGGCTCACAACCATTTGTGGTGGGGATCTAACGCCATCTTCTGACTTGTGAGTGTACATGCAAAAGAAAATAGTTTACTTTTAATCTTGATTTGCTCTTAGTGATTTTTAAAAGTTGTTAAGAGATATTATTTGGCTAAAACCTCATCTTAAGCTTACCATAGGAGGATTTAAACCTCTGTTTGATGTTTTCAAAGGGATGCAAGTCCTAAATTAAATCATATGTATATTTTCTTGAGTTTATCCTGCTTCAACACAATTAAATTATGTGTTGTAGCCACTGTTTAGAATGTTAAAAAGGGTGTATCTGCCTTTGTCTTGTTAAATGATATGTTTCATGAAGTGCAGAATGTTTCAGCTACAAGATCTAATATCTCTAGCCATTTGAATAACATTAAAATTAATAAGGTGTTTAAGAATGCATCTACACAACCAGTGTCGGTGTGTGTAGACCCTCCATTTTTCTTTGTTATCCAACTTTCAGAATAATTCTGATATCTTGGATTGTAAGAATGTTGCATGCCTTTTGACACAATGCTGGAATGGATCACTAGACCTAGCCTTGGTTAATCAAGTTACAGCAGCTGGTGTTGTTAATCAAATTTCAGAAAAGACCTCTAAGGCTTTGACCATTTTACAGAGAATGGATGCATATCAGACATCCTGTTGGTCAATCAGAGAGTTGATTTGCTCCAGGCCCATGTGGAGCAGCTCACGGATGTGGTAAAAATGAGCTGCATGTCAGCAACCCCACATCCAGGTATTACACCTCTGAGATTTGTGAATGATACATTTATTCAAAGCCATAATCTTTCTGCTTATTTAAAAGAGAATTGGACTGGGAAGTTGGACCAGGTGCAACAACAATTGCAGATCTGGATTTCGAGCCTTGATGGAACTCGAGTGGACCCTGTTTCCCTTGGCGATTTTACTTCTTGAATTTCTTCTGCCTTTTCCTTCTTTCTTAATTGGTGGGGATAGGCCTGTTTGATGCAGCCCTATGTTGTGGATTAGTGTTCATGATGGTTGGTCTGTAAGCTCAGAGCCCAACAAAAAAACGTGACTAGGTCGCTAGCACCCAAGCACTCGCAGCCTTGGAGCAAGGATCTCCCCCTGAAATTTGACTATCTAGGCTAAGAAAGTAGCCGATGACTGAGATCCTCAGTCGATGCACTCCAAGGGTTCAGCCCATTGCACTGGGTCGATGAGAGGTCTAAGTCCAGCCAGCCCTTGCCTAAATAGCTGTGGTACCTGAATAGTAGGTTGACAGCCCTTGCACTCCTGGGAGCTATACTCCATTGCACAGGGATGGGTGTCAATTCCTCTTTACATCCCTTTAGCCCTTGCACCCAGAGGACTTGTTTCCATTGCACCTGGTAGGGTAAGGGAGAATCTTCGGGCTGTAAGCTCTTGATCGCTTATTCCCCCAAGATGGAGTTTGCTTGATCGGGCTTGAGTTCAAATCTTGATTGGTGCTGCGCTTAATAGGCAAAAGGCTGTTCCATATTAATAATTTAAACAGGGGGAGATGTAGGAAGCTGCTGTTAGCTGTGGTATAATCCGCCATTCCAAGATGGCTCAGACATCGTGTCCTCCACTAGTAAACAATTAACTGTGCAGGTGCAAAAAGGCAAAAGCGCGCCAAAGTCACTGCCCATCCCGGGGCATAATATGGGGTGATGAGTGAACAGCCACTCAGAAGTGAACATGTCACTCTAGGGTGTATTTAAGCTGTGCCTCTTCCTGTCTTTGGCCCTTCTGCGTTCTTCCCATCTGCTGATAAAGATTAAAGCCTTGCTGTGGTGATACCCTAATTCTGCCTCTCGTGTTTCTCTTCCATGAGTGAAAAGGGGACACAGGAGGCGCGCGGAACAGTGGTATACTACTCTGCTATTAAGAACAAGGACATCCTTAGTTTTTCAGGCAAATGCATGGAACTAGAAAATATCATCCTGAGTGAGGTAACTCAGACCCCAAATGACATGCACGGTATGTATTCACTAATAAGTGTGGATATTAGAAAAAAAAAAAAAGGAAAGAAAGAAAATAAAAGAGAGAGAAAAAAAAAAAAGAAAAAAAACCCAAGATACAGTCCACAGAACTCTGAAAGGTCAAGCTGAAGATACCTCAGTCCCACTTGGAAGGGAGATTAAAGTGACCACAATCAGGGCGGAAGAGAGGGATCTGAAATTGAAAGGGGACAGAGGCTGGGGGCGAGGAAGAGGCGAACATGATCTGGTATTGAGTGGGGAAAAAGGGCTGAAGCCCTGAGGGCCAGCAAAAAGAATGGAAACAGGCAACCTTAGGACATTAGGAAGACCATCTAGAATGTACCAGAGACCTGGAAGGAGAGACTCTCAGAATTGAAAGCGAGGAACCCTAGGTGAAATACCCTACAGTGGGGAGAGGGAACTTGTAGAGCCCACCTTCATCAGAAAGACAGAGAATAGAGTGAGAGATGGGGTTGCTATCTCACAATCAAAACTGTGACCCCTAATTGTTCCTGTCTGAAAGAACTACAGGAATGGAAATGGAGAAAAGCTTAAGGAAAAGAAATTTCATTGACAAGCCCAAAGTGGAATCAAAATCAAGGGGAGGCCTCAAGTCCTGTCACTATTACTGAGGCTATGCAGCCATCACATAAGGGACCTATCCTGACTGCCCTCCCCAAAGGCCCAACAAGCAACTGAAAAAGTCAGATACAGATATTTGCACCCAACCAATGAACAGAACCTGCTGACCCCTGTGGTTGAATTAGGGAAAAGCTACAAGCAGCTGAGGAGGAAAACAATCTTGTAGTCTTCCATTAGTCTCACTTAACATGGGGTCCAGCAGTCTCAATTAACATGGACCCCTGAGATCTCTCAGATACTGGATCACCAACCAGGCATCATACACTAGCTGATAGGAGGCTCCCAACACATACAAAGCAGAGGACTGCTGGGTCTGGGTCCAGTCAAAGAAATGCACGAAATCCTCAAGAGTTTGGAGGCTCCAGGGAGTTTAGAGGTCTGCTGGGTTTGCATGTTGTGTGGACATCCTTGAGAAGAGAGAGGGCCAGGGAGGAGGTATGGGATGTGTAACAGTCAGAGGATGAACCAGAAGGGAAATAAAATCTGGAGTAAAAATTAAAAATTAAAAATAATAAAAATGAATTATCTGTTTATCTCTTTGCCTCATTTTTAATTGCCGTATTTGTATCGTTGGTGTTTAATTTCTTGTGTTTTTTATAAATTTTGGATTTTAGTCCTCTGTCAGATGTAGGGTTGGTGAAGATCCTTTTCAATTTATAGGATGCAGTTTTGTTCTATTAACAGTGTCCTTTGTCTTATAGAATGTTTTCATTTGGAACCTATTCATGAGCACTGGAGATCTTTCGATCTTGTTAGCTTCTTCAAATGCATTCTTTAGGGACTTGAAATTCTTGTCATATAGACATTTCACTTGCTTGATTAAATTCACATCACTATATTTTATATTAGTAAGGGCTATGTTAAAGGATGTTGTTTCCCTAATTTCTTTCTCAGCCCGTTTATCATTTCGAGGATGGAGGACTACTAATTTTTTTTGAGATAATTTAGTATCAGCCACATTCCTGAATGCATTTATCAGCATTAGGAGTTGTATGGTACAACAATCATGTCATTTGCAAATAGTGATATGTTTACTTCATTAATTCAAATTTATATCTCCTTGATCTCCTTTATTTGCTCAAGCTAGAACTTCAAGTAATATATTGAAGAGAAAGTGTGGGTAGCCTTGTCTTGTAGTTGATGTTACTGGAATTGCTTTAAATTTTCTCTGTTTTATTTTGATGTTTATTATTGGCTTGCTGAATATTGCTTACATTATATTTTATGTATGTTCTTTGCATTTCTAATCTTTCTAATACTATTAACATGGTGGAGAGTTGGATTTTGTCAAAGGCTTTTTCAGCATCTAAGGAAATGTTCTTGTGATTCTTTTTTCCTTTAAGTTTGTTTGTATAGTATATTGCCTTAATGGATTTTCATATATTAAGCTATACCTGCTTATAATAAATAAATTATAATAAAGCCTACTTTATCATGATGGATGATTATTTTGATGTGTTCCTGAATTTGGTTTGCCAATATTTTATTAAGTATTTTTACTAAATATTAATAAGAGAAGTCATTCTGAATTTCTCTTGCTTTGCTGACATTTTGTGATTTAGAAATGAGGCTGACTCTGGTTTCATAGAATGAGTTTTGCAGTGTTCCTTTTTTCTAATTTTTTGAAATAATTTGAGGAGTATTGGTAATAGCTTTTTCAAAAGTTTGGTTGAATTCTACACAAAAGCATGGTTCCGGGCTTTTTCTAATTCAGAGACTTTTAATGACTATTTCAAATTATTTAGGTGATAGGACTGTTGAATAGTTTACCTGATCTTGATTCAACTTTGGAAAGTGGTAAATGCCTAGAAAACCATCCATTTCAGGATTTTCCCATTTTGTAGAGTGCAGACTTTTGATGTAAGACCTAATAAAACTTTGAATTTTCTCAATGTTGTTATATCTCCCCATTTATTACTGATTTGTTTATTTAAATAGTATCTCCCTGTCTTTTTGTTAGTTTGGCTAAGGATTTGTCTATCTTGTTGATTTGTTCAAAGAAACAGCTCTTGGATTTGTTAATTCTTTATATTGTTTTGTTTTTTGTTTGTTTTGATGTGTATCTAACTGATTAATTTTAGCCCTGATTTTTTATTAGTATAAAATTTACTTTTTCTACTTCTCTTTGGTATGCTTGCTTCCTCTTTTTCTAGTTTTGCGATGTTTACTTTTAAATTCCTGTTATAGGAACTTTCTAATTTATTATGGAGGCACTTAGTGCTATGAACATTTCTCTTAGCACTATTTTAATTGTGCCCCATATATGTGGATATGTTGTGTCCTAATTTTCATTGAATTCTAGAATGTCGTGAATTTCTTTATTTCTATCCTGAGCCAGAGATCATTGAGTAGAGAGTTATTCAATTCCTATGAGTGTGTAGTCTTTCTGGTTTTTCTGTAGTTGTTGAAGACCAACTTTAATCCATGGTGTCCTGACATGATAGAAGGCATTATTTCAGTTGTCTTGTATTTGCTGAGGCTGGCTTTGTGACTTAGTATATAGTCAATTATTGAAAAGGATCTATGAGGTGCTGAAAAGAATGTATATTCTATTGTGTTTGGGTGAAATGTTTCTTATTTATCTACTAGGTCCATTTGATGTATAATGTCTGTTAGTTTCAATATTTTTCTGTTTAGTTTTTGTCTTGTTGACTTGTCAGTTGGTGAGAGTAGTGTGTTGATGTCTCCTACTATTAAATTGTGGGGTTCTACATATGATTTATTCTTAAACAATGTATCTTTCACAAATGTGCATGCATTTGTTATTGGGGCATAGATATTCAGAATTGAGATATCATCGTAGAAGATTTTCTTTTGGAAAATGTGAAAGAGTTCTTTGCTGTATCTTCATTAATTTTAGTTGAAAGTCTAATTTATTAGATATCAGAATGGCTATTCCAGCTTGCTTCTTGGGTATACTTCCTTGGAAAATTTTTTTCCAGCTCTTTATTCTGAAGTAATGTCTATCGTTATTGCTAAGGTATGTTTCTTGTGTGCAGTAGAATGATGGATCCTATTTTCATACCAATTCTATTAGCCAGTGTCCTTTTATTATTGAGACCACTGATGTTGATTGATCATAGTGACAAGTGGCTGTTGTTTCCTGTTGTTTTGGTATAAGTGTGTGTGATGTCTATATGTGTGTGTGTCTGTGTTTCTCTCTCTCTCTCTCTCTCTCTCTCTCTCTCTCTCTCTCTCTCTCTCTCTCTCTGTGTGTGTGTGTGTGTGTGTTGATGTTATGGAATTATTTACTTTCCATGTATTCTTGAATGTAGTTATCCCCCTGGGGTTGGAGTTTTCCTTCTCGTAATTTCTGTAAGACTGAAACTGTGGATAGATGATAGATACTGTTTGAATTTTTAGTTGCCCTGAAGTATCTCCATCTAGAGTGACTTGACAGTGCCAGTGCTGCCTGCGGTATCAAGCTTGGGCGTAGGTTTGAGAGATTAAAGAACAACTCAGACTGGGGTCATTTGCTGTGAAAGAATGCCAATGCCTTTACTGGGTAGGTTCAATATATACACCAAACCAGGGAAGGAGAAACACAAACTCAGGAAAAAACAGGAACTAAATTGGAGGGCAATAGGAAAAAACAGGAACCAAGAAGGGGGCAATAGGATGTCAAGTGTAAATTCCCTTCCTGGGGCACCATCCTTCAACAGTATATTTTGTTCTTAGAAAGACTGCAGAATGTTACTTTGTAGACAGCAGCATAGGGAAAGTCTCAGCCAGGGCATAGCAACTCTTCCGGGTCCTACAGTGATTGAGAGTTTTGCTTGGTATTGTAATCTAGGTTGGCATCTATTTTGTTTTTTAGATGTTGCAAAACATTTGCCCAGTTCTTTCAAGCTTTTACAGTCTGTGTTGAAAATTTATGTGTAATTTTAATAGGTCTGCATCTGTATGTTACCTGGTCCTTTTCTCTTGCTGCATTTAATATTCTTTCTTTGTTATATATATGTCATGTTCTGATTATTGGATAGTAAAAATATTTTCTTTTCTTGTCTAGTCTAACAGGTGTTCTATAAGCTTCTTGTATGTTTATATACATGTCTTTTTTTTAGGTTGGAGAAAATTTCTTCTATGATTTTGCTGAAGTTCATTTCATTTTCTGGGCCTTGGAGCTGGTACTCTTCATCTTCTATTCATATTATTCTTACATTAGTCTTCTGATGGAGTTGCACATTTCCTGGCCGGTTTGTGTCAGGATTTTTTAGATTTGACACTTTCTTTGGCTGATGTTTCAATTTTTCTTTTGTGTCCTCTAAGCCTGAGATTTTTCAAAGCCATTTCCTATATTCTGTTCCTGATGCTTTTGTCAGATGTTCCTTTTATCTTTCCTAGATTTTCTATCTTCAGAATTCCTCAGTTTGTGTTTTCTTTATTGCTTCTATGTCCACCTTCAGGTCTTTCACAGTTTTATTATTTCCTTCGCCTGTTTAATTTTATTTTCTTGTATATCTTTATGGGATTTATTCGTTTCTTCTTTAATAACATCTAACTGTTTAATTGTATTTCCATGATTTATTCATTTCCTCTTTAAAGGCCTCTATCACCTTGTTAATACTGGATTTCAGGTCTTTCTTTTGCTTCTGTTGTGTTGGGATATACAGGGCTTGTTGTAGTAAGGTAGCTATGTTATGAAACTGCCCTGGCTTTTCTTGGTTGTTTTTATTCAAGAGCCTTTAGCCATCTGAATGGCTTTGGTTTCCTCATGTTCCTGTTATAGTAGTAATTAGGAGGGGTTTAAACTTGATGGACCTGGTGTGACAGGCCTCTGGTGGTTTTTAGTCTGCAGGTTTATATGGTTCAGGACTCACAGGTCTGTATTGTTCAAGAGCTGCAGGTTGTATAAGTTGGGCAGGGAGCTGTAGAGAAGAATTGCTGGGGTCCAGTCCTGGCACTTTTTTCTTGGTTCTCTCTTGAATGTGCCTGTGGTAGAAGTGCATCAGCTGGGGCAAGACTTGGTCTGGAGAGGAATTTGGGCTGGTAGTTTAATAATAAAATGTTTACCTGTCTTGAATCTCAGTCACTTTGCTGCAGTAGGTAGCTTACTTGCCTGTCTGAGTTCCTTTGAGGCTGGACACTGCAGTCTTTGGCATTTAGCACCTCATCATAAAACACTGGGCAGATGGGGTAGTGGTTAAATAAAGTAGCATTTGTTATATCTATTCCACAACTGTGTGACTCTAATGTCCAGCCTGTTAGGTGAAATTGCAGGAAGAAAAAGAGGACATTTTGAAAGTAATTTTTGTCTTCATGTGACTTCAAGAGGAGTCACATGATTAAAGTCTATAATCAGAAGAGGAAGTATCATATGGGAAACATATGATAGGACACATGTGGTAAAAGCATGTTTTTCTATAAAGACATATACCAAATATTAATAGCCAATAGTAATGAACAAACTGATGTAAACTCACTCCTATCTGCTATAACTGGGTGGAACATAAAAACATATTTCAAAAGCAATTATATATCTGCCTAGACAGAGTAATCAGCCCTTAATAATTCTGCAGCACTAAGGTCTGTCTGATGATCCTGGGCCAGAAGGCGGAAGAACAGATGCTCCAACGTTTTGAAGTAGAGGGAGTGTCCAGGTGTTCAGAGGTCTCTATAAATTGGCTAAGTTTTAGAAGCTGTGCTTTGTGCTTCCCACAATTATAGTTAACTCAGTCATTCTGGATTTCTGATGGGGTTGAAAACTTATAGCCTCATAGCCAATCCTGACTATTTACCTTGAGAGAAAAGAGTTGAGTGGATGGTCGTCAGCTGACATTCATCCTAAAGCCAGGTTCAGAACTAAATGTTCTAGTTAGGATAGATGACAGAGGTGCTGGTTAGTCAACAAAATGATGGACTGGGTATTAAGACTATCTTGTACCTCACTGGTACAAATCGGCATAATTATGCTCTAATTGTGTTTTGAGAGAAAAGTTTCCTTTTAACAGGAAGGGTGATATGTAGGAGGAGCTAAGGTGGGAGGAGTATTGAGAGGAAGAGGAGTAAGAAGAGGAGGAGAAGGAGAGGAGAAGCTAGGTGATGAAAGAGAGAAAGAAGGGGGAGACAGGGAGGCAGATGTTCATGTATCTCCAACAGTCAAAGATAGTTGATATATCTAGGTTGGGTAGTGGGTTACACCTCTGATTGAACAATACCAAACTTATAAAGCCTATGATCAACATTTTTTTTAAAAAAAAAAATGTATAAATGCAAAAAAGAAAAGGGGGCATGGGATAGGGGTTTTCTAAGGGGGGGGATGGGGATGGCATCTGAAGTGTAAATAAAATATCTAATAAAAATGAAAAAAAGAAAAGCAAAACAAAAGAACAATTATGTGTTCTAAAGAAACTGAAGTATCAAGATTCTTATTTTCTTATTTTCATGGGGCTTTCTTATAAGCACTCTAAATTCTCCACACAAAACTCCATTCATGGCTTGTATCTGATAATATTTCTCTCTCTCTGTCTCTCTCTCTCTCTCTCTGTCTCTCTCTCTCTCTCTCTCTCTCTCTCTCTCTCGTTCTGTGTGTGTTTGTGCAATCATAAAGGCATTTATATGTAGAATGAATTATTTATTCTAGCTACCTCAGATAAACACACACACACACACACACACACACACACACTATCCAGGTATTATTTGCAAGCCATAAGCATAGATTGGGCAAATTTTGGGAAAATTATAACTTATATTTTGACTTTATGTTCCTTGTTACTTGATGTTGTTCTTGGTCATATGCTCATTCTCCTTCTCCTCTCGAGGCAGCCTCTTTCTTACTTTGTCTGCTTTCTTGTTCTTTGTCTCTACCTACAAACCTAGCCAAGTAACTAATAACCTGCCTATTTCTTATCTACTTTCCAATCACAGGCTTTAGCCTTTTATTGACCAGTTAACTTAGGGAGCAAAGTTACACAGCATCATTTGATGTATCTGGTGATCTCCTCCTCAAGTGCAACCAGATCATGGTGTGGGAGGGGGAACCAGTATTTATCATTTGAATACATTGCAGCACCAGAGCAACCCTCTACATTTATTGCCTTAGATTAAGAAAGAGAAACTGTTTTGATTTTGTTCAACATATTTGGTGGGTATGTTGCTTGTATTTTTTTCTCCTTATTCCATGAAAAATTATACATTATGAAAAGATCATGGTGTCCCAAATTTTTGTTTCTTTGCTTTGTTAAGTTTAGCTTTTTTATTAATGAACAAATTCTATCTTATACTCATGAATAGATATCTTTGTTTCTTTATGATACATGCATACATATATTAATTTATCTATATGCAACATGGTTTGTATGATATAGACAATGGGTTATTATTAATAAAAGTTAGTACTACACGTTATAAAAGTATACAAATATCTATATATGAAAAATAAAGTGAATCTTTACCTTACGAAAAAAGAAAAGAAAACTCAAATCTCAATCTTTGAACTAAATTTACTAAACAAAGTTTGTATGATCCCAGTAGGGGGCTCTCATCAGACTGTAATGCCTTCAGGATTCCTGAATGTACTCACAGAGAAGTGGTTTTAAAGGCTTCAAAGTACAAGGATCCTTCCTATTCTCTGTGATTGCCTTTCTTCTTTGACATTTATGCTTCCATAGACTCCATAATCCTAATGTTTACACTTCTTACAGACTCACCAACATTCACATAAAATTTAATTAAAAATGTAATAACAAGTGCCCTACAGATTTGAAGTTAGTCATATGCTAGTGATATATAAAATGAAAAATAGGTGAGTACATTTAGACAAAAGTAATAGGGAAATCAATTATTGAAATGATTGTGTGACCCAAATATTTAGACCAATTAAATCATTTTGTATACTCTAAATTACTAGAAAATGTTTTACCTATTTAATGGCAAAGCCAAATAGTAATGGGTATTCATTTGAAACATAATTACAAAAATCATGACAGATTATGTAGGAAACATACTTAAAGTTTTATAGAAGATATTACCAGTATTGTTTTAAGTGCTCATATATTATTTCTTCAACAAAAGTTTGAGATAACTTATGAAAATAATAAAATTTACAAATTTTGATTATAAAAAAATGAAGACTAATGTTATATAACTAAAGCCAATATCAATGTATTAATAAAATTAATAGGAACAGAAACAGAAATAAGTCATTTATACAATTTGCTTTGTTACTGTTTAATACTATGTAGCCATAGAAATATGTAGTCTATATTATACTTTAAGGATAAGACACTTAGGTAGAAATTTCTTTTTTCCTCAGTATTTTTTTTCCTTAATGGGACAGTTACTCTGTCTTTCAATACAGAGTTTACAGAGTAAAAGACTTTCATGAGTTCCTTCCTCATATGTCTATGATGGAGTTCTGATTGCCACTAAAAGTGCAGTTTGCCCTTGAAGCAGCACATTTTCTAGGTGGCAGAAGGTGGGAGGCAGGATGTAGTCTTCCTTGTACAATCCTTCCTTTAGTATATAACTGTCAGATGGCACAGTGTAGTTTTTATTCTTTCAAACTTTTAATAGAAAAATTAAAAAGATTATTGCGAATTCTGGTAATTTAATATTCGATATCATGAGCAAAAAATAGACTAAACTGTAAACATTTTCTGCCTGAAACATATACTATATTGTTAATATGTTAGTACAATTTTGTATCCTTGTTTTCAGAAATGTAAGAACTGAAAGGAATGTAAATGAGAGTTAGAAGAAAACCAATATGCAGCAGATGTTGCCATGATTTTTCCCCTCTTCTTAGAACATTATAAGCATATGGGACAGCCTATCAGGCACAATTGCTAAGGAAATACATGAGGATCATTCAAGAAACAATTCCATTCTATTCTAAAGAAACAGAATATTTCAAAAGGATGAGTCCTGATGGGCCTATAGTCTTGATGAGCAAATAGCTGCAACTAAATAAACCCTTTATGATTATGCCTTCATTCAAATGTAAATATCAATGCAGTGTGCTTATAGGAAGAATACGAGTTCTAGGCAAAGTTCTCTCCTCTCAGGCACAAACAAGAGCATTAGCAGTATTTCTCATCTAGGTTGTAATGTGTACACATATGGTCATTTTGTTTTTATATCTTTGGTATGAGAAAGGAAGGTTTTATTATTTTCATTTCTTCAATATATTGAATGAGGCTAAGTAGACATAAGCAGGATATTTTAAGTGTTAAAATAACTTGGAATATTAAAGACACATGATATTAATTTATTATGAAGAAATTTATAAAAAAGTATTAGGAAGCAAGTAAAAATTATGAAGTTTTAGACAAGGCACAATATAACAGCATATAGAGAAGCTAAAAGAAACAGCTTTTGAAATTTATTGTTACTTTTATAGTGATTTACTATAACAACAACAACAACAATTACTCCTACTCCTACTCCTACTACTACTACTATTGATTTTGTTTCCATATCCTTGTTCCATTCCACCTCTGCTTCCCAAGTAGCAGTCAAACTAAAAGATAACCCTGAGGCTATGGTCTGAAGAGAGGAGCTAAGCCCTTTCATTTCTTAACATAAAGGATACAATTAGAGAGTCTCCAGGAGAGACAATGGTAGAGGTTATGGTTCTGGAAGAATAAATGTTGTGGAAAGCCAAAACCACTTCCCAGAGCTTCCACATGTCCACATCAATGATGATGTTTCAATTGCCATTAGATGTAGAGTTTGCCTCAGAAACAGCACATTTCTGAGTAACAGAAGGTAGTAGGCAGGAAATAGCCTTCTTCTGTACCATCCTTTTCTTAGGGCTGAGCAGAATTCCATCCAGCTTTGTCCTGTCCATCTTTGAAAGAGGGCAATGACTATAGCTATGTTGTGGCTCTAGCTGCCTTCTGAGAGATGCTACTGATATCTAGGAGTAAAAATTTATCAACATATTTTGGGATAAAATTCTGTTTTTAGAACCACAATTTAAGGTGTTGTCATGCCATAATATCGATCATTACTATGGTAAAAATAAAACCAAATAAACAATCAACATAGTTATGATAAATCTGGGTCTTGACTGTTTTTACTTCCTAAATTGTAATTCTTTTAGATTCTGCCCTTGCAATGATTCATATGTAGTTTTAAATTTGACCTACTTGTGATCATGGACAATATTTAAGAAGAAAGGTTAAAGTTGATGGGCTCATTATTGAGGAAGGTTCATGATGTATAGTTATTTTCCCTGAATTGAAACATTTTCTCCAGGTCTGCTGATCCCTGTGGCTGGAACACAGAGATCCTTCAGGCAGGAAGTTAGGTGTGGTGGCTGTGGCTAAAGCAGCTCACTAAAGGCCTTCTCCAAGGTTCCACATGGTGGGCCCCAGAAGACAAGTGGAGTTCATGGGTTAAGAGATTTATTTTCATGATGGATGGTAGTTGAGTCTGGATGCGCACCTCCCCACCCACCCCACCCCTCACCTCCGTGAAACTCAGGTCTGTCCTGAGTTAAATAGGGAGGGATAAAAGGGGGGGGGGGGAAATCTGGGGAAGAATGCTTAATTGACTATGCCCTCTGGCCTTCAGGTATATCATTAGTATGTAAATCTCTCTAGGGCTGAGGCCTGTAGTCATGCCCTCTATCTGTGCTCTTTGGGACAGGCTGCATTGTCCTACATGATTGAACAATGTAGGTTAATGGAGTTCCACGCATGCATTAGGAGCCTGGATTCTGAGAGTGGGGGGAAATAAATGCCTTATTATGTAGTGATCTAATGGGATTCAAGGGATTATTTCAATCTTTTTGTATTTTTGAGTCCTATTTTGTGACCAATTATATGGTTTATTTTGGAGAAGGTACCATGAAGGGCTGAGAAAAAGGTATATTCTTTTGTTTTAGGATAAAATGTTCTGTAGATATCTGTTAAATATCAGCAGTCATTATAAGTCTCCCTACCAAAACAAAACAAACAAACAAACAAAAAACCAAACCAAACAAAACAAAAAACCAAAATAACAAAAACTAAAACAAACAAGCAAACAAAAAATAGGACCAGATAGTTTTAGTGCTGAATTCTATCAGACCCTCAATGAAGACCTAATACCAATTCTCTTCAAACAATTCCACAAAATAGAAACAGAAGGAACACTCCCAATTCATTCTATGAAGCTACAATCATGCTCATAGCTAAACATCACAAAGATCCAACAAAGAAAGAGAATTTCAGACCAATCTCCCTTATGAATATTGATGCAAAAATACACAATAAAATTCTTGCAAACTGAATCCAAGATCACATCAAAGCAATCATCCATCATGATCAAGTAGGCTTTATGCCAGGAATGCAGGGATGGTTCAATATACGATAATCCATCAAAGTAATCCACTACTTAAACAAACTCAAAGAAAAAATCCACATGATCATCACACTAGATTCTCAGAAAGCATTTGACAAAATTCAACATCCCTTCATGGTAAAAGTCTGGGAAAGCTCAGGAATTCACGGCCCATACCTAAATATAGTAAAGGCAATATACAGCAAGCCAATAGCCAACATCAAACTAAATGAAGAGAAACTTGAAGCAATCCCACTGAAATTAGGGACTAGACAAGGCTGTCCACTCTCCCCCTACCTATTCAATATAGTACTCCAAGTCCTAGACAAAACAATTAGACAACGAAACTAAGTCAAAGGGATACAAATAAGAAAGGAACAAGTCAAAATATCACTATTTGCATATGATATGATAATATACTTAAGTGACTCCAAGTATTCCACCAGAGAACCCATAAACCTCATAAACAACTTGAGCAAAGTGGCTAGATACAATGTTAATTCAAACAAATCAGTAACCTTCCTCTACTCAAAGAATAAACAGGCTAAGAAAGAAATTAGGGAAATGACACCCTTCACAATAGTCACCAATAATATAAAATAACTTAGTGTGAATCTAACCAAGTAAGTGAAAGATCTGTATTAGAAGAACTTCAAGTCTATGAAGAAAGAAATAGAAGAATATCTCAGAAGATAGAAAGATCTCCCATGCTCATTGATTGGCAGGATTAATACAGTAAAAATGGCCATCTTGCTGAAAGCAATCTATATATTCAATGTAATCCCCATCAAAATTTCAACTCAATTCTTCATAGAGATAGAGAGGGCAATTTACGAATTCATTTGAAATACCAAAAACAAAAACAAAAACAAAAAAAACAAAAACAAAAAAAAAAACACAAGTAGGAAAAAATATTTTCAACAACAAAAGAAATTCTGGGGGAATTACCATTCATGATCCTATCTGTATTACAAAGCAATAGTGATAAAAACTGCATGGTATTGGTACAGAGACAGACAAAATGATCAATGGAATAGAATTGAAGACCCAGAAATGAAACCACATAACAATGATCACTTGAACTTTGACAAAGTAACTAAAACCATTCAGTGGAAAAAGGGCAGCGTTTTCAACAAATGGTGATGGTTCAACTGGAGGTCAGCATGTAGAAGAATGCAAATTGATTCATTCTTACCTCCTTGTACAATGTTCAAGTCCAAGTGGAAAAAGAACCTTAACATAAAACCAGATACACTGAAACTAACAGAAAAGAAGGTGTAGAAGAACTTTGAATACTTGGACACAGGTGAAAAGTTCCTGAACAGAACACCAATAGCTTATGCTCTAAGATCACAAGTTGACATATTGGACCTCATAAAATTAGAAAGTTTCTGTAAGGGAAAGGACACTGTCAACAGGACAAAACAGCAACCAACAGATTGGGAAAAGATCTTTACCAATTCCACATCCAATAGAGGGCTAATATCCAACATATACAAAAAGCTCAAGAAATTAGACTCCAGACAACCACATAACCCTATTAAAAAATGAAGTATAGAGCTAAAAAAAGAATTCTCAACTGAGGAAACTCGAACGGTCGAAGAGCTCCTAAAGAACTGTTCAACACTCTTAGTCATCTGGGAAATGCAAATTAAAACAACCCTGAGATTCCACCTCATACAGTCAGAATGGCTAACATCAAAAACTCAGGTGATAGGAGATGCTGGCTAGGATGTGGAGAAAGAGGAATGCTCCTCCATTGTTGGTGCGATTGCAAGCTGATAGAACCACTCTGAAAATCATTTTGGTGCGTCCTCAGAAAATTGGACATAGCATTACCTGAGGACCTAGCTATACCACTCCTGGGCATATGCCCAAATGATGCTCCAACATATAACAAGGACACACCCTCCACTATGTTCATAGCAGCGGTATTTATCATAGCCAGAAGCTGGAAAGAATATAGATGTCCTTCAACAGAGGGATGGATACAGATAATGCATTATATTTACACAATGGAATATTATTCAGCTATTAAAAACAATGCATTTGTGAAATTCTTAGGCAAATGGATAGAACTAGAAAATATCATCCTGAGTGAGGTAACCCAGTCACAAAATACACACGTTATGCACTCACTTATAAGTGAATAATAGCCCATAAGCTCAAAATACCCAAGATACAACTGACAGACCACATGAAGCTCATGAAGAAAGAATGCCAAAGTGTTGGTGCTTTGGTCCTTTTTAGAAAGAGGAACAAAATCTTCATGGGAGCAAATATAGAGACAAAGTGTGGGACAGAAACTGAAGGAGGGGCTGTCCAGAGATTGCTCCACCTGGGCATCCATCCCATGTGGAGTTACCAAAGGCAGACACTCATGTGGATGCAAGAAAGTGCATGCTGACAGGAGTCTAATAAGGCTGTCACCTTAGAGGTCTTCCAGAGCCTAATGAATACAGAGGCAGATGCTCACAGCCAGCTATTGGACTGATCATGGGGTTCCCAATAGAGAAGTTAGAGAGACTATAGAAGAAGTTGAAAGGGTTTGCAGCCCCATGAGGAGAGCAATAATACTAACCAACCAGAGCCCCCAGGGCCTAAACCACCAGCCTGGGAGCACATAGGGATGGACCCATGGCTCCAGCTGTACATGTAGGGGAGGATGGCCTTTCATGCATAGGCGGGAGAGGAAGTCTGTGAAGGCTGGATTCCCCAGTGTGGGGTAATTTGAGGGTGGGGAGGAGGGAGTGGGTGGGTGTATGTGTGCACCTCCTCATAGAAGCAGGGGGATGGGAGATGGAATAGGGGGTTTCTGGGCGTGGGCAGAAATGGGGAAAGGGGATAACATCTGAAATGTAAATAAAATATCCAATAAAAAAATTAATCTAAAAAAAGAAAGAGGAACAAATACTCATTGGATCTAATAAGTAGACAAAGTGTGGAGCAGAGACTGAAGAAAAAGCCATCCAAAGATTACCCCACCTGTGGAGTCATGCATATACAGTCAACAAACCCAGATACTATTTTAGATGCCAATAATTGCATGCAGACAGAAGCTGTTAGCATATATATATATATATATATATATATATATATATATATATATATATATATGCTCTGCCAGAGCCTGACAAAGACAGAGGTGATGCTCACAGCCAACCATTAGACTGAGCATGGGGTACCCAAAGGAGTCTTCAGTGAAGGAGTTAGAGAAAGGATTGAGGGAGCTGAACTGGTTTGCAACTCCATAGGAAGAGCTCTAATATCAAATAACTAGAGCCCTTAGAGCTCCAGAGTTACCAACCAAGAAGTAGACATGGAAGAACCCATGGCTCCAGCTGCATATGCAACAGAGGATTGCTTTGTGGGGCATCAATGAGAGGAGAAGCCCTTGGTACTGTGAAGGCTCAGGAATTACAGAGTTGGGATGTGGAAGTGGGTGGGTGGTGGAACAATCTCATAGAATCAGGGAAGGGGGAATGGGATGGGGGTCTGGGGGGGGGAACCAGGAATGGGGATAACATTTAAAATGTAAATAAATAAAATGTCCAATTAAAAATAAACAAGAAAAATCAATAAATAAATACATTTGAAAGGTTTTTTTAAGAGGAAAACTCATAGCTATGATTGCCTCCATAAAGAAATTGGAGAGAGCATACACTAGCATTTTAACAGTACATGCGAAAGCTCTAGAACAAAAAGAAGCAAATACACCCAAGAGGAGTAGATGGCAGGAAATAACCAATCACAAGCCTGAAGTCAACCAAGTATAAACAAAGAGAACTATACAAAGTATCAATGAAACCAGAAGTTGATTCTTTGAGAAAATCAACAAGATAGGTAAACCCTTATCCAGAATAACTAGAGGCCAGAGAGACAGTATTCAAATGAACAAAATCAAAAATGAAAAAAAGACATAACAACAGAAAGTAAAGTAATTTTAAAAAATCATCAGATCCTACTACAAAATCCTATACTCAACAAAACTGGAAAAATCTGGATGAAATGGATGATTTTTAGACAAATGTCATGTATCAAAATTAAATCAGAATGCTATAAACCATCTAAACTGTCACATAACCCCAATAGAAATAGAAGCAGTCATTAAAAGTCTCTAAACTAAAGAAAAGCCGAGGACCAGATGGTTTTAGTGCAGAACTCTGTCAAGCCTTCAAAAAGACCTAATACCAATACTTCTCAAACTATTCCACAATATAGACACAGGAGGAACACTGCCTAATTTAATCTATGAAGCCATAGTTATGTTGCTATTTAAACAAAGAACAAAGAGAAATACATACCAAATTCCCTTGCGAATACTCAATAAAGTTCTTGAAAACTAAATCCAAGAACACATCAAAATGATCATTCGCCATAATCAAGTAGGCTTCATCCCAGGGATGCAGGGATGGTTCAATATATGAAAATCCATCAACGTAATCCACTGTATAATCTCAGAAAACAACCACATGATCATCTCATTAGATGCTGAAAAAATCATTTGATAATGTACAATACCCCTTCATGTTAAAAGTCTTGGAAAGTTCAGGAATTCAAGGCTCATACCTAAAAATAATAAAAGCAATATACAGTAAACCAATAGCCAAATCAAACTAAATGAAGAGAAACTTGAAGCAATCCACTAAATTCAGGGACTAGGCAAGACTGCCCATTCTCTCCCTATCTACTCAAAATAATACTCAAAGTTCTAGCCAGAGCAATTTGACAACAAAAGAAGATAAAAGTGACACAAATTGGAAAGGAAGAAGTAAGATATCACTATTTGCAGCTGGTAGGATAGTATATTTAAGTTACCTCAAAAGTTCCACCAGAAAACTCCTAAACCTAATAAACAACCACCGAAACCAGCAAAGTGGCTGGATATAAAATTAACTCAAATAAATCACTAGCCTTCCTCTACTCAAAGGATAAATAGGCCGAGAAAAAAATTAGGGAAATGACACTCTTCACAATAGTCACGAATGATATAATATATTTTGATGTGACTCTAACCAAGCAAGCAAAAGACCTGTATGACAAAAACTTCAAGTCTCTGAAGAAAGAAACTGAAGAAAATCTCAGTGTATGGAAAGATCTCCCATGTTCATGGATTTACATAGTAAAAATGGTCATCTTACCAAAAGCAACCTACAGGTTCAATTCCATCCCCATCCAAATTCCAGCTCAATTATTCACACAGATTAAAAGAGCAATTCTTAATTTCACCTAAAATTTATTTTTATTTGTATGTGTTTGGATGGTATTGGTATGTAGTCATGAGGAAAGAAGAGGATATTAGATTCCCTTGAGTAGAGTTTCAGGCATTTGTATGGCCCCTGATATGGATGCTGTGATTGGAATGGAGAGGGACAGGGAGACTGTGGAATAGTAACAGAATGCCCTACTCACTGAGCCCTCTTTGCATGTCCAATATTAGTTTTCTTAGAGTTCTTAAATAAAACTTTTGTGTTTCGTCATAACGCATTTTTATGATAAATATTCATCTCAATGACTTCAAATCTTTGACATGTAATTAAAAAACACAGTAATCCTCCATCTCCCATTTCTCTGTGAGTTTCGTGTCCTGTCTACTCTGTGACTCTGTGACTCCTCCTCTCTGTCTTACAACACACCCAATGCTGTGACAAAATGGGAAACTCCCTCCTTCTTAGATATGGCTCATTAGAGAATCCAGGTGTCAAAAGTCAAGTGACAGTTCATACAGGCACCTCAAAGTTCTGCTGGTATTAAGCTTTTACAGGGTGGTATTTGATATATGTCACTCCAGTGTTGAGAGGAGTATTTAAGTGACGTCACCTCTGCTGTCTAATATTGCTGTGTGCATACCTATTCAATAAGTATGAAAAGCAAATGTAATTCTGCAAAAGAGAGTGTTTTACTTAGTGTTTTCATTCTACTAAAATATGACTACCCACACAAAGTCTTAATGAAAATTTCAATTTTAATAAAGAAAACTAAAAATTAAGTTTTTAATTAAATTATAGTCAAGCATAACCAGTATGTGAATATTACTTTCACTTAAAAAGTACCACAACGTTCCCTAAAAATGATAAAATAAAGTCTTCTGTTGAGTGTGGTGGCAAAGGCTTTAAACTTAACAGTGGAATGGCAGGGAGAGGAGGATCTCTGTGAAACAAGAATTTAGTCTAACACCACACACACACACACACACACACACACACACACACACACACACATTACACATCACAGGCTATGGCTCAAGCCAGTGAGGACTACATAACAACTCAAGAAAAACAAACAAACAAACAAACAAACAAACAAAAATTAGTATTTAGTCTTCATTTTCCATCATTCTTCCAAGGCTGAAAACTCAAAATCACTTTCCTGCTTGACTTTGTCTGCATGTGTGCTACTATGTGAATCTGTCTTAAACCCAGAGACACTCGGAGTATAAGGCTGATGACCATGGGATCAAAACAATTTAGACCTCTTGTTACCATCTTTTACAGTGCCCTATTAGCGATTTCAAAATGCTCTTCATTTCTTTCATTTAAACTTAAACCTGGTATCAGTACCCTAATGTTGGCAAGGTATTTCAATGCCTTCCTCTCTCAACAAAGCTATGCTCATTGAAACATTTTTTTGTTTTTCAACATTATCTTTCTTTGAGGAGAACGGTCAGATTTAGTGTGTTCAAATACATAGAGTTGGACCTCTTGCTTAGTCCTTCAGTTATACTGACACAACATTATGAGGAACTGTCTTTTCAAAAGTGTGTGAAACATTAGTATTAAAAGTAACTGGTATGTAAGGTATAAAGAAAATATAAACACTAATCCTAAATTGAAACATTATTATGATTAATATTATGTGACAGTTTTATGTGACTTGACATAAATGGGGATGAAGATATATTTCAGTTGGTAGAGAGTCTGCCTAGCATGCAAAAAAATGTAGGTTTTGGTCTTTTACAGTACATAAATTGTGTATGGAAGCCAAAATGTATAATTCAGTATTCAGGCAGTCAGGGCAAGTTTTCAGAAATTTAAGACCATTCTCAGCTACAATAGAAATTCCAGCTGGAATGTGTGATTATACCTTGACTCTTTCTAAAACAAAATAATAAACACAGAGAAAAAAAATACTATTCTGTCAGTTTTGGCTAAAAGAACTCATTTTTTTTTCTGAATTGTCAGGCTTACAGCATCTGTATGACATGATTTTTCATATGTTTTCTATATTGTTGTCTTTTTATGTAATGTACTGTGAGATTCCTTAGCCTTCATTTGATACAATATCACTACTCAGTTGAACTCTACTGTCTGTCTATATAATATGTATGAAGCAGTATAATTCAACAGAAACAAATACAGTTGAAAATCCATTAATTTAATTCTATGATAGATCTTAGAATTAGCATAGCCAATGAACCAAAAGTTTTGATAACTGTATATGTGAGGTCATTTTTTTCTGTGCAGTCTACATCATGTTTGACACCATCTGGGACTTTCCTAAACTGGTAAGCATGGTTTTGAATCTTTAAATTTTCAAATATTTATTTGATTTTGTCTATCTATCTATCTATCTATCTATCTATCTATCTATTATCTTTCTAAATATATACCCATTCATCTTCTATCTATAGTTTATCTAGTCTTTTATATTTTATCATGACTCTATCATATATATATATATATATATATATATATATATATATATATATATATTGCATTAATTATCCATGTATTTATATTATCATTGGAGAACTATGGTTTTGTTAGGTTCCTTGGATAAATTTAAATATAAATTAAGTTTTTAAATTTGGGGACATAAAGAGGCACATTTGCTACATCTCTTAACCAATAATAGTCATATAAAAGGATAAATACTGATGTACACATATGAATATATATATACCCTAAAATGGGATAAGAAAGATGAAATGATTTCTTAAAGAAAAACATTAACTGAATTCTCAAATCCAATATAAAGAAATACTAATAAAAAATTCCCTGTAGTTTTTCATTTAAGAAAAGTAATTAAGGACTGTGACATATTTGTACTGTTGTTTATACATGTCTAATTATCTGCACATACCAGGCTATGTGTTAATGACTAATATAAATGTTTTCATAGATTAATGTTTATTCAGAGTAGCACATGAATCATAATAGCCCATCCCTGATAACTTTCATAAACTGATCTCATTTGCATAATCAGTATTCAGAACCAAGGAAAGACCACAGTAAGGCTCCAAAGCCTTTACTGGTATGCAAAGATGTTTTCTAGCAACATACAAAGGGGTCATATTATATACTTCTTTTACCTTGCATTGATTCATCTGCTAACCTTGATATTTAATATAAAAAAGCATACAGTATATCTCTGGTTTGCTATATTCTACCTTAGTAATTCTGCAGAAATTTGTGTAGTTACTTCTCATTGTTTAGCTATATCTATTAAGTATTTATTTCTTATTAGTTTAGTTGTACTGATAATCCATCCATTATAAGGATTTGTTTTCTTATCTATGGGCATTTGTGTAACTTTTTTCTATAGATTAGTCTTTCTGTAGGTTATTGATTTTTATTTTTTTATTATTTTTTTAATAATGTCATAAATGCCTATCATATTTACATTTTCTCTGCACTCTTCTCATATTTCTCCCATGTACCCTGCTTCTTAAATTTGTGATTATTCTTTTTATTATATGAATAAAAATATATCGTGTGTATGATGGATTATATATATGCATATATATAATAAAATACATAGACAGGCAAACAGACAAATGGATAGATAGAAGGAGAGACAGACAGGCAGATAGATGGATGACAATAGACAGACATTGAGACAGAAACTACTGAGTCTATTTGATGTTTATATGCACATGGGTTTATAACTTGGCAGTAAAAAAAAGTTTCAGGGATTTACTCTTTTGCTTTCTAAAAATTTGGTGTAATCTGAAAAAAATGATAAAATTTGTAATAAAAGCTTCAGAAATCATCATGATTTTACCTTTATATAGACATAAATCTATATGACATGTTTTGAAACTACACTAATTCCTAATGCATTTCAGTGTTCTTTCTTACCATTTTTCTAACCCCTTAAATCCTCTCTCTTTCCATTTTAGTAATGGTGATTGAGCTAGGGTCTTTTGTATGCTACATAAGTACTTTACATTGAAGCTCTAACAGAATTTCCAAATTTTCTCTGTCATATTGTCATTAATAACCTGGCTTCTTTGATAATTAGTTTTTCCATTCAGGTCTGGATCAAGATTATTCTTCTGAAAACTGTAATTTTCTAAAAAAAAAAAATTGTATCAATACAGAAAAAATATTCTGAAATATATTAATTCTTATAACCAATTGTAGCTTACTCTGTATCTTAGCAGAAAATCACTCTTTTACGATATCTTAAATAACTTTAAATCAAATTGTATCATTTCATCGGGTCCAGTGTTTGACACATGTCAGTAACATCATATGCACTGATTTTAGCTTTCTGTTGTTAGTTCCAATGTATATTATGTGAGTTTAGGAGTTGTAATTTCTCAAAACATTGTAGAAAAATGTTAAAATCCATTTGACAATTGTCTTTTTTTCATTGTCAGTACCAAATGTATTATGATTCTGAGAAAAAAAATATTTCTTTTCTTATTTGTTTGAATGATAAATAATAATAACACTATTTAGCTCAATTTGAGTTAGTGAGGTCAGTGAAAAACTTCATTATTTACCTTTTGGCCTTTTCTGTCCTTTCAAAGTATAGATTTCTTATTATTTAATTATTTGACATTTTGTGGATTGGAGTGTTTGAACCCAATTAGCTTCAATATAATTCCTGATAGAATCAAAATTATACTGATATTAACAAAGAAAACAAATTAAAAGTAATCAGACTATTTAAAATTGTGTGTGTGTGTGTGTGTCTGTGACCACAAAGGCTAGAAGACTTCATCAGGGCATCTGAGCTAGATTACAAGTGAATGTGAGCCACCTGGAAGGGTTGGTGGAACTGAACCCGGGTTCTCTGCAAGATCAGCATATATTTTTAGTCAGCAAGTTACCTCCACAATCTCCTAATTAAGTTTATATATTTTTTTTAATTTTTGAAATTACAATATAATTACATAGTTTAACTCTTCCCTTTACTCTTTGTAAATTCTTCTGTGTAACTTTTCCTTGCTTTCTTTCATACCTATGTTTTTTTCATCATTTGTTGTTATATATACATAAATATACTTCTAAGTACTTAAAACACAACATTTGCAATGTTTATAGTGTTTTTGCATATGCGTTTTCAGGGGTAGTTATTTGGTATTGTATAACCAATTGATTTGTTTTTGCTTGGACAGACTATTTTTCCACTGTATGCCTTCACTAGTTATTTATAGTTCTTTTTGTATGATTGAGGCCATTTGGGATTTCCCCATATGACAAATATTACATGGTAACTCTAGCAGTACAGTAGTGTCACATATGCATTGGCAATAATTAGACTTAAAATTTATTCAACAACGTGGAGATTATGCCTGCTAAAGAAAAAAACAGCCACCCGAACTTCTGAAATCCTGGATCTACAAGCACCATTGCACTAAGCTAGCATAATTTCTCACTGAATTCTAAATATTTGTCTGTATAATAAAAGGTAAGTGTAGTCTGCATTCCTTATTAGAGAAACTTCTTTTTTTAATATAATGAAAAACATTACAAAAAAATATGATCAAAGACGTGGAACCAGCATGTACCTATAAAATAACTACTGCATCTAAGTCTCCAGAAACAGAAGAAGAGGTAAAAAGAGATTATGAGAACATTTTAGTGTTAGGTTGTCTATTTTATTTTGGTTCTCCATAGTTATGCTCTTAGATACACATTCTTTGCTTCACTAGTTGCATTATTTTTTTGTTTATTCTACATATTAAATTTCAAATACTTAGCACATTCTTGACTTTTTATCTTTGTACAAATTGATTTCTTTCTTAAAATATGAAGGATTAAAGACATTACATTTACTTTTGTATTTTAGACTAACATATCTAAACATAAAATTTGCATGTTCTAAATTCTTAAAAGAACACATTGATGCTTTACATATACAATAGTGACTATAAATGTAAATATCACTTTTATTTCCACAGATGAAAGGATGAGATGAGAGCCTGACCCAATCATTATAAATACACGGCTTGGCCAGTGCCCAAAGCATTACTCTTTCTGTTCTAACTCTCACAAGACCTAGGCCTGGAACCTTGCCATCTCTCTACAATCTTCCATCCTTTGCTCACTAACATAGGCCTAGAATGTATCAGGCTATTAAACTCATTGATTAATAAACTTACCCTTTCTATCTATCTCTGAATTCTCACTTGCTATTTCAACTCAACTCTTGCAGTTAAAATGCCTCTCCAAGCTGACTGATTCAAAAAGGCTTCTCTAAGCTTCTCACTCAATTGCTCTGCTTGGCCTCAAACTAAATATGGTGATTTGTGTTGAGAACTGCTCTGTCCCACACTTGGAGGCCAAAATGTCACAGACTACTCTATCAATGTTGGAACCAGCACTTCCTAAAGCCTTGGGGGCTAAGTTGTTAGAGCCAGCACTGCCCCAAGCTGCTCTGATATGCAGGTCCGGGTTCAGCAAGAGAGAGAGTGAGGATGGATGAAAGAATGGAGACCAGACAGAGCGTGTTTCAATCCTGTTTATTCTTCAGTCTCTCTTCTTTTCTCTAAGTCCCTTGTTCCTAGTCCAAGTCTCAGGTCCTGGGCTTTGGCACCACATCTCGAGTCCTAATCCTAGTTCTAAGTTGCTAGTCTCCTTCCCATTTTCAAGTTACTTGCCTCAAGTCTCAAGTCTCAAGTACTCTTCCAAGTACAAGTATCTAATAATTTCTTCTGTCTGCCTCTCATCTTTTATATGTCTCGCTTCTAAGCCATGCCTTTAAGTCACATCTTTACTTTAAGTCTTATCTCTAAATCGCACCTTTAAGTATCACACATCCAGAGGAAAATCCTGGGTATCTAAAACAAGATGTTATAAGAGCGTGCTCAGCTGTTGTAGGCTATTGTAAACAAGTTTCTTGTCAGGGTATATGGGACACGATGGCTGCAAGGATGATAGCTGCCTTCTGTCAGCTCCCCAAAGATTTGTTTTAATGTTCTGGGTCCTTCTTATTCTAGCTTCAAATGACTCACTCTGCTGACCCACACAGAACTGCATGAACTGTACAAACTGAACTCTGCTCCACTGCACTGTACAACATTGCTTCCAATCAATCTCTCTGTCTCTCCCTGTCTCTCTCTCTCTATTCTCTCTCTATTCTCTCTCTATTCTCTCTCTCTCTCTCTCTCTCTCTCTCTCTCTCTCTCTCTCTCTCTCTCTCTCTCTCTCTCTCTCTCTCTCTCTCTCCTCCCTCCTCTTTCTCTCTTTTCCTCTATCTCTCTTCCCCCAGAGAGCCTCTTTCTGGTTTGTTCTCATGAGAATTGGACTTATATGATCTCTCACTCATTCCTGCAAGTCTTCCTTGCCAGAGGAGCCATGATTCTGTTTTAAATTTTCTCTACAAGTAATCTTCTTAGAGGGTGGCCCTATGATGAACACTTTTTACTGAATTTATTAATTGCTGTAGTTTCACCTTTACTTTGAAAGAATATGTTTCCCAAGAGTATTATTATATTATGTTAGAGATTTTTCTCTTCAACCTTTAAACAGGCAGTATGCCATTTTTTGATAAGTGAATATTGTTTTTTTTTATATGCTTTTGTCATTTTTTTCAATTAATATTTATACTCCAACCTGAGATTCATTCCAAATTCTGGCTGTTTTGTTTTAATTTTACTAAATATTCCTCAGTAGGTATTTCCTTTTCTCATACTGCTTTGGTTTTAATAAGTTTCTTCACCTGTTTGGGTTTTATATTACAATATCCTAATATTTACTGCTCAACTTAATAACTTCTTTTTTTTTGTTGTTTTTTTGAGACAGGGTTTCTCTGTATAACCTTGGCTGTCCTGGAACTCACTCTGTAGACCAGGCTGGCCTCGAACTCAGAAATCCACCTGTCTCTGCCTCCCAAGTGCTGGGATTAAAGGCATGTGCCACCACTGCCCAGCTAATAACTATTGTATGTTACATCTCAATGGTAGATTACAATAAGCAATAGATATTTTATGCTGGTATTAGCTAGGGCTTCTGACTTTAATTCATTTAGGGAGCAAGTTACTGGAGTCTACTCCAGCAAGACATCCAACAACTCATTTGTTCACAAATCAAAAGTTTTCTGCTTCTCTGTGAATATATATATATATATATATATATATATATATATATATGTATATATATTACTTATGATTAATTGTCTCCTAATGTCTCCTTCCAGGTCTTTCATAGTTTCTTAGGGTTCTGAGGAGGTCAATCTGTAAGAATTCTATTTCTATGACATTTTAGAATCCACATGATTACTGACACCCCCACCCCACCATATTCCAAGGCATAAAGCATGGCACAATTATAGCTCATGGAAAAAACAGGACAGGTTTACACAGAAAATTAATAGAATGTGCACACTTTTCAGTTATAGATTTGTAAGGTTTGACTATAAAGCCCTTTTTCATTTTACCTGTTTCTCGGCCATCATCTTTCTAAAATAAAATATTCCTGTTTCACTCATTGTTTTGGAATAGCTATAATTTTTTTCTTAAGTTTCTCAAATTGTATTATATATTTACATTTGACTTTGTAACTATTGTTCAGTTTGGTTATTTTATATGGACATACTCCATACAATTAGTCTGCTTCCGCTTCCATGTCCAACTATTTCTAGATTTTTTTTTCTATTTCTTTTCATTATTTACATTTTAAGGATCATATATGCACTTATAATTTTTCCCTCTTTAGTGGCAAGATAGAATTACTTTGATATCACATTCTAATTTCATATCTTTGAAAACTGAAAGTGTTATATGTTCTTCATTTCCTGTGGGATAAGAAAATGTAATTCATTATCACTACCATGCAGCATATTTACACTGCAGCCAGCTATAAATCGTTCTACAGCACTGCAGCACACCTATGCTACAGGCCTATACATTCAATATCAATGCATTGTGACACTCCTTAGCTTTGAGAAGTGTCATGTTCAACCATTTTGCCTCCTTTACTGCTATGTTGTCTGCAGAGGAAAACACCTATATTCAACAATCATCACGTTTCCATTTTTTTTTTCCAGTCCCAAAAGCCCAACACAAGCTCTGCTAATTTTTCTCTTCCCATAAGAAGTCCTTTGGTGAGGCATAACTTACATTCTGAGCCACCTCCTCAAAGGCAGTCAGCAAGTCCCCTCAGGGAAAACATTTCTGGAAGTGTCAGCTCTGTGCTCAGAGGTTGCTTCTCTCTGGATTTCCTTGGGCCCTCATTATCCTCTCGACTAGTCTCTGATGGTTTAGTTTCACTTCTTGTAGATCATAAAAATATTCAAATTGGTTAATGTAAAGGCATGAATCTGGCCCCAATTAACTTTTTGATCACAAGATTTAAGTGTAACATACTCCGGATTGTGTACCTCAATGAGGTTATAATTGTGTCTGTCCCTTAATATAATAATTACATTGGAAAAGATTGATTTTTCTACCTCTTACTTCCTGTTGTTGCCTGTTTCCGTTCTTTCTCCTGGCCCTCAGGATTTTAGCCCTGTTACCCCAACTCAATAATGTACCAGAGACCTGGGAGGTGAGTGACTCCCAGGACTCAAAGAGAGGGACCTTAGATAAAATGCCTTTCAGTGGACAGAGGGAACTTGAAGAGCCTACCTCTATGAGAAAAACAGGGCATCAAGTAATGGATGGAATTGCCATCCCACACTCAAAAACTCTGACCCATAATTGTTCCTGTCCCAAAGAACTGCAGGAACAAAAATAAAGAACAGCCTGAAGAAAAGCAGGTCCAGTGACAGGCTGAAATTGGGATCCAGCTTAAGGGAAGACCCCAAGGCCTGACAATATTGCTGAGTCTGTGGTATGCTCACAAAAAGGGACCTATCATGACTTCCCTCTGAAAGACCCAACAAGCAGCTGAAAGAGTCAGATGGAGATATTTACACCCAAACAATGGACAGAAGCTGCTGATCCCTGTGGTTGAATTAGGGAAAAGCTGTGAGAAGCTGAGGAGGAGGGCAACACTGTAGGAGGGCCAGCAGTCTCAACTAACCTGGACCTCTGAGATCTCTTAGATACTGGGTCACCAGTGTAACATACACCACATGATATGAGGCCCCCAATACATATACAGCAGAGGATTGCATAGTTTGTACTCAGTCAGAGAAGATGCACCTAACCATCAAGAGACTGGAGTCTCCAGGGAGTGGGGAGGTTTGGTGTGGTGGGTATGAGGGGTGGGGACAACCTCAGGGAGATGAGGAAAATAAGGCAAGGGATGTGGAACAGTCAGAGGGTAGACATGGAGGAGGATAAAATCTGGACTGTAAACAAATGATTAAATAAAAATAAAAAAGATTGATTTTTCCATGTATATTAATAAGAATATGGTTTTAGATTTGTTAAATCCTGTGCTATTTAAATTTTATTCATATTTATGTCTTTCAATATAAGAATGTATAACATATTTTTGTTATATATATTTTTCTTAACTTCAATGCTTATGAATATATAGAAGATGTTATGACTAAACGAAGAAACCACACCATGATGTTCATCATTTTAAGCCATGTCCTCATACAAAGTAGAAAGACGAAAATTAATAGAATATCCAGAGTGCCTCACGATGTATCTCAGACTTAGCTTGGACTCACTGTGTATCTCCGGTTGTACTCAAACATGGAGTTTTTCTGCTGTAACTTCAAGGATGATTATATTTCTAGGTCGAGCTATTAGCCCCTCTTAGAAACATCCCTCCACTTTTATCAATATTGGATATCAACACCAGCGCATTGTACAGGCTATACAGATATTTGGCTGTTGAGCTACATCTCTAATCTTTAAAAACTTAAAACTTATATTCTCAAAAATAAGAAAGCATTTGTCGCTAAATTCCCCAGTAGTAGTTGTTGTTGTCTGCTGATTATTTCCACATACAAGAAGAATTCATACATCATGAGATATTTGATTTAATTTGATTCAAGATATATTCAGATTTATAACATCCAAAATTATAAGCATTAATATATTCATTTAAATACAGTGTTGATATATGTGTCAAATTATTTGTTACATAGCATTATCAGAAGCATATGTCAATATGTAGCAATTGTTAAAGCAAATACATAAGAAATAAAAGATTACAATAGAAATACTGAAATTAAGAAACCCAAGCATTTTTACTTATGAATCTTGGAGAAGAGTTTGAAACTGATTTTAGTTGTTCAATTAGAGTATTTGATCTGGATGTAGAAAATAATAGCTAAATTAAAATGCATTTCTAAATATTTTCCAATTTCTAAGAGAAGGTCAATTGTTTTCTCTCTTTCTGTGTTGGGGTCCACACTAGCCCCACGTTGGGGCGGCCAAAAACGTTGCAGCCCAGGCAAAATGTTGAGGCCCAGGCCAACCCACGTTTGGGCCGCCACTGTATCCCGGCCCAAGCTGCCGCTCCGGTCTGCAGGTTGGGGTCCAGCAAGAGCGAGGGTGAGGGCAGACTCTACCTAATGTCTGATGTGTCTGATTCGTCTGATCTCAGTCTGATGTCTGGTTCTGTCTTCTATAGTCTGATTCTGATCTGTTCTGTCTCTGCCTTTTATATGTCTCACTTCTAAGCCATGCCTCTAAGTTACACCTTTAATCATGCCCTTAGGTCTTGTCTCTAACTCTGATCTCTATACTTCTAAGTCATACTCTTAAGTCACATACCTTTAATCTCACACGCCTTTAATCTCACGCACCTTTGATCTCAAGGTATCTAAACCAAGATTATCGGGGTGTGCTCAGCTGTTGTAGGCTATTGTAATCCAAATCTCATGTCAGGGTATATGGCTCAAGATGGCTGCAAAGCTGATAGCCGCTTTCTGCTAAAAGTTGGCCCCCAACATTTCTGAAATAAAACAAGGATGAGCTTTATGGTTGATGGTAGACAGATTTTTGTTAGGTATGTATGGCCACAGCTTTTAGGACTTACCTAGTTGGATGGAAACTTTATATTTATGAGTGTAATATTACATTTTATGTAACATGTCCCACAGAGTGGAAGAACACTGCTTTGTACTTACATCATAAATCCTTTAAATATTGGTTAAGAATTTATTATGGTAAGCTTTTATCTAGCTGTTTGAATCTAATCTTATTTTTGCATATTTCTCATAAGTGTATTTTTAGGTACAGTTTTTTTTTCTTTAAGATCACATACATTTCAAACATTACCAAAAGAAAATGTCATTGTCATTTCATCTTTATTTGTTAGATAATATTGCCTCAATTACTATGTAAACATGTAAAGAATTATTTATCTAATGCAGTTTATTCTTCTGCTTCTAAATTCTGCTAAAAATACATTCAAAGAAAATGTGACAGATATGCTTTAATGAAAAAACCTAAATAGTAAAGCAAATGCTGCTTATGACCTGCCTGACACCTCTAGTTTTCAAACACAAGTAGAGGGTTTTTCCTTTAAAGCCTGCATATCATCTTTTTATATTATAAATGTTTTGCTCTTGCTTAGTATGAATGTGCATGATTTCTATCAGTTTGGGGAAATCTATATCTTTAGATACTTTGATACTCAGATTATGGCAAATGTTTAAATGTTGATAAACTAAAGGCAGAGAGTGTTTAAAAATAGGCCTTAGATTGCAATTCCAACTATTGGTGTTAAGAAAAAGTTCCAATTTTGAAATATGTAGAGTATTTCTTACCTTACAATTGTCTGTTTCAGACTCAGAAGAATTTCAAATTTAATAGAAACCCTTAGAGAGCACACACACTTTTAACACGTTAGTCCAATCATAGACTTAGCAGAAAAAACACTTAGGACTAGGGATACTATATCTCACAGATTCATGAATCAAAAGCAGATACTCACATTCTCATCCCCTCTTATTTTGCAACTTACCTTCTGCTTCACTGAGTTTTGTGCACATCTTTTTTCAAGGGAAGTCAACTGGAGAGAATATTTATGATGATATGTTCATTTGTCTACACAGTACTGCTCCAGACAACTTTTTGTAACTAAACAGCCATGTCCTCAAGTCATTTTGACAAAGGTCATCTAATCAACCGAGAGCAAATTTCTCAGTGGGATGTATGAGAATTGCCTTACCAAATTACAGCTGTTAATCTATCACCCAGAGCAAATGTGTAGCCTTGGAATCACTCTCTGCTTTCAGTGAATAAACTAGTCCCTCAAGAAGTTACAGGAGCCTGATATAGCTGTCTCCTTAGAGGTCTGCCAAAATCTGACATATTCAGAGGCAGATGCTCACAGCTAATCACTGATCTGATCAAGGGGTTCCCAATGGAGAAGTTAGAGAGAAGACTGAAGGAGCTGAAAGGGTTTGTGGCCCCATGAAGAAAGCTATAATACCAACCAACCAGAGCTCCCCAGGATCTAAACTACCAGGTTGTGAGCACATAGGGAGGGACCCATAACTCCATCTGTATATGTAGAGGAGGATGGCTTTGTCTGGCTTAGGTGGGAGACGAGATCCTTGGTTCCATGAAGGCTGAACACTGAAGGCGGGGAGGGGGGATTCGAGGGTGGGGAGGTGGGAGTTGGGGGAGTAGGTGGGAGCACATCCTCATAGAAGCAGGAGGAATGGGGATGGGATAGGAGGTTCCTGGGTGGTGGGGGAAATGGGGTAAGAGGATAAAATCTGAAATGTAAATATAACATCCAATAAAGAAAAGAAAGAAAGAAAGAAAAAAAGAAGTTCCCAGTTTAACTGAAGATAGCACCCTGAAATTTCTAGCAATTTATTACTTCCAAGTCTGAGGCCTTTCTCTCAGATTGTTGAGGAAGTTCTTAAAGAAACATTAGATGATGAGCTGCTTCCAAGGCAACCTACTGTCCCAAGATGAAAACAAATTGCATTTTGGCATTTTTGTTTTTTAAAAATGTGTTATGACATACAAATTTGAATTTAAGAAATAAATCATATATTGAGGTATGTATGATTAAAATTGTGTATTATCACATTCCTTGTTCAATCACTTAACATTTTAGATATGTTATGAGCTGCCTTACTTGGATCAATAAATTGTAACCCTAGGTCTCCAGGCAAAGGCCTCTCTGTACTTCTGACACTTACCCTGACCTAAGGCAGATATCCCCACTCCCTGCACCAGGATCAACTCTTTGGGGTTCTCAGTGGTATCTGGATACCCAGGAGTTTGAGAACCATAGCCTCAGTCCCAGCCAGTGCTTTTTCTCACCCGGAGAAATACAGGCTGAGGAAGATATTTTAGGCTATGTTTCATCTCCCTGAGCAGTTCGTTGGTGTCTTGAGGGCTCAGCATCTCAATGCAAAGAATGGAATGTAGCCTAGTGCCCGTCTACTCACCATCTCAAGTGGTGTCTTGAAGGCAGTGAAGTGAAATACAGAACCATACACATGTGTATCTATACATACATACACACACCACCACCACCACCACCACCACCACCACCACCACCACCACCACCTCCACTATCACCACCCAAACCCTTACATGGCCTAAGTTTTGTAGGGGAGTTCTAATTGCTCCTTGAATAAAAGACCAGTAGTTAGTATGATGAGATGTCATTGCACATAGGATTCTTATGATACCAGCCTTATAACCTGAGTTGGATACCTAGGACCAACATGAAGATAAGACAGATTGATCTACACTTTAAGTTGCCTTCTGACACATGCTTACTGTGCTGTGTGTACACATCTTTAACAGTAACAAATAAATATTTTAAATATAGACATTTATTATTATTTATTCTTAGCCTTTAATGGGTTTAATACATATAATGTAAATATTGAACACTTCAGAACTGAATGTGTGCTTTTTGGTAATTTTATTCTATAGATATAAGACAGAAAATATTTTATTGATGTATGTAGCCTATAAAATTATTTGTAATTCTTATTTCAAGGCATATGACCTTATAAAACTTAGAAACAAAAAGTTTGACTTTGCTGTCTTTTAGATTTAGTAGTCTTATCTAACATTAAAATTTATTAACCTTAAATTTTCTGTAATCATTTACCTGCTAATGAATTTAATACACATTCATTTCCATAGCAAAGAACCCCATTAATAATTAACATAGAACAATTTAAAAATTATAAATGAAACATTCCCATGTGTTTTAAGGATACCAAAGTATAGCCTAATGTTTTCTTTCAATGATTTGATAAAAATATTTAATATTATTATTATAAATGTTGTTTATTAAATTATTTTACCCTTAACACATAACAAACTTTTCAATATACATGGTTGAAAACTTTGGTTTTTTAAATCTAGTTTCTATTAGACAATTCAGGGTTTGTTGTGTACTATTTTTTCTAGTCTGCTGTTTGTCATTAAAAAACACAAGGGCCAAAAGTAACTTAGTAAAATTGTTGTTGTTGTTCTTGGTGGTGGTGGTAGTGGTCCTCTTCTTCGTCGTCTTTGTCTTCATCTTTGTCTTCTTCCTCTTCTTTTACTTTTTCTTCATCTTTCCCCACATTCTCCTTCTGCTCCTCCTTCTCCCTTTTTTCTTTTTACAGCTAACAATGTATCATCAAGGAAGTCAAGGTAAAACTCAAATTAAGAACATAATCAGAGTCCATAGGGAGTTGTTTGCTCTGACTTTCTAAGCCTGATTTCAACCTGCCCACATATGATGATGTCCACAGTGGCCTGAGCTCTCCATCATCAAGCATGAATCAGTAAATAGACCAAAAGATTTAAACTGGCTTCTCTAATTGAGTTGGCTCAATTTCTATTTCTCAGGACATTCTATGCTCTGGGGAGGGTGGCAACAAACCTATCAAGCACACTATTATTCATGGTGTTTCCCAATGACCTCATAAATACTTAATAATACAGATGATAAATTTTGTCAATTGGAAATAGAGAGTTGTTTGCTGATTTTATTTTGTTATAACCCATGAGACTAAAAATAACTGCTCATATCCAAAAGACCTGAGCAATCACATTAACTAAGAGGACCCCTCTTCCAGGTGATAGATATATTGTGCAGTTAACACTGTAAAAAACAAACAAACAAACAAACAAACAAACAAACAAACTGGGGAGCCTGCACTGACCCTTGTGAGTTTCTGGAATAAATGCAACTGCTCACTGAATAGTAGCTGAACTATGAAGATGCCTGCATATCTTATAGAGACCTTCATGATTGCAGCTTATAAGGGTAGGCTTTTTCATTGTGTATCTTTCTTTGTGGATCATTGCTACATTAGGTAACCCCTCAACTGTATGCCTACTCACAAACTCAATAAACTCATAGGTTCTCAAGTTTCTATATGAGTAGTTGCCTTTGTGCATACATGTGTCTGTGATTGTGTCCGTGTCTGTGCATGTGTGCGTGCCTGCCTCTGTGTGTGTGTTTGTGTGTGTGTGTGTGTATGTGTGTGCTTTCCTCTGTAAAAATCTCATGCTCACATAATGGCAGGTTGAAAAACAATTCTGCTGAAGCAGACAGCATATTCCATGAAACCTCTGTCCTAATACTCTTTATGAAGGACTGTGAAAAACATACACCTGAAAATCACCTAAAGTAACTCTAAAGTCCAGAATAAATTCATAATAATTCATGACATACTGCCAATATTTTAACAAATTCAATATTGTAATTATTGAGAAAATTAAATATTTATTTTTAGTTTCTATGCAATATCATATATGTATACATGGTTATGTGCATACTCATTTACCAGTGTGATGATTATGGCATATATACGTCTAATATAAAAACATTCCTGTGATAAAATCTGGTTTGTATATTCACTCTGTCATATTACTTACATTGATTTCAACATAATACACAAATTTTAACTAACTTCTAACCTTAATTCTTTAGGTCTAGGTGGTAGTATTTCTTTTAAAATAATCTTGATATATAACTTCTTCAAATTAGTGATTGTATTAAAATATAGTAATTCATGTTATCTGAATATTTTAATTTACATAATTACATTTCAGAAGTAAATCTTTTATGAAAAATCATAAGATGTGTTATAATACTGTTCATTGAAAATATTCAGCTTTAGAAGTATCCTAATTAACACAGAATTTGTCATGCATATGTAGAATTACATGTAGTAATTATATCTCATTGTCAAATAACCATGGGCATAGATGATGCACACTTAAATGTGCAACTTCTAATAAAATAAACTCTTTATGTTGTTGAATTTCAAAGCATGTAGATATATAACATTCTAATCAGCAAGCATGGAATGTTTGATACATTTGAAAATGTTTAGTCTTTAAAATACTCTATTTTATAAATACTATGTTTTACATTATTCTGTAACTACAAATGCTACCCAAATATTTATGTATCTAAACATCCTGAATGAAAACAAATTTAACGCAGAGTGGCTCTCACCTTTCACACTCTGAGATTTTCCTGTTGGATTGATGTCTTACCTTGTTGAACTCTTGACTGCTTTGCTATAATGGGTTGTTAACAGAGACAGCTGATGGAGTAAAAAGTGCTGTCCTATTTTTGGTCAGTGTGTGATATAGAGTAATCACACTACAAATACAAGAGGAATTCTCACAGAAGGGGAGAAGAGAAATATTTGCCATTTGCACATTCATACCAAAACCCCTTTTGAATATCAGAGAGACGGTTTGGAATTAGCATTTTTGACATACCATATATCAATGTAAGGTACCATTAACCTTTGCTAACACACAGTTTACTGTAATATAAAACATCTCAAAGCCACGCTGATTAGAAGACAAATACCTTCTGTTTTCACAGATGCTAAGCACCTACTAATTTAGTTTTACCTGCTAATGGTCATTAAGGACTAAAAAATTGTGCCCACAACACCATAAATCATTCTCATGTTGAAACATTGATAAAGCACCTTTGAGCACAGGAAAGCATTTATTGCAAGCAGATGAGGCGAATCCTGTACAAATCTGAACATGTGGAGGTTGGGAAGACAGCCGTTGTAGTGGGATGCAGAGATAGTTGATGGCCTGCTCCAGTCTCCACCCCTCACCACTATAAGTGAAAGAAGGCTTCAAGTGCTCTATTCCTTTAAATTGTTTCTATTCTTTGCATTTCATATGCTCATATAATTAATTATATCTCTTCACCTCTGCTATTCTTTCTTATCTCTCCAACCAGAGAACACATTTCTTTACCCCCTCCCCAAAATCTCCCAGCTCCTTTCTCATTCTCTCTAAAGAAGTAACACCTCCTTATTCAGCAATAATTAAAGTGACTTGATCTTCAAAGATGGGGAGACAGAAATCTCTCATGACATGCCTTCTCTCCTGATGAAATGTTGAAAACGTTGGTCCAGGAATATATAAAATGTTTTCATATATTTGTGAGTACATCAGCCATGTCATATCTGGTGGTTTGTTGTTTTTGTTGTTTATTCTTGTCTTTTTAAATTGGTTTTGCTTTGTCTTTTTTTTGTTTGTTTTTGTTTTGTTGTTATGTTTTTGGTTTTTTTTCTCAAAGATATACATGATTCACCTCTTTAATGACCTATCTCATTCTTTTTCACCTTATACTTTATGGGGTTTTCTGGGCCTTGGAAGAGGTGATATGGATGACTTAGTTAGAACCAAGCCACTGGCTCCTTTTATTACCATCTCTTCAATCATCTATGAGACTCTTAACTGTTGTCCACTGAAATCAAAATCTTTTCTGATGAAGGTTGTGTTAAGAAATCATCTATAGATATAATCATGAGTATTTAAAAGGAAGTTTTAGTGTTTCTACCTTTAGCAAAATTATAGTAGTGAATTTTTGTATGTTTTATGAGCTTCCTGGCCACCAGCCATTGACCACATTGATAGTAGTATGCATAATTCTCTCCTGAAAAAAATCTACTTCAAATAAACTAGAAAGTCAGTGGTTACACTCATGACATTCATGCCATTATTGTCCTAATTATGGAAACCTTGTCAAGTCAATCATTACTGTGGCTTGTAAGTTATAAGTATAGTAGTCTTTAAAATAGAGTTTATACCAGTATACCTTCTATCTAGTGTCAGATCAAAGTTTTATCTATCTTTAACTATCTTGTACACCTGAAAAGAACACTTTAGATATAAGTACATTTTATTTTTGAACTTTTTAATAATCTAGAAAAAATGGCCACCTTCTTCAGAAAAGGCTAAAATTTTTACTTCATTAAGAAACAGTGTTACTCATCACAAAACATGATGTGATTAGAAGATGTGAACATTTCAAATTGAATGTCAACTCATGATTAAACCAAATTATGGGGTAGAATATTACCCTCTTCCTTCTTCATGCTGAAGTAATAATACCAGCAATAAATGCATTACATGTTTGTTCACTTAAAAGTTGATTTAATGTAATTATATTTAAAGTATTAATCTAGACATTAAATGTTTGACATTTTAAGTCCATTTTTATGAAATGAAGTGTATATTCTTAGAGAAACATTAATGTAAATTGACAACATTGTGAGAAAAATCAGAAAAATTTACTTATAAGTTTATTTATTTACCAGCTTAGCAGGTAAAAGCATTGGCTGTTATTCCTTAGGACATGGGTTTCATTCTTAAAACTTAAAAGTATATATAACTATTGCTTCACAGGATCTGATGGCCTATTCTGGCCTCCATATGTATCAGGCGCAGATGTGGAACATAATCCTTCATGCAAGTAAAGTATATGCATGTATAAAAATGAAATAAAATAAATTTTTAAACTCTAGGATTCTAAGATAATTTCAATATAGAATATGGAATGTGCTAAATTGTAAATAAATGGTCATGATGTGTTTATGGAGTAGTTTGTTCATTTGTGTGACGTTAGCTGGGAAAATATCTCTAAAATCACAATTTAGACATACATGTCTATAGAACAGATGAGAATATTTTACTTGGGTGGTAAGATAGGAATAAAAAGAAGACTCTTTTCAAAGCATCTGCCAGTGTGTGTGTGTGTGTGTGTGTGTGTGTGTGTGTGTGTCTACATCTGTTTTTTTCTTTGCAGTTGGTACTGCTGAGGACTAAACACAGGACCCTTAGACTTCATCAATGTGGTACATCCCGAGTCCCAAGAATCTGTTTTTCATAGATAAGCTTATATGACCAACAAGTTCATTTTCAGAGTCTCAAGCAATAGACAAGCTGACTTCTTTTCAGTAGAAAATGAACATAATGCAAGATTTTGATATATTTATGTAGTGAAAGAAAAGGAGTTTCACTTATTGATGTAAATAATTTTTATAACCAATAGCTATATATAGGCATACAAGTAAAGTTCAAGAGACCAAATCTGAAGTAAACTAGAAATATTTACCAAAAGGAATCAATCTTATCACAAAATAGTCCCAGAAATGAAGTTATTTGGAATTACTTTTAAGAAAACCAATGTGTAATGCAGTATGACACTTTGTCCTCTGTGTCCTCTCCTATTGCATACTATTTCCATTGAAATACCCTTTGAAAATGTTACCAGGGTTGTGTGAGGTCATATCCAATGTGTTCCCTCAGTAACAGAAACATCAACATCTATTTTATTAGCTTCAAAAGGAAAAAAATTATATTATTGAGACACATTTGAAATAGAGAAATCTTGAAATATTTCATGATACAGATTTACATGCATCGATAGTGTTTCAGAGTACTGTTTATAGTTCCATAACCTCAGTACATGCAATTTGTCCCCATTTATCCTTATAACAACAAATCACCTGTTAAGATATCTTAATAGCTCATAAAGATTTTCAATTTTCTCTCTGGGAACTTTGCAGACATTTTATTTAGATTCCGTATATCACCTCACTCTATGTGCCATGTTTCCTATTGAAGTTATTGTTCTTTTGCCTGGATAAGATTCTGTTTCCTTTCTTGTCTTTGCTTGTTGCAGAACTTACTTTGCAATTATTGCTTCCTCAAAATGAGTATATTGACATCTGTCCTCCCTGTTTCTACTTCTTTGAGTCATTTTGTTTTACAGTCTGTCTAATTGAGCTTGCATTTTGACAATATGTCATCTTGGAAACATTTCTCTGTTTTTGCTCTAGTTAAAAGTTTCATACAAATTTCCCCTACTAACCTAGAATTGCTCACTTACAACATCACAATGTGTTATAACTATATACTACTATGGTTTAGTGTTCTTGTCTTAGTTCTAAGTGCCCACATTATAGTCTGAGGTTTTTATATTACTGATCATTGTACCTCACTTTACTCTTAGCTCTGTCAGAATAGGCAATGAGTTAGCTCCATGTGAATAAATGGATATATTTGTTTTAACTATTTTGGGAGTTTGACATCTAGTAAAATTTTTAATAAGTTTTTCAATATATAGGATTAAGGTAGCATTTAATATCAGTATATTCAACTCTAAAACATGATTAAACATGTTTTCCTTTATAGTTGATTCTGTATAAATATAAAGACAATGTCTCTGACTACACCACCCATCATACTCTAACTATAAATCCATGCTTCGTGTTGAAAAATAATGATTTATAGGCAAATGTTTAGCATCTTTTCTATGAAACAATATGGAAGTCAATTATAAGTACACTGAGGGTATCTCAGTGATGAAATATATTTTATGACAAAAGGCAAAATCTTAGGGAAATTGACAAGAAGCAGATGATGAAAAAAACAAGGTAGTGGAAATATAGGATAATTGATTTTTTAAAGGAAAATGGATGAGGGGTGTAAGAAAATGAGAGGGTTAGCTCAAATGTGGGTTATTAAACAAAAAAAAGTCTATATTTTAAGTCACATGATAAATAGTATCTCTTGATATTTTTATTTCATTTTTTCACTTGCAGATAATTTTAATGTCTAATAGACATTTCAAAGACAGAAAGTATGTTAATAACAATGGAAACCATAAGCTCTATCCTTATTAAACACCAAATATTCTATAAGACTTTTCTGCTTTAAAATAATTTCACAAAACTCCAATTGGTTTTTTGTATAACCATAAAGGAAGGTAATGACCTAATTCCTACGAACTCAGATTTACAGATCATGTGGGAGAGTCTAAAACGCATAAAACAATATTTTTAAACATACAGTTTTATGATTTGACTATAAAGCGTAGGTATTTTCGAGTCATCAGTGTCTTTCGTCTTTCTATGTACTATGTCTCTAACAGGAGAATCACTAGGCTTTCCTCTTACTGTCTCCCTAAGAAAGAGCTCACCTGTTTTGGCTGCTTCAGATACACTGAAACTGCTGTTTCCAAAATATTGACAACTCGGCTACATAAAGCCAGCATTGTGCTCCCTACATATATCAATACTTTTATTCTTTTTTTCTTTTATTGGATATTTTCTTTCTTTACATTTCAAATGTTACTGCCTTTCCTGGTTCCCCCTCTGGAAACCCCGTATCCTATTCCCCCTTCACCTGCTGCTATGAGGGTGTTCTGCCACCCACCCACCCACCCACTCTTACCTTTTTGGCCTGGCATATCTCTGCACTGGCACATTGAGCCTTCACAGAACTAAGGGCTTCTCCTCTCACTGATGCTCCACAAGGCCATCCTCTGCTACATAAGCAGCTGGAGTCATGAGTACCTCCATGTGGACTCTTTGGTTGGTGGTTTAGTTCCTGGGAGCGCTGGGGGCTCTGGTTGATGTTGTTCTTCTTATGGGGTTGCAAACTCCTTCAACTCCTCAGTCCTTTCTCTAACTCCTCCATTAAGGACCCCATTTGGGTCTCCATGCTCAGTCCAATGGTTGGCTGTGAGTATCCACTCCTGTTTTTGTTAGGTTCTGGCAGGGCCTCTCAGGAGACAGCTATATCAGGCTCCTGTCAGCAACCACTCTCGGCATCCACAATAGTGTGTGAGTTTGGTGACTGTATATTGGATGGATCCCCAGGTGAGGCAGTCTCTAGCCTTTCCTTTAGTCTCTGCTCCATACTTTGTCTCTGTATTTCCTCCAATGAGTATTATGTTTTTCCTTCTAAGATGGAATGAAGCATCAAACAGAGAAGTTGACAATATAACAATTTAAACACTTAATACAATTTAACAATTTAACCCATAACAATTAAAATAACTATTTAATACATAATTATTTCATTTTGAAGATTTTCGTAGGTCTAGAGCAGGAAAAACTAATCACTTGGTATTGCTGGATATTGTCAGATAATATTAGGAACTTAGACATTATCTAGTCCACATATGTTCAAGAAAAATTGTGAGTAATTACTGAATAACCTTTCATAAATTAATTGGGTAATGCTAAATCCCCAAACAATCATTTGGTGATTGCACAAAGCAAAATAAAATATAATCATACAATGTAATGCAAGATAATAATATCCATCAATGAAGGTTCAAAATTGGTTTAAAAGTCAAGGTTACTTTTAGCCAAAATCCAGATGTTAAATACAATTAAGTTCAATTATTCCATATCTAAGGGGTCAGAATACATGCAGATATATACATATGACATTAAAATAATTGCAGAATACCAGAAATAAACTAAAGAAATACTTGATAATATATGTTAAAATATTTAAGCTTTTATATTATAGGTTTCGAGTGTTGTATCAATATTAGTTGAAAAATGTTCAAATTTATTATGTTTTAGACTTCCACAAGAAAACTTTAAGCAAATTAATAATTACAGAGAATGCTTTAAGCATCTCCTGGAAATGAAAAAGTTCATTTACAGAGACTTACTATCAACATGGCTCATCCTTCATCCTATATACTATACGTTGCATTAACTGAATTAGTTCAAGGTCAACACTATGTAATTGCCTCAGTAGTATTTCCGTGTTGTTTTCAACATACATGTCTTTATCTAACTGCCTCTGTGTTTTCTTGCATTACTTCTATTTGGTAGTGTTTATATTTTGTGTCATTCTGTTTATTCTTCCAGTATGAGATTATATCCTATTAATATTTCTTAAAATTTCTCCCGAATGCAAACGTGGGACTTACTATGCCTGTGTTACATGGAACTATACCACATTCTATTGACATTTACTACTTTTAAAAAGAAGTATTTATCAAGTCATTTTCTAAACCTTTAGTTCTATTTCTATTTATGTGTATGTATCTGTGTAAATCTATAACACACATGCCCAGGTGTTTGTGGAGGAAAAAACTTGATGTCAGATCCTTAGACTTTAAGTTATAGGTAGTTATAAGCTACATATCAGAGGTGTTAGAAACTTATGTGTGTCCTCTGAAAGAACGGCAGGCATTCTTAACCACTGAACCCTTAGTCCCGGCATCATTACGTTGTTTGCTTGGCTTTATTAAAATCAAATCTTGCATATTTCAGTCATTAACACTTTAATTTTTAGAACTCGTGTAGAAATATTATCATGTATTATTAGCATTAATGTTAATTAAATACACTGATTTTACTTTGTTTAGAACATCTTAATTCTAGATTCAGAAAACTCATTTGACCTTGGAAACGTATTCCTTCTCCTGTGTGCCTCTTTGTAAAATAGGATAACATCGAGTTCCCAGGAAGAAATGGTAATGTCAGAAATTACAGCCTCATAAAAGCTTTAATTCTCACCATAAAAATAATATATAAAGTGGGGAACTATGAGGGTGCTTCACAGCTTGCAATGTCAGGTTTAGGAGCACCTCTATAAAATTTATAACATCTATCTATTTGATAGTGGATAAAACACAGGAAAGTGTTGCTTAAATGTAGCTGGGTTATAAACAAGTGAATGCTTTGGGAAGAAAGTTTTGGTCAATTTTTAAACAAATAGATGTTAAAGACTGATGGTTTGAAAGTTTTCTTTAGATGTACCTCTAAAGCATTTCCTTAATAAGGCATAATGAGTGGAAGTAAAATAAAAATTAAGTTACATTGTATGAATATATGAGGTTGTGAAAGTTGTAATTAAATCGAGACAAAATACTGAAAAACAGAAAAATGCCAAACTAAATATCCATGAAGACCGCAATAAACACAGTAAGACTGGACAATTCAACATCTGGAACCTCAGCATTCTGCATCCTAAATTAGCCCTGCCTTGCCAGTATTTATGCCTAAAATGCCAGGATGGTGTACATTCTGCTAAAAAAGTGTAACTTTTCAACACTAGAAATCTGGATCTGGTGTGTATTTTTGAGATATTAGAATTACCAAAGCACGAACCTAGAATTTGAAATATAAAATATGAGTAAGTCAGATTGTATTTTCCTCCTGTTGTATTTAAGTGGTCTCATTTCTTTCAAGTGGAACTTGAAACTTCTAAAATCTTTTTGGCAGTTTTTTCTTAAGGACAATATGTTGGGGAAAATGTTTGTTATTGATTTTTGTTACATTAATTTCTTTTTTAACTACAAAAAATGCAGAATTTAAAGTCTTTCTTTGGGACATTTGTTAGTTTATTTTTATGTTCAAAACTTATTAGACTTCTTTTCCTTTTCCTTTGGTTTCTGAAAGCCATGTTTCAATATGTGGCACAAGGAGACCTTGAATGTAGTAGTGATTATCTTGTGACCATCACATCAGTATCAGAACTGTACATGTGAACATGTGAAGCTAACACACAAAGTTTTATTTTGTCTTTTATTCATAAATACAACTTGGAGATATTTTTCTATACCTCTGCATCTATATTAGTGTGTATGTTACTGTGAAATTACTCATGATTTATTAAATATATATACATATGTATATGTATATATATATTCATTCACCCAGTATCCCTTACTATGTCTATTATATTCATAACTTTTATCATAGCAGCCGCAAGTGTACCACGGTGAGTTGACTATAGCATGTGAACTCTTTTTCAGAAAAGGATGTAGTTTGAGCTAACTTTTGAACACAAACATAAAACACAACTCTTATGTTTCTTATTCCCCTGGAGTTCCCAAGGACTAAACCACCAACCAAAGAGTACATGTGGCTTCTTCAGCTGCATATGACACAAAGGATACCTTATCTGTTATCAATGGGAGGGGAGGCCCTTGGTCCTGTGAAAACTCGATGCCCAAGTGTAGGGAATGCTAGGATAGTGAGGTGGGAGTGGGTGAGTTGGTGGGAGATCACACTCATAGAAGCATGAGGTAGGGGAATGAGACATGGGCCTTGTGGAGTGGAGACCAAAAAAGAGAATAACATTTGAATCATCCCATGTATGGACATATTCAAAAATGTCACATTTTATAAGGTAGAAGTATACAAATTGTTGATTAAAAGGAGTCTTTTTATTCATATTTTATATATTCCCCCATTAAATACTCATATACCTTTTAAAAAAAATGTTTCTTTGTGTCTTTTTCCATCCTGGTTTTCAGGAACTTTCATCTCTTTTCTACATGTACTTAAAGTTCTCATCTTCCTTATATGTCATCTTAATTCACTCTTGCCCTGGTTTTTGGGTCATAGTCAGAGATCACTGTCCATACCCGCCGTAACATATTTACATGTCATAACACCCTATAACATGCTTTGTCTAGGCCAAATTTTTTCTGATGTCATTTAGAATTGTATGTCCTTGACAAGTTATTCCAAGTTATTCTTTTCCTCTCAAAACAGAGGAGATACAGAGACAAAATGTGGAGCAGAGACTGAAGGAAAGGCCATCCAAAGACTGCCACATCTGGGGATCCATCCCATATACAGACACCAAACCCAGACACTATTGCTGATGTCAAGAAGTGCTTGCTAATAGGAGCCTGATATAGCTGTCTCTTGAGAGGCTGTGCCAGAGCCTGACAAAAACAGAGGTGGATACTTACAGCCAACCATTATACTGAGCACCGGGTCCCCAATGTAGTCATTAGAAAAAGGATTGAAGGAGGTGAAAGGGTTTTCAACTCATAGGAAGAACAACAATATCAACCAACCAGATACCTAGAGCTCTCAGGGACTAAACGATTAACCAAAGAGGATACATGGAGGGACCTATAGCTCTAGACACATATGTAGCAGAGTATGGCCTTGTGGGGCATCAATGGGAGGAGAGGTTTTAGTCCCGTGAAGGCTCGATGCCCCAGTGTACAGGAATGCCAGGGCAGAAAAGCAGGAGTGGGTGAGTGGGTAAGGAATGAAAAGCAAAAAAACAAGAAACCAACCCCCCCCCCGAAAAACAAAAACAAACAAAACTGAAATGTAAATAAATAAAATAACCAAGAAAAATATTTAAAAATATTTTAAAGGTTCAAAAAATACCATTTTAAGGTGAAAATTCGTCTTTGTTCTCAGAGAAGTTTATTAAGGTTTCTCACCATTTTTGCAGGAAGGTTTCCTCATCTCTTCCTTTATCCCACAGAGGAGTTTAGTTTAACATCTGACTAAAACACTAACCACTGGCTAAAGATGAAACCAGTGTGTAGAAACAAACATTCTACCACAAAGAACTGAGTCCTATGGCTTCCATTGGGCCACTAGATCAATGATGCCTCATGTCTACTCTATGGTTCTAGGTTCTTTTATGTATAATAATTGATTTTATCATCTTTCAATCGACTTTTAATGTGAAACTGTTACTTCTTTTGAAAGTATGTTATTTGACAGAAATATGTTCAATTTACCTTTAATTTCATTACTGATTTAATGACAAATATTTAAAACATCATATGTATGTTTCATTGACAAGAAACTTTACTTCAAACACTTCAGTGGATTTTTTTTCATATGATCAATTTCCAGGCAAGGTTTTGATATTTTATGCTATTTTGATTCTATAAACCACACTAATCATGTTGACATTGACTGGGTACTTAATTCAGTAAAAACATTTTGCAGGTTTTTAAATATATTTTATTTTAGGTGTTTGTAAAAATTTTCTACATAGACCAGAGCTCATTGTGTACAAGTGTTCTTCCTCCTATAAGCTTAGAGTTTAGCAAATGATGTTATAATTTCTTATCATCAGCACCATCATAGAGTTAGAATACATACTTAGTGGTTGCCAGGACATCAGAGGATTGAAAATATTTTACAGAAAAAAAATGAATGAATGAATGAATGAATAAAATAGTTGATTAGTTATACTACCATGAAATAAGAAAAAGATCTTCAATGCAAAACTTAATGCTTTTAAAGGGATTGAGAGAAATGATAACCTGCGGTTCTACTAAATCAGAAATTATTTGGAGAATCTGTTTGCTTGGTTGAAACCCAGGATGGGCATGTAAAGAAGGCCCTTTCCATGTGCACCATGCATAGGTATAGTGTGCTCTCAAATCCTGTTTTGCACAGAAAGCAGTCATGAAACACATGCTATAGGAAACATCTGCTTTCTTACCACATGAATATTTTTGAATACTGCAAAAATAGGCAAAGAGTAGGTGCAGATACAATTATTGCTTCAGATTTATAATTTTCAAAGGAAAATTGCAGCTATCATTACTGCTCTCTAAATTTAGACAAATGAATGCAAAATCAGCAAGTGAATTTTTTATGTTATCTGTGTATAAATTAAAAGTTTGCATCAGAATCTATGTCTCCCAGTTTTGTGCCTTTTTTTTTCTATTTTAAATAACCTTTCCAGAAGATGGAGATTAAATAATGAGTTCTGAAAGTATGTAAGTTATATTTTCTGCCTGTAATATAGTTTATTTTGTTATTTTATATCTGAGAAGTAAAATAATTCTGTACTAGGTATGGAAGCAGTTGGGAAATTGAAAATCATAATCAGAATAAATTGTATTAAAAAATCTATTTTTATTTAAAAATTCTCTGCTGAAACACTATAATCACAATCTCTTCCTATAAGTGGAGGTACTCTCATGTGGCCATGAGAAATTTATAGGTACTAAATAAGCTTTAACCCCAAACTAAACATGCATGCAATATCATAAATAAACTTTTAATGTGTTATTGGTTGTCTTTACATCCTCCCAAATCACAAAGCAAGTAAAAGTAAAGATGTGCTTTGAACAATTCAATGATCCTGATTGCTGAGGAGCTGTTTTGTTACTTTATTAAAAAAACAATTCTGCTTTTGTTAAAATTTTGTTTTAAATATAGTTTATGGCTTACGTAAATTTTTGGTAGGAAAGATGGTATTCGCTTACATCACTTACAGCTTCTAACTAGCTCCTTCTATTATTAATATCTCATTAGTTTGATACATTTATTTTATGTTGTATTTTTTTATTTAGTTATTTCTTTTTTTTTGAGATTGTAATGTGATAATTCCATCTCTTCCTTTTATTTCTCCTTGTTTTTACTTACTCCTTTTTTTTCTACAAGAGTATGTCTATCATCAGTCCGTATATATTATCCTTATTCTAAGGAGAAATGAGTGTTCAGATAAGTCAAGACCCAAGAAGTCTTCTGTATCAAGAAGATAGGCAAGATTTTAGCTAAATTTTATTTGATGCTACTACCCATACTCAAACCACTTTATATTACTAAATTCTGCATAAGCAAATATATAGTTGCATATGTAGTTGAAGGACAGAGGGTTACAATCAGTGTTGGATATAGAAATTACTTGGGTGCTGTTTCATTAGGAGGCATGAGGTAACTCCTGTAACTTCAGAAGATGTTGCAGAATTTAAACAAATTTATGTCAATGTTCAGTATTAGTCTTAAATTAAACTTCTGGTTTCATGCAGTGAAATAAAGTCAATAATGATACTTTAAAACATAAGTACACATATTCTGAGGTTCTAGAATGTATAAGTTTATATAATTTTGAGGTAAGAATAATACTTAATAGTGTATACTGGGTGCTTGGCCTGTTAGAAGGATAAGAGCTGCTTTGTCTAAGGTGCATGCAAACATAAGCTGCAGAATGCAAAGAAGAAAGAGATGCAGATTGTATGAAGGAAACAGAAGAGGAAGGAATAGAAATTTATAAATTGCCATTTCTTTTTCATAATTGGTAAAAATGCATTGATGTCAAATGTTTGAAAGGTTAAACAGTAAAACTCAATTAATTCCCTATTATCTTATATAGTTTCTTTGCCCTGGAAGAAGATAGCTATGTTTTTACCCTTGAAATCAGACTTTTATGTTTGTAAGTAGTATTTCTCCATGTCAGCCACAAAATAACATGCATTTTACCAGTATTAGCTAAGGGAGACAACTGCAATAGCTCAAAAGAATAATATATCTACATTAAGAATTACAGCTGGAGGATGATGGATATCATATCTAATGTGCACAGAATGAAAAAATTCCTCATAAGACAAATATGAAAACATTAGTTATAAACTAGTTTTTTGAAGAACATAATTGTACAGTGGCAAAGATGGGAATATTGGAAACAAATCTAGTACCATAATCATTTTATATTGTATAATGCAATTCAGGTGAAATAAGGCAAAAAAAATTAACAGAAACTGTGACCAACATGAGTTATACTGCTATTTCCCTTATGATAATTTTATGATTTAATCATGATAAAAAGAATATAAGTCTCTTAGAGAATGCAGTTTGGTTTTGGTAATCCCATAACTTCTCTTAATTGAAGTGTAGACATGCTAAAGCACACACTTGCCAGCTCATCTTAATTCACCTACTAATTTCTATATAAAATAATTTTTAGACACAGTTAAAGTAACTGTAGTTTTCATAGTAAACAAGACTGTTGGAAGTCTTACATTTGTTGTGAGGGTGATACATTCATTAAAGTATAAGAAGACAGATGTTCTTTTCAAAAATAAAAATAAACATAAAAAGAGTTTGAGAAAAGAATAAATATAGCAACTTAATATAATATATAACTCAAGAATACAGTTTTATTCTGAAGGTTAAAAAATGTGTAGATGATATTTGAGGTCAAATATTGAAAATAGGTAAAAAAAATTACATGTTTTTTGGCAAATACTTAAGAAATACTCCCTACCTATTCGTTGAGTTCTGAGTAATCATTAACGTGCAAGCAAGGAAGAAGATAAGTTTCATGATTTACACTTTGACTTCAGTAAAACCAATAAGGGGTATTAAGGAAAATCAAAAGCAGTTATTTATCAAAATCCTGATTCCAAACAACAATAGCAAACAGATAAAATACAAGCACACTAGAAACAAAATAAGTTGTTTAAGGAAGTTTTAAGATAAGTGTTACTGGGTTGGCAAGAGTAAGCAGGTACAAAGGAACATCTAAGAACCCAATAAGGCAGAGGGATGACTGTACAAAGTATTCCAGTGAGATTATTCTTGGCTTTACACAATGGGTGGGAATAGCCATCCTCAAGTGAAAAAGAAAAGTCTTCTGAACTTCATTTTGAAAAGATGCTGAAGCTGTTTAAGGAAGATGAGTATTTACCAATGAGTAGAAGTTTATAAGCTGTTCATCCTAAACACCTCTGTCAAAATAAAGTGAGTAGATGGTTAAAAAGTTCTACCTTGCTATCTGATAACAGATTTCATTTCCCTAGATCCTATTAGCCTTTAAAGTCATACAGAACAAGAAATCAAGAAAAATGATTTGTTGGAGGCTTTCACACAGTGTACTATATCACAGAATGAAAGTCATATTTGTTTCAACAGATGGAAAACCTTGTTTTGCTGCTATGAATTCAGTAAAGATGATGGAGAGGATGAAGGGAGAAGTTGATGAGACACTAATGCACTTGAGCAAATAGCTCTCAAAGGACTTGCCCTTCTCTCTAATTCCCTACCTTTTACTGAAAACTAATGCATTACATTCCTAAAGCTAGTCACCTTTGGCCAAGTCCTCCTCCTGAAGTTGCCTACCAAGGTCCATATATCAAAGTATAGAAGTCAAGCAATCAAAAGTCTCTTTGGCTCACCTAACAAATATACCTAACCAAAATTAAATAAGTCATTCCAACACAAGGTTTCCATTTGCCTATGGACCACTTCTGTCTCTTCACTATCCAGAGGCAGTCCTGTGTCCCTTAGGGACAAATATCCCTTCTTCCCCTTCCTTGCTCCTTTTATTCCTCTCCTTGCTCACTTTTTCTTCTTTCTCTTCCCCTATCTTCTGTCTTTGTCCCTTATCCCTGCTTCTCTTCCTATGGGGCAAATAGATCTTTTTTGTGCTGACATCATGGTCTTGAGGTGTCTTGAGCAGACGTTGAGATTCCCTACAAAAATGATTACTGATTTCTAATACCTGTAGTATGCTGGATAGGGGTTTTGTTTGTTTTTATTTTTGTTTTGTTTTACCAAGTTGACATAGCTAGAGTCATCTGGAAAGAGGAAGACACAATTTATATCCATCAGATTGCCTGTAGGAACAGAATCTTGATTAATGATTCAGGTGTGAGAGTCCAGGCTAATATGGGTGGTGCTGAATTTTATAAAAAAGCAAACTAAGCAAGCTTTGCAAAGAACAGCCATAAGTACACTTCTTCCATGGTGAGGTTTCTGCCTCAAGTTTCTTCCCTGTCTTTTCTTCATGCTGGACTGGAAACTTCACTTTTACTTAAGCTCTGTCCTCCCTAAGTTGCCTTTGGCCTTGTCATTTACCACAGCAATAAAAAGAAAATGAATATATGCAGTATCCGGAGATCCTCAAGTTCTAATTTCAACCAAGCCATTATATGGAGAATCAACATACAGAAGTTGATTAGAGACCATGAGGTCAAAGAAACTAAGTTAAAGTTTTTTCAGGAAAGTGTAATCTTTAAAACTTTAACAAGAAATGCTAAACTTTTATATAAGTATTTGAAAACAACTGACGCATATAACTTTCTATTGTCTTTAAACACTGCAGTTCCTCCACTATTCTCATATATAGTTATCATTACATTGTCAATGGCAGAGTATTCTCTTATATGATGTTAATAATTCACATTTATCTAAAACAATTTTTTATCTTCCTTCTCCTGCTTATTCTCATTCTTTATCATCTTTTATTCTGAGATAGGATTTTATTCAGTAGCCCAGGCTGGCCTCAAATTTGCTAACTTTTCTCTCAGGCTTATTAATAGATATGTAGCATCATGATTAGAAATAGTTCATTTTTCTATGATCATGCTTGAAAAATCAAAGGCTTCTATAAACTTGTAAACTTTTAGAATCTTAAATAGGGAGGCTGTTTCTGGGGTATTGTATAGTGGAATATATATATATTCCACTACAATATATATATTCCAAATTTATATATATATTACAAATTAATATATATGTGTGTGTGTGTGTAAGTGTGCAACAATAGAGACATAATGCTCTACAAGAGAACATTCACAGATCAAAGGGTAAACAAGTGAATTTGTGTATCATTCTTAAAGCTGCTTCTGATTTCATATTTTATTATTTGCCTACCAATTCTTTCTTTTTAAATTGAGTACCACAAGCCATTCTTTGGTTGTACAGCATAAGTGATGAGCTCATGAAATCATCACTTGTTCTAATTATGTGCACTGACTAAGATGGCACTGTTATAACTTAATGAAAGCTTATATAATAACAACCAATGCTGTGTACATGCATCCTAAGAAAGACTAACTGTTCTGAAGAATGTATGTGAAGCTCCTTGGTGAATGCTCAATTTACATTTTAAATGAATATACTGATGATAGTTTAACCCTATATCACTTTGACAAAACACAGCTCTTAGTTCTTATAAGTGTGGATTCTATATTTTATAGTGCCAAAGTTATCAGTTAAAAATTTAAACCAAACACCCAGATTACTTTTGTTTGGCCAGTAGCCTGTTTGTTATTACTTTGATATTTGAGATATTTCACTAGGTTCCAATTATCCCATTTCAGGGTTCTGTGTAGAACATTCAATTTTTAATGTCTAACTCCTGTAGGTTTCATAGTAAGATCTGTAGTTTGCAAAATATAAGAATATACTGAATTAAGAGGGCACTTACAGTTTTATAGGGGAGTAAATTACACAACATTTCTGTATATTGATATTTCACTGCATGTTACATTATTAAAGGTACAGGAGCTCCATGCCCCATTTCACATCTCTTTCAATAGAAGTAAATATTTTGTTTGTTTTTCAATTACTCTTCCTCCTGATGGAAAATAAACTGATAACCCCTGAGGAAATTTAGTTTTAAACATATCATTCTTTTGTAACCTTATCTCCTAAATTAGATATTGGTACAGTTAATAGCTGCTGATTATTATGTTACAGAGACTTTATTTTTTATTTTTTTTAGTTCTATGGTGTTCTGGAAATCTAAGAAAATAATCATTTTTACATTATTATGAAATAACTTTAGTAAGTAATGTTGAGCTACTGCCATAAAAGCTGCTATTATAGAAATTATGTTTGTTATATTTCAAATATTGGTGTATGAATGAATGAAGACACAAAATAAAATACTTCAGTTATATTTACTTTCATGTGTTTTAATGTAATACCAGATTTTTTTTTCTATAAGCTTGATCTGTCCTTTCCAGAGAATGGTTATCAAATCATCTGATGAATCTTTAATTAACTAGAAATATGTGGGTCACTAAGTTAGGAATTTGTACTTGAAGTCATAGGTGATGATGAGCTATTCCCCATGCGACATGAAAAGGAAAATAAAAAATGAACAACAAAATAGTATAGACTTCTAGCAGAGCTTTGTAAGACTCATAAAAATATTATCAAATTTCAGTGTAAGAAAGGGTCCTTCTGGCTAACCATCTCCAGAGGTAATGTTACAAGAACAAAAGCCTGTGCATGGAGAATATGTGACACCTTTGCAGGATAAAAAATAGAGAATTACATAGCACTGTACTTTGCAAGACTAAGAAAGTGTATCAAGAGATAAATCTGAAAAGCCTGGTTAGGAAAGGATTATGAAACACTATTATATGAGAATAAAGATATGAAAAGTACCCTACGGGCAATAGAAAAATTCATTAACTGGTTCTGAACAAAGAATATAACTTTATCAGGACTTCGGGATTATGAATACCCACTAGTGGGGAAAATCAATTTAATGGCTGTCACAATAGAGAGGATTTAAGGAATCACACATGGATTTTCACATTGTCTCAGGAAGAAAGAGTGTGAACTGGGAAAACTACAAAAACTTTGAGAGAAACCAGAGAGAAGATTACACAAAAGGTAAAATTCTAACTGTCAAGAAGAAGTCTGAAACAGGACATGTGTATTCTAAACTGACAAAGATGTTTGTCGAATGAAGATGGTGGGAATATCAAGAGAAGCACAGATATATTAAGAAGAATCATTGGAAACTACTTGGCTGGACAGCTTCAAGTACCTTCTGAGACATCTGAATTACAAGTCAATGGAAAAATATTCTTATTTTGTTATGAGAAGAACTGTTTTTTATATGAAGTGTACAATAGCTGAGGTTTTTGACGTGTTAAAATTAACAAAAATAATTGCATTAAAATATATGAGCTCATTAAAAGTAGTCTCGCTAGGATTCTTGTGCCTCCTCTTGCATTAAGACCAGTGAAAGTCAACACACTGAAGGAAACATTTTAATCATGAAAAAGTACCCAGTACTTGCACTCTCTGCATTTACTCCCCTTCCAAATGTAAGTAGGATTTTTGACACTGTGTACCTGCATGGTACACAGAAACTTTACAGAGAATATAAAATCTCAACAAGTTTAGTGTTATTTTCCTGGGTAGATGCTAATCACAGTACAACATATGGAATTAACATATGTGTTGTCCAGCATCAGAAAATATAGAGAAACCTGTTCCATTTTATTGTTGAAGTATGACATATGACATAAGGAACAAAGTAAAATATGATTATAAGTGAAAATGTTGAAAAGATTTGAGTATATAAATCAGTTTGTTTTAGAAGAGATAATAAATCACTTTAAATATACTTTCACTTTTTTGAGGAACTTTTACAGTGATTTCCATTTTGACTGTACCAATTAGTACTCTCACCAGTAGTGATTAAGTGTCTCTTTTTCCATACATCCTCACCAGTATGGTCTTTCATTTGTTCAGTTAATATTGGTTGTTCTGAGAGGGGAAGGATGAAATATAATAGATTTGATTTTCAATTCCTGATAGTTAAGCCTGTTGAATTCTCTTTTCAGTTTATTGTATTTTTTGAGAACTCTACTTACTATCATACCCAATTTTAAACTAGATTATTCATTGTCTTGATGTCTTTCTTTTCTTTGTACAAAGATGCAAGGAAGGTTTGACATAAATAAATCAATAATTTTAATTTATCACATATATAGACTAAAAGGTAAAAAGAAAATCATCTCAGTAAATGCAGAAAGGACCTTTGGTAAAATCTAAAAATTTTTCATGATAAAAACCCTGGAGAGAATATGTAAACAAGAACATAACTCAACATAATACAGATAATTTATACCCAATACACAGAAAACATTAACATAAATAAAAAGAAAACCTATGCAATTTCACTAAAATCTAGAAAAATAAAGTTAAGCATTTCCTTTTCATATTTATGTAATATAGAACTTGAAGTCTTAGCTAGAGTAATATGAAGGAGAGCATGCTTATACAAGTAGGACAGAAAAAAATTCAAAGTTGCTTATTTACAGATGATATGATTTTACACATTAAAAACCACAGACTACAGCAGGAAACCTCTACAGCTGATATACAAAATAGCAAGATATGGACACACAAAAATCAGTAGTCTTCGTTTATAAAAAAGGAGAAAGACATTGAGAAAATATCAGAAAAATCACAACTTTCACAAAAAATAATTAGGAAAAGTATAATGAATTAAGAAAATAGTATAAGACCAAATTTTAAGACATTGAAGAATCTGTAAGATGAAAAATCTTTCTTATAAGTTGGTTTAATACTATAAAATTTTTCTTTCTATCAAAAGCAAGCTGCAGATTCTGTATAATTCCCATCCAAACTTTCACATGACTTTTCACATCAATGGAAAAAACAATATTTTAGTCATTGTTCTAGTGCTATGAATTGATATCCAGACCATATCAAGTCTCATAAAGGAAACCACGTAATTGGGGCTGGACTACTGTTTTAAAGATTTAGACCATTATCATAATGGTGGGAAGTATGGCTGTGTGCAGTCAGACATTGTGCTGGAGAAGGACCTTGGAAATTCTACATTAGGCTCCAATGGCAGCAGGAAGAATGAGAGAGATAGTAAGCCTGGTTTGAGTACGGAAGCCCCAAAGCTCACCTCTAGTGATACACTGCATTCAACACAGCTACACACTCTAAGAAGCTCACATCTCTTAGTAGTGCAACTCCTTAATGACCAAGCATTCAAATCTATGAGCCTATGGGGACCGTTCCTTTTTAACTCACCACAGACTGGCTTCAATATTATTTGGAAATGCATACTCACACACAATACAAAATTGCTAAAACATCAAATACCAAACTGCAGATATCACAACCTCAGATTTCAAATTGTATAACAGAAGTATTAGAAGGAAAATGGCAAGATAATAGCACAAAAACACCCATGCTGGTTAAAGAACAGAATTACAAATCCAAATAACTGCCTACACATGATTTTTTGACAAAGCAGCCCAAAATTTGCGCTACATAAGAAAGACAGCATCTTCAAGAAACTGTGATGCTCTCACAGGTATCTCTATGTAGCAAAATTAAAGTAGAACATTTTTATCAGCTTACAAAAAACTCTTAATGATTCAAAGACTTCAACATAAAATGAGATATCCTGAATCTGGTAGAAAACAATATTACGAAATTAGCTAGAACTCATGATCCTCAGAAAGGACTATCTGAATTCAATAACAATAGAATAGGCTGCAAGATCAACAATTAATAAATGGGACTTGGGAGCTAAAAACTTCTGTACAGCTACAGAAACCATAACTTGAACAAAATAGCAATGTATGGTTTGGAAAATATCTTTACCAATTATATGTCTGATAACAGGTGAGTATTTAGAAAATATAAAGAACTGAAAAATCTGAAAATCTGAGCATTTTCAGATTTTTATGTGTTGTGATTATTGGTCAGTGGCAATTTCTTGTTTGTTCAAAGCAAGCATTTTACAGACTGAAAAATCTTTACATATCATTTACATTTTTAAATATAAGGTGCAGCAAAGGTAATAGATGGACATCCATGATAATATATGCATGATCTTGAAAAGTAGTTGTCAATGCTCACTTTGCTGGAGACACTTGGAACTGCACACATGGTCCTACGGGTAAATTTAAAATGACACTTGAATAAAATCTGTCTCTGCATGCTAAGATCAGCTTCTTGATAAAAGCTGTATGATGACCTGATCACGATTGCATCAGTTTGGGAAAGTGAATCTTTTGTGCACTTGATCATGTGATATTCTACTATACATAGTTGAGTCCTTTAGCTAAGTTCATTGGACAGAGATATGTATATAAGTATATTGGGTAGAAATATGCCTTTATATATGAGCACATGCTTGTATACAGATCCCATTTTGCATTAAAGCCTTAAATTTAGTAAATTAAAACTATCCTCATGTCTAGTTGGTTTAGAGCCGAAATTACTGGTATGTAGACCTTAAATAACTTAATAATGAGTTTAATTCAAGTTAATACAAAATAAGTTTCAAATGGGCATGTACTAAATGTTAAGAGCAGTTCATATTTGTAACTCATAAACATAATTGTAGATTTTTAAGTATATTTAATTAATTACTATATTTTAGGTAAAATCCTAACACTGGTATTATTTTTGGTATCATAATGAAGTGATTGAAATTATTTAAAGTGTTCTTCATCTTCAATGATTTATACAGAAATGTTCATAATCACAATAATACTTTTAGCATTAACTTGAAATATTTTAGAAAGTAATGCTGTGTACATTTTTAATCTATCCATGATACTTTAAAAGCAAAATTGTGGTTATTGGCCACATTCTTCCTCATGAACATATACATAGAGTTCCATGTAGATAGATATAGTTCTAAACATATAGACATAGGTATAAATTAATTAGATCTAATAACAAAATAACAAATTAACAAAATAACAAAAATTAAAATATTTCAAGGATCTGCAAAAGCCCCCCCCAAAAAAAAAATAGAAAAGGATGTTTGGAAAAATATATCATGCTCTTTTAATTTATTGCTTTATGAATATATATATATATATATATATATATATATATATATATATATATTTTTTTAATTTCCATACTCCGATTGTTCCACATCCCATACTTCCTCATCCCCACTTCTAGAGGAGGTCCCCAAGCCATCCTACTCCACCAGACCTTCCCACTCCCTGAAGCTTCATGTCTCTTGAGGTTTAGGTGCGTCTTCTCTGACTGAGTCCAGACCTGGCATTTCTCTGCTCTATATGTGTTGGGGAACTCATATCAGCTGCTGCATGGTTGGTGACTCAGTGTCTGAGAGAACTCAGGGGTCCAGGTTAGTTCAGACTGCTGGTCTTTCTCTAGGGTCCTCCTCCTCTTCAGCTTCTTTCATTCAACCACAAGGGTCATCTGCTTCTGTCCATTAGTTGGATGTAAATATCTGCATCTGGCTCTTTCAGCTGCTTGTTGGCCCTTTCAGAAGGCAGTCATGTTACATCCCTGTTTGTAAGCAAACTACTCAGTAATTGTGGCAGGTCTTGGGGCCTTTTTCTGAGCTGGATCCCAATTTGGGCCTGTCACTGGACCTCTTTTTCTCAAGCTCTTCTCCATTTTGTCCCTGCAGTTCTTTCCTACAGGAGCAAGTCTGTGTCAGAGGTTTTGACTGAGGGATGGCAACCCTATCCCTCCATTTGATGCCCTGTCTTTCTACTGGAAGTAAACTATCCAAGTTCTCTCTGCCCGCAGCAGGGCATTTCAACTAAGGTCCCTCCCTTTGAGACCTGAGAGTCTCTCACCTCCCAGGTCTCTTGAAAATTCTAGAGGGTGGTCCTACTTCCTACCTCCCGAGTTTGCCTGTTTCCTTTCTTTCTACTGGCCCTCAGGGATTCATTCCTGTTTCCCACTGCAATATCTTATGATGTTCTACCTTTCTCCTCCCAGCCCCCTTTCTCAGTCAGATTACTTCCTCTCTCTTCCCTCCTGTGATTGTATTCTTCTCCCTTCCATGTGGTATTAAGGCAATATGACTTAGGTCCTTAGACTTGTTAGCCTTCTTGAGTTCTGTGGATTGTATACTGGGTATTCTGTACATTTTTGCCTAATTTCTATTAATTAGTGTATACATACCATGCATGTCTTTTTTGGTTCTGAGTTACTGCATTCCAGATGATATTTTCCATTTCCATGCATTTGCCTGCAGAATTCATGATGTCCTCCTTCTTGGAAGAAATAACAGTAAAAATGTCCATCCTACCAAAAGCAATTTACAGACTGAACTCAATTCCCATCAAAATCCCAACACAATTCTTCAAAAACATATGAAAAAGCCAAAAACCAAGAATAGCAAAAACAATTCTTAACAACAAAAGAACTTCTGGGGGTAATCACCATCTCTGATGGTCAAGCTGTACTACAGAGTAATAGTGATAAAAATCTACATGGTACTGGTACCGAAACACACGTTGCTCAATGGAATCAAACTGAAGACCCAGAAATAAAACCACATACTTATGGACACTTGATTTTTGACAAAAAAGCCAAAATATACAATGGAAAAAAGAAACCATCTTCAATAAAATGGTGCTAGTCTAACTGACAGTCTGTATGTAGAAAAATGAAAATGCCACTTTGTACAAAGTTCAAGTTCAGGTGGATCAGGAACCTCAATATAAAACCAGATACACTGAATCTAATAGAAAAGAAAGTGGGAAATAGCCTCAAACTTATTGGCAGGGGGAAATTTCCTAAACAGAACTCCAATGGCTTAAGCTCTAAGATTAATATTTGATAAATAAGACCTTATGAACCTGGAAAGCTTCTATAAGGCATAAGACATAGCCAATTTGGACAAATCAGGAACCTACAGTTTGGGAAAACATCTTCACTAACCCCACAGCTGATATTTGGCTAATATTAAAAATATACAAAGAACTCAAGTATCTAACCACCAAGAAACCAAACAACCTAATTTTAAAAAATGGAACTTAACAGAGAATTCACAACACGGGAATCTTGAATGGAAGAGAAACACTTAAAGAATTGCTCAAAGTCCTTAGTCTTCAGGGAAATGCAAATCAAAACAAACCTGAGAATCCACTGTACACAAATCAGAATAACTAAGATCAAAAACTGATGTGACAGCATATGTTGGTGAGGATATGGTGAAAGAGGAACACTCCTGCGTTACTGACAGGATTGCAAACTGGTACAACCACTCTGGAAATCAATCTGGAAGTTCTTCAGTAAATTGGAAATAGATCTACTTGAATACCCAGCTATACTCCTCTTGGGCAGATATCCAAAAGATGCCCCACCTTGCCACACTGGCACATCTTCCACTATCTTCATAGCAGCTTTATTCGTGATAGCAAGAAGCTGGAAACAACCCAGATGTCCCACAATAAAAGAATGAATACAAAAAAAAATGTGGTTCATTTATGAATGCACTTACATTGTCAATAAGAATGTGCTTTTAAAATACTTTTCAGATAATAGGTTAAAAATATTGGAAAAGATATACATTAATGGGGAAATTGCCCTACCTTACATTAGAAGGAAAGAAAGTGGACAATGAAGAGTGAACTAGTCACATGGTCCTGTGTCGTGAGAATGAACTAACTGGGGTACATTATTTGGTAATGTAGGAGAGGGAGAGAAAATGCATAACTCATAGTTTTTACAAACTGTCATGAAGACTTTCTTAAAACCAATAATGCTATTGTCACATTTATTTATTTTTTTATAGTTTGAGGAAAACAGATATTTCCTGAGGAGAAGAGAGTGAAAATCAAAAACACTTTAATCTATTAGTGGAGGCAAAATTGAAGAGATTAAAGACTGGTAAAAAAAAAAAGTCCATTTTAGAGAAGAAAAATTTTCTTCTAAGACACAAAACAAGGTAATATAGAGAAAGTGTCAAATTATGTCTCTACCTCCCTGCTCCATGTGTTGGTGTAAACACATTAATATATATTACATTATTAATATATTAATACACATTATATTAATAATAATATAATAATATATTATTATATATTATTCTATTTATTATTTATTTATTTTATTATTTTATTTATATATATTTATATATGTCATATATTATATATTTTTATATATATATAATATATACTATATATTTATAATAATATATTTATAATAATATATTATTATAAATTAATTTATTATTTATTTATTTATTTATTTATTTTATTATTTTATTTATTTATTATTTATTATTATATATTATTTTATATTTATATATAATTTTATATATATTATATATAATATAATAATAATATGTTAATAATAATATATATTAATGGAACAGCACAATGGGCAGAAAATACTAGACTTGTTCTCAATCAATTTAAGAATATTAGTCTAAAAAGGTCTAACCAATTCCAGAATAGATGAGGCAGGAGCTAGTGAGTATGCACCATTAGATGAGGCAGATTTGGTAACTGATTTCTGCTATAGGGGAGAAAGTCACTCTTCCTAGGGGCTCTTCTCTCTCAGGATTTTCCATGCCCTCTTGAATAACTGAACACTCATGCATATACATACAGCATTAACTGAACACAATGCTTATATTAAAAATTTAGTAGACATGTCACATTATACAGACTGAGTAGATAATAGCAAGCTATGTAAGAAAATTGAAGGAAAAAGATTTAAAGACAGCAATGATATTTATGTAAGAGGACTCGAGAAAGAAAATGCAAATGGGAAATGATATGATTATAATACTTTTTTTAAAAGAAAAACAAGACATGAGGTTTGCAGGAAGTTGTTGATGAGGGTATGGGGATCATGCTGGCAGGAATGGTTGGGGTGATAATGGTTGATAATGGTGTGTAACCAAGATACATTGCATGCATGTATACAATTTCCAACATTTTTCCTGTTTAATTTTTATTTTATTTTTCCTATTAATTACCTAATTAATTCACTTTATATCTCAATTGCTTGCCCACTCTAAGTCCCTCCCTCCACAGTGCCCTCCTCACTGGGGTAGAGGGTGTACCTAAAGCTATTGCTTGCCTGTGGAATCTATTTCCCTGTCTGGGCTGCCGTGTCCATTTTCAGTGGAAGAGGATGTGCATAGTTCAATAATATTTTCACTTAATATTTTTTATTCTATTTCAGTTCTCTTATATGTTCACTTTGATCTTTTTATTATTATTTTGGATATTATCTTCTTCTGGGATCCTTTCAATAAATCCTTAGAGGTTCTCTAATATCACTCAGTCTTTATGTTTGGATTTACTACTGGGTTATGAAAATGATCCTGTAGCATTTTAGCAGAATTTCCTGGATTCCAGGAGACTGTGCAGGATCTGTTTTGAAGTGCCATTTAACCCAGCATCTACTTCCTCTTTGTTAGTGGAATGTAGATTTTTATAGTTGTTAAAATAATATATTTCATGTTGTGCACCAATTTGTTCAGAGAAAGAAAATGTCTCCTAACATAGTAAGATATGCATCTCTGTTCATCTAGTTCAACCATATTTCCCCTCCAAAAAAAAAGAAGTACAACAATCAACGATTTTCATTCTCTAGTTTATTCTTTGTCTTTGATGGTATAATTTATATTAAATTTCTTATTAATGTTCAAATTCATTTAATGGCTTCAAACTAACATCCTTTTCTGTAGTTTTGTACTGTATATTATGTTGACTACATTTCTTTCAATAAGATCTTGTTGAATTCTGATTACAAGGAAACCTTTTATTTGGAAGCATTGTCTGTTGTCCCCTGTACTGATAGACCTATCTAAAGAACACACTTAATGAACTAAGCCTATTAATACAAATAAAGGAGACACAGTGAAGCCTCTAACACTTGCTTGGCTCAATTTTTTTAATGTTTCTTGACTAAATGATCTTTAAACCTAGATGCTGACAGAGATGACCACCTAGTCATCTCCTACTTGTTAGTCTTTTAAGATTAGGATAGCCCAGTGTCTTCATTTACATTCAAACTATAGGAGAAATATAATTACTAATAATTTGTTTTCATTATCTCTCATTTTACAATTCTTCTTCTTGTGAAGAAAATAATACACTTCTGAACTCTACTGACTACTTTTACATCAACTAGAAACAAGCCAGAATCATCAGAGTAGAAGGAGACCCAGTTGAGAAGACTTTTCCATAAGATTCCTGAGGTAGGCAAGCCTGTGGAACATTCTATTTATTAGTGACTCATGGGGGAGTGCCAAGCCCATTGTGCACAAGGTTCACTCTGGTGTGTTAGTGTTGGGTTATATAAGAAATTCAGTTCAGCAAGCCATGAATAGCAATCAATAAGCAGCAGTCATCCATGGTTAGTATAACAAATTCTTCCTCCATGTTCCTGCCCTTCAATAATTTCTTCCTTCTCTGCTTTCTGTGAACTGTTATATGGAGCTGTGTGAAATAAACCCTTTCCTCCTCAAGTTCCTTTTGACCATGCTGTTTCATCACAGCAGTAGTAACCCTAAGATATAAACTGATTTCTTACAATGAGAATGTAGCCAACCATGCAATAGCAGTTTTTAACTCTTGAATTAAAGTCCTACCTGTGTCACACGACCATAGAGACAGTGAGTCCCAGCTTTGATGAGCACTGTTCTCCTATAGTATGGATGTATGTTTCTTGGTTCTTGAAATCCACACTGTGTAGTACTAAAATACATGCTCATTTACTTTTAATGTTAAAACATCTTGGTGACAGAGACTGTACTTTGTACCTTCCTATGCCACGGGAACTAAAAACATAGTTTGTATGAAGATAAAACTTATGAGCTGCTTTGTAAAAATGACATGGTTTCCCTCTAGATATCCTGACTCAGGTCTGGACTTGGTGACACTGGAAAAATTTCTCTGAAATACTTCAAATCTTGCTGTCAAGCCTATTATGAGGGCATTGATATCAAAATGCACATAGAATTAGTATTCATATAAATCAAATTAAAATCTATTTTGTAAAATGAAAAAAATAGGATATATTTCCTAGAGAGAAAAGATGTATAAAATTACAGTAAAGCAAAATAATGATGGTGATTAGAAACAGACGTGGAGAAGGAGCATAACAAATACAATGGAATAGATTCTGAGAAAATTGCTTTCTTCATCTGAGTCTGTTTTATTGTATCCAAATCAAGGAAGAGTTGCCTATTTCTGAAAAATATGTGATACTTAGATTAGAAATCATTTTGAACTGATCCTTCAAAACTATTGTTAAATAGAATGGCTCTTTTAGCAAGTATGACAGCACTATCTTAATGCTGAAATAGCATTGTTTAAGTTGCTTTGTGATTTATCCCATGAGGAGATTGGACTATGGAGTAGAAATTGTAGGAAAATTACTTGAAGTCATTACTATTTTTTTTCTTAAAAGATTGAACAGGGAAGAAGTTTGTTCCATTTTTCTTTCTTTCTTTCTTTCTTTCTTTAATTTATTTTTTTTGTTATTTACTTTACATGTTGCTCGCTGCCCTCTTTCAGTCATTCCCCCCCCCTTAAATTTTTACCTTCCAACATCCCTTCCCTTTCTCCTCTGAGTAGGTGGGCTTCCTCTTCATATCCTCCCATCCTGGCACATCAATTCTTTTTTAGGCTAGGACATCCTTTCCCACTGAGGCCAGACTAGTCATCCCAGCTAGAAGAACATATCCTACACACAGACAATAGCTTTTGTAATATGCCCTACTCCAGTTATTTGGGACCCAAATAAAGACTAAGCTTTACATGTGATACATATCTGTAGTGAGGGCTAGGTCCAGCCTGTGTATGTTCTTTGATTGGTGGTACAGTTTCTGAGAACACCAGGGATTCAGGCTAGTGGACTTTGTTGGTCTTCTCGTGGAGTCTCTATCCCCTTGAGGGGTGCAATCCTTTTCCCTATTCTTCTATTAGACTCTGACTGCTGCTATTAGGTTGCATCTGAGTCAGCTGGGGCATGGAGCTTCTCAGAGGGTCGCCATCCTAGTCTCTTGTCTGCAATTATAACACGGTATCAATAGTGTCAAGGATTGGTGCTTGCCCATGGGATGGATCTCAATTTGTGCTGTTTATTGGTTGGCCACTCCATCTGCCTCTGCTCCGTTCCCTGTCCCTGCATTTCTTGTAGACAGGATAAATATAGGTTGAAAGTTTTGTAGATAGACTGGTATCCCTATCTCTCCATTGGTGTTCATACATTGATACAAGATTTGTGGCTCCTTCAGGCTCCATATACTCAATGCTATGAATCACAGCTAAGGACACACCCATTGATTCTTGGGCACCTCCCTTATCCAAAGTCTCTGACTCTTCCTGGAGATGTTCTTACTTCCACCAAGTTCCCTCACTCCATCTGCCTCTTATTTTATCCCTACTACTAAGTGAGATTCAAGAATCTTTACTTGGGCCTTCATTCTTTTGTGCTTCTTTGCCTCTATGGAGTGTAACATGGTTATCCTTCATTTTATGGCTTATAAGAAAGTACATATCCTGAATGTCCTTTTTTTTTTTTGTCTGTTAAGTCACTCAATGTGATATTCTAAAGTTCCATCCATCTGCCTGTAAAATTCATGATGTTTTCTCAGAAAATTTGCAATAGTTCTACCTTAAGACCCAGATATACTAATCTTGGGCATATACAAAAAAAGATGCTTCACCATCCACAAAGACACTTGCTCAACTATGTTCATCAAATTTTAATTTGTAATAGCCAGAGACTAGATAGAACCTAGATCTTTCTCAACTAAAGAATAAAGAACTTGCAGTATATCTACACAATGGAATTTATTCCATTTTAAGGACTGACCGCAGCAAATCTTGATTGATGAATATCTGGAGAGACCACTAAATTCATGGTACAAAAGTGATTTCTAGTATTATTTTACTATTTTCAATGTTATCATATGTGTTTTCTTTGAGATTTACTCTTATTTGCCATGTAATAAGTAAGTGAATTATTTCTAATTTCTTACAAGCATATTATATTTATAAAGGCAAAGTTTTGTCTTCTCTTTACCCACTATTGTACATGTGATTACAAGTCTGTCTACCTTTACTAGGGGAAAACACCAATTTTAGGGAGTCACACATTGTTGTTTCTCTAAGCTTCTGTTTGCTCCTGTTTGCATTTCAGAAGCAGTGCCCATTAAAAGGAGTCTCATTTTTTAAAGTTTCTGAAGAGAATGTTGTGATTATTTCCATGAATGATTAATCCCTAGCAAAAGAAAATTAAGAGAATGCAAATTAACTGATGAAAGTAAAGAAAAAAGTGTTACTGGGTAAAGTAGCAGATGTTGAGTATTACACAGTGTCTCTGATCCCAGTTGTAGGGCTGGAGGAAAACAAGTGAGTCACATGTTTATCAAGCCCCAGTGACATTTGATCAATGTTCAAGTGGCAGACAAGCCTCATTATCATCATGTCCAGCAGGTGAGGGTGTTCAGAAGGAGGCTGTCATTAAAGTATTTTGCATGTGTGTGCTAATTACATTTCTCATTTCTAAGCAGCAGCATTTTAGTTGCTGTGACATTCATCATTCTTAAAGCAGGTACTGTGAGTACATTGAGAGATAAAATTGTGCCTTTGCAGTCACATAGAGCTCTGCTGGAATTCTGGAAGAGACATGGCAGGAAGAGCTATCCTTTTTTTGCCCCTTATGCCATTAGAAAGTAGAGTTAAGTCAGATGTAAAGCCAAAATATAGGAGCCATCAAAGCACATGTCTTTTGTATTTAAGTGTAAGGTGTGTCATAATGGGTTTAACTGTTATGTGTACGTTGTGGTTATTATTTAAATGATAGTAAATACTTTAGTTGTAGCCTATTGTAAAAGTATACAAACAGTATGTTTGTATACTATTTCACTAAGTTTTCAGAGGAGGTTATAACTTTCTCTATGAGATTAAAACTTAGAAAGTTGAATGATACCTACATAAACAGAGTTGCAGAGCAGACCCACATTTTCAGTCAAGACTTTAGGTTGTAAAACGTAAGACATACTGTGACTTCCCACAGTGAATCTTTCAGCTCACTATTCAGACCTTAAATTGAAATAAATAAATAGAAAACATTAAAGGAGAAATGGAGCAATATAAAGCTTTGTGAGATGTAATTGGATTTGCCCTGTGCACATCATCAATACTCAATTTGTTTTATTAGTACTCAAATGTGCTCTGCAATCAGTTTTATGAACCACTCTATTGGCTTTTAGATACAACAGCAAAGTCAAATGTCCACACAGCTATCAGCGACATGACCTCAAATTTTAGATCATTACCTACTAAGCATATTCTTCTCTCCTGCCTCAGTTCCGAAGAAGAGGAAATTAATTAAATTGTGTTTTCCCCAAAAGAATTATTTATTTTAAAGAAATGGAATTGAATGTACAATTTGAGGAATAAATGCTGTTTAGTACAATTTTAAGTGAAGATTTTCTGTGATATTCCTTAATTTTACACCATTTTGTGAATTTAATTATATAATTTTTTTAAAAATCTGCTAATTAACTGTGTATTCATTAGAAAAATATATATATACATACAGAAACTATACTTTACACACTCATTTAGGAAATTCTATATGAAATTAAAATAATAGCTTTTTAATTATTTAATTAAATAGTAAGAAACACATATTAGAGTTATTTCCCTATTATTAATATCTTATCTTTTTTACTGATATTATCAAAAGAAATGATATGCTAAAACTTGCCCTTAGATTACAAGAGGAAAACAAACCAGGTATAACAAAATTTTTTAATCCTTTTTTTTTCCACAATGTGTTTACTGTTAAAGACAGAGTTCTTTGTGTAGACTACAGCTACCAAGTCAAAACACGTAAGACTCTTTATAAAGATGGTATACATTGCAATATTTGTTTCATACCGCATATTTCAGTATCTAATTTGTTCCGTTGCTTGATGTGTGGAGGTGATGGGGAAAGCAAGGCATGCATGAAGAAGGATCTGTGAGGAGCAAAGGAGGAACTTAGCACCTCTACATATAATCTCTTCTCAAGGGCTTTTAGTATAAGAGTCTATAAGGCATCATCTTCCTCTAACAAAATGTTAATGAGTGTGAACAAAACAATGAGGCTGAAAGGCCCCAAACATTGAGGTAACCATGTTGTTGTTGGTTAATTAGCAGGGGGCTCTGCTGGCTGGAGCAAAAGCCTGCTAGACCTTCCAAATGTTGTCTTAGGTGAGGAGTATGAGGGTAAATGTTCAAGATAGCCATTTAGTGACAGTGTGAATTCCTGTAACCTGCTATATGAGTTAGACAGCATCTATAACACATAAGGAGTAAGACTGTGTTAGTTTAATTTTTAATAAGAATATATTTAAGAAAGTAGTTCATATGGTATTACTCTTATTATAGAAAGATAACAGGAAAGAAAAAACCCATGACAGGCTCCATCATAGTCATTAGCAACCAGAATATTTTGTTTTAAATTTGTGTGTGTGTGTGTGTGTGTGTGTGTGTGTGTGTGTGTGTGTGTGCGTGCAACACCATTGGCCACTACAAGATATATACCATAAAAAAATTGTTTAGTTCAACAGATCAAGAGACTCTTCACTGGCTTGATTAAGTTCAGAGGTTGTTCATTGAGTTTGCTTCATTATAAACTAATGAGGGACACTTAGAGACAATGTTAATGAAGACATTTCCACAACATCAAGAGGCATGTAAGTCCTTGTAATCATAGATAAGTTCTAGGCAAACCAGGAATGTTAAATATATAGGGTTCTCTCTTCAAAGGGAGAGATGTGTAACCTATTCTTTTACCACTCTAGATATCTGGGAGTGAAAGAAATTAATAGCCTGGTACTCTCTGCATTATCTGTGTGGCCAGTCCACACTGGGTCACTCAGATCATTATCTTGTGCCTATTTATCTCAGTCAATCTTTATTGCCATCCTTCTACAGAGTTCTTATCATGAAGTTTGTTTATCTTTTCCCTGCATTCTTAATTAATCTATAGAACCTATATTTATGGAAGATGCCACTTGTATTTTACAAGAGTTTCAATGTAATCATGCCTTAAGCTTTGTTGTACACAGTTGAATTAGTTAATTATCACTACAAAACATTTTACAAATTTGTTCTGTGCTTAATTATGCCCAAAATAACCTACCACATGTCAGCCACTTAGAGTTTGATCCGAGTCCTGTTGAAGAACGCCAGTGGTGGCTCTATTTTGTTGGCTATTTTTGCCTCTGGGACATTACCAGTCTTCTGCCAGTGGTGTCTGCAGAGAACTTCCAAAATAAACACTTGTTGTTTTGCAACAGATATAAATAAAGCTTTGATCTTTTCATTACTGTCTCTGAAAGAATCACAGTGTTTTTATTTTTTTCTTATAAAAGATCCCTCTGCTTTGTAATACTCAAGTTATCAATCTGAAAATAATTCATAATTTAAAGTCCTAATTACAGAATTAATGGATTAATTTTATAAAGTAATTTTATCTTCTACTTGAATAATATGTTACATTAGTATTATTTTAAGAAACACATGTGATTTTTTTCATTTATAGTTTCCCAAAATGTGTATAAATTAATGTTTGTTTAAGTTCTAGTGGCTACATCTTGAAAAAGTATGGAAGACTATCTCTTTATTGTTTATCTTACTAAGTGCATAAAAATGTTAAAGTCAAAATACTATTTCTCACTCAGGTCAAATATCTGCTTTTATAAACAGCAAGAATTTAGTAAATTAAACTATCAGCCAGTTTTATCTTCAATAAGGAACATTCCATGCTAACCCTCATAATTGACACTACCTAAGTTCTGGAAACTCATTTTGAGAATATCCTAAATGTATTGGGAAATGATGTAACTCTAATTTCCCAACAGCAAATGATTTTCATGGAAATAAAGACGTAAAAGTCAACTAACTGGATTGAGGCATACAGTTGGATTTGAGTTCTCCTGGAAGACACACAAAACCTCAAGCCACTGGATTTAAATGACTTTTAATTGTAAGGAAACCTAGCAATTTGAGATGCAGAGCTAAACGCTCCATTTGAAAATAACATAAGAAACCTCTTTGTAATTATTTCTCTAAAAATTTTTGTATACTCTAGCCTGTAAATTGAAAGCTAACTTCTCACCACAGTATCAGTTCACCCCAGAAGATAGTTCTATATTTTATTTTCACATGGTTCATCATTAGACACCATTTTTCATTATTTCTGTCTCCTCAATTCCACTGATAGGATCCTTTGTAAATTCTCATCTGTTCACTTGTTTCTTTGTTCCATATTCTTCATGACAGGGCCACAGTGTCACTTAATCCACTTCATTTCAATAAACTAATTTACATTCCTTTGCACCTGTCCAGGAGACATTCTCCCATACTGCCAATATTTTGTTTGTGTACTGTCACTCAAACATTCATTCTTTTTTCCATGGTCTGGTGACTTCCATTTTATTTTTAATTTTTACAATACTTGGGACCAATTTGATTCATGTATTTAAATATAGATATATGTATGTATGCATGTATGTATATGAATATATACATATGCAGCTTTAACATACTCCAGGTAGTCTGTGTGCCTTAATTCATCATAGGTTCCTCAGATAATGGTAAATGGGCTTAAGAACCTTTGTCTACTTTTCTCCTTTTAATCTAGAATATACAGTTTTTTCTTTTTGGCAGTATGATATATTACATTTGGCAAAGTAACAAAATTACTGAGTGGAGAAAATGTTGTCCCTGCATACATTAAAATATCTGCCTTTTAATTTGCTATGCGGAAAATTCTGGTGATGTGTTAAATCTGTAAAGTACCTAAATTTGAGGATTTTTTTTCTAATTAAATATTCATTTTCTGTTCTCACCTTAAATTTCTTCAATTTCTGTCTGATATAGTTCATCAGTTTGTTGATCTACAGAGACCTCAGACAGCCATATTGTATCTTTTTGTTTTACATTATATTGTATTGCTTTACATTTGTCAAGGGCAAGGTTATAGAATTGAGAAAATATTCTCAAATTTTTTTTACCAATATGGGTATGTTCCCGCTCACAGGCTATGTAGCTTAAATAGCACTTAGATTCTTCAGATTTCTATGTGTGTTAAATGATTTTCTTTAGTCCTGCATTTTACGTTAGTTACATTGCTGGTTTATACTTGCATTCACTGAGATCAACTATCTTTTATCCTACATCGTTACTGCACACACAGAAACATATGTGCATTCAAAGTATAAAAAGAATCTTCATTGAGTGGAATTTATGTGATAGGAGACAATATTAGATTTTACAAACCATAATCTAACATGATAGAATAAGCAAGAATATGAGGTATGCCTGGGGCCATTGTCATTTAGCAATTTCTTCTAAATTGAAATGTTGCTTTCTACATAGAATGGTGAGACTCATAAGAATCAAGAAATTCATTAAACATACCAGATTTAAGAAGCACAAAATGTCACAAAAGCCTCCTCCCATTGTTTATGTAAGAATAAACAATGGCAGGCTGGGACTGGGCTATGAGAACATTTTTACTGAAACTCCTCGGATTAAACTAACCTGCATGGGCTGCTCATCGATACAGCTGCCTTTGAGTCACCCATTTTCTTTTGACAAACCCTGTAAAACTTACAAGTACAACACTCTAGACCTCAGTGGATTTACTTCTTTGCTCTGTTGTCGGTGCACAGTATGAGATGGATAGATATTAGTTCACATCTCCACATGGAATACCCCTTACCAGCAGGAGGATTAGAATTTTTGTCTGAAAAGTAATTGATCAGACTGGTGAGACAGAACAGCAGGTTAAGGTACTTACCACCAAGCCTAATGATATAAGTCCTTTCCTTAGAACTTTCATGTAAGAAAGAGAGAACTGATTCAGTTATTTTCTGACCTCTGCAAACAAGATGTGACATGCATCACACACACAAACACACAAGTGTGCGCACACATACACACACAGTTTTAAAATAAAAAAATAAAGAGTATTTTCTTTGGCAACTCATATAACAGATTTGCAATAATACAGAAAATATTAGCTGGGTTTAGGGCCAGTGTGCATGGTAGATGAACAAATTGGTGAAGGATTTCATGTTTTTATAAAAGACTAGAAAACATAGACTACTCATACATAAACCAACTAGCCAAAATTGAAAGAAAACTCTTTGAAAAGAAGGAGAAATAGACTATACCATGATGCTGAGATACAATCACCGATAGAAATTGTGAGTTATGACTATTTTTTGATAGAGAATAGCCAAAATAGCAAGTCTTATAAAAACAAAAAAATAACAAAACTAAACCAACAAAGCAGAGCTAGGGTGTAAAAACTTGTAAAACTTGAACATTTCAGTTCTGCACTATTTATGGAAATGTGAAAAAAACAAATACAGTTAAAACTATATTTAAAACTTAAACTATATATAAAACTTAAAAGTTTTATGACTAATATCAAATTTAGAAATCCAATATACCAAGTCAGATGGACAAACTAGTGAAAGTATCATTGTGCTTATGGAGTAACCAACTTCTTTCTTTATTAGATTTGAAGCCTATTCCATGAAAAATAATACTGAACATACTGATAAAAACATTTCCAGGGATTCTAGGTCTCACCTCAGAGGGAATTTCTTTGATTATGTTCTGTTAAATGGATATATGCTTTCATATTGTATTCTATTTTGTCTTTTGATTTTTTTTTTTCAGAGCTGAGGACCAAACCCAGGTCTTGTGCTTTCGAGGCCAGTGCTCTACCACTGAGCTAAATCCCCAACCCCTATACTGTATTCCCAATATTTAATTTTGTCCATAGATTAGTACTACTCAATCTCAGAAAGGAAAGTGTTTAACTGGTACTGCATAGACTCATAACTTTAAGATGATTAGAACAAATGGTTATATGTTCTTAGCAGTAGAAGGGGCAACCATATGAACACTTCACCCATTTACCTCAAGATTCATAGAAGGAAGAAACAGAAAGAGCTTACAAGTCAAAGGAGGAGGACAGGCGTTGTGCAATGAGACCTTCTAAACCTGTCTGTTCTACACATGGAACACAACCACTTTGGTTACCTGCATATAACCTGCATAGATAGCATCAAGTCAGTTAATAAATGCAGCCAAGAAATGGGTGAGACAAGAAGACCTCACACTTAGTTAAGTGGTTAAGGAAAAATGTCAGATGCTACAGTAGGTAGTCACTTTACTTTGAGAGGTGGCTATGGACAGGTTGCTCAGTTCCCAGTTGACAATCCCACATTCATGGACATCATGCACTTTCAAGGACATCACTGGTTTTACTCAGGGGGGACATAGAAAGGAAGAGTGAGAGATCTTGAAGGGACATATATTTATTTGGGCCCTTTGTGGCATTAGGTGAAGGAGGAGGAAGATGGATCAAATTAAAAGAGGTTATATGCATATCTATGACATTTGAAAATACAGCAATTTTTTACCAAACACAGAAAAAAATTAGTATAAATTAGACTACAAGATAACTTCAATAGTGGTCAAAAGTTATGTCAAATAATTTCTATCAAATCTGTAGAAAATAGATATTGATTTTTCCTAATTTTAATATTTGGTATATTTTTAGCAAAATATCTGAAAGGAAAATTAAACAGAGGATTGTATAGTTTGGTTCAATGTTATGATGTTTGAATTTACTTTGGTAGAGAAGGCAGAGCACAGAAGTTCATCTCCTTTCAGACCGGAAGTGGATTCAACCCAGACTTTAAGAGTCTGGCTGAAGATCCAGCCGCAAGGATACATCCCAGACTCCTACTTCCACCAGCCAGGCTCCTCTTTAAAACAATCAAATAATTTTTTCCAAGTATGAGTTCATAAAAATATTATTTTACAGATTAAAAAATAAATTTTACAATCTAGTTAAATCTTCTAATACCATAAGCTGGAAGATACATTTCCAATATGTGATCTTGTACATGGTATTTCATGTTTTAACCATAACAGAGTATACATCAAAGTGATATTCTACATTTGAATTTGTGAATGTTCAATATTAAAGATCACTGTGTGTGAGAGGTATATAAAATTACAATTAAGACATAATCAATTAATAACAAACACTTCAGAAAAATACTACTAGATAAGGCAAAACAAAACAATCATACTATTTAATAGCAATCACACTATCATTGTCTTTCATAAATGGACCAATCATTTGTATCTAATCTGCATGTTATACATCTATCTGTTTGATTTTCTGTCTGCCTATAAATTAACACTCCTAACTTTCCCTTGTCACTTCTGCCACAGAGAATAGAACAGGAAAAAAGTAAATATTAAGTCTCAGGTTATATTGGTCAAATGTTATCTGTAGAGGAGAGCTTTACACTAGTTTAATTTAGTCACATAAATTATAGAAAATCATGTTTAGGAATATAGTATGTAGAGTATTACATTCCTAATTGTAATATTTAAGGTTGATACTATTAAGAAAATAACAGAAATGTAATATTTAAAGCTAGGGGCTTAAGCACATGAAATGTTTGTCTACATTATTACAACTATGTATTCAGAGTGAATAGAATAAAACTTTTGTTTTTAACTTTGCTGTTTTTTTCTATTATCTGTTCTGTATTATGAAATATCCCAGTGTAAGGAACAGTGATGCTAAACCCATTCCAACATATCGTACTTAAGGTAAACAGGGGAAAACTTGTTCTTGGGATGTATGTAATACATGTTAGAAGAAATATGTGGTTTTTACAACTTCATTTTTGGAATACACTCTGGGGAGATAATAAGATGCCAGGCAAATAATAATAGTTGTACACGTAGGTTATTTACTCGTGCCTTTAATTTTTACTACATATGCATTTTTTTATAGAAAAAAACTGTGTTTTCCACAAGTAATTGGGATCCCCCAGGGATTCAATTAGAACAACATCCAAGTTCATCTGCCTGCCACATTCCCCAGAGATTGGTATCTATGTTCAATTGCATAGTAAATCTTCCAGCTATTCTCAGGATAGGCATGGTGGTACAGTCAGTTTGAATTCCCCAGTGATGTGTATGAAAGATAGAGAATAAGCAACTCTACTTCAATTTAAATCATATTTTTTCTGTCCAGGAAAGAGAGTGACACTTCTTAACTTGTATACATTTGCCACATTTGACTTCATACCTGATCCAATAATCTAGTAATTTTAGCATGTCAGTGGTGTTAATTTAATTACTCATTCATATTCACTACCTAGACTTATATGTAATACATGTGGTTAACTCAAGCCTTGAGTTCCTGTGATACTAGATTGAAATATGCTGTGATTGTCTCTCAATTTACAAACAACAATCTATCAACACCACTAGACTTTCACTACTATTAGTACTTCTCTCTAAATAAAACTTTCCATTTTACACAAGACTTTAGTCAATACAGTCTTCATTTATTCTTCCTGCAGTTGTCCTGCTCAGCAAAGCTGAAAACTGAAGAACAAAGACTGAATGGAAAAAACAGAATGTATATTTTTGAACATTATTGTGTAAAACAGTAAAGGCGTTGCAGAAGCAATTTTTCTGCTAATATGATGGGGATAGAGCATTAGTATAATTCAGAGACATATTTTAGTAACATAAGTGCATTATTTCTGAATTTTACAGATCAGTCTTTCTTGGGATTCTGAGCCCACAAAGTGGTCATGCTAACACATCATTCTTGAATGTATTTTTCTTATTTCTGCTTTTCTCTATTAGGTCCTTTTACCTCAGATTCACCACATGCTTTAGGCAATGCATCTTATCTTTTATAATTTCCATCTTCTCAATGTCTATCATATTATTTCTCTTTTCTGTAAAAAAATATTTGCTTCTAGAATTTAGTACTATTTTATATGACATTGAACAGTGCCTTAAATGTAGTATGAATTCAATAATTCTATTGTTTTAATTATGAAGATAGTATGTATACAAGAAAGCATTCCAATGTGATAGATATATAATAATAGGATAACTAAGTGTAATCAAATCAAACCATAATTTTTGCAATTTTGAAGTGATAGTATTAATCTATATTGAAGCTATATTTTGTTCTAAAGCTTGAAATAATTTATAATTCACTCTCTTAACTTACTAAAGCTTAGTATAAATTAAAATTCTTAATAATAAACTAGAGAAAAGACAAAATCATTTGTTTTAACTTATATGAAATAACATAAATTTTCAAATTCATAGAAACAGAAAGTAAAATTTTGTTTATCAGAGCCTGCATGAAGAAAAGGGTGCTTTGCCAATCAACATATACTTTCATTTTAACAAAGTAGCATAGTAGATTTATATTCCATAACTGTGTGGAAACATTTAGCATTAATGAACTGTGGATTTCACACAAATTTTCATGATATAGTCATTTGCCTTAAATGGAATAATTTTATTATTTATATCATCTTTATCTATTCAACATGTCTTAAATTTCAAATGCTTTTAAACTTTTAGATTGGTTGGACAGGAGAATGACTCATGTGATAGAAAGTGAATTTTCTTGGTTCAAGAGAACAGCAGTTACAAATAGTTTTTAACATCACTGTGACTCATTCACATTTCTTGCTACCATGCAGTGTTTGCCTTCTGTAAAGATTTTCCAATGCAAAACTATAGTGGCTGAAGAGCTACTGACAGGTGATGACTACATGGTGAGAAATTGTTTTCTTTGGGGATTGGTCAATGAAAGTTTCCCATGGTCCAGTAGATGTCCCTATACCTAGGCAAACAATACAGTGCTATTTCTAGAAAGCGTTTTTGTTTGTTTATTTTTAAGAGTACATGAAATATAACATGTAGGTTGACATGTTAGATAAAGATTTTTCACAGGTGACAGAGAAGAAAAATGATGCTTACGATTAAAACATTGTGTATTAGTAAAAAGTCTTAAAGTATCATTAAGAAATCCTGAAGATGTAACCCATCTGTCATCTTCAAAGATGTTAGAGTCCTCAACAATCTTTAATATGAGGTATAAGATTTCTTTTTGCCATTAACTGTGAGCATTCAAGAATCTGTTTTATTTTTTTTTTCATTTCTATTGTCTTCCAGTACCACATGCATTTTTCTCTCAGGCATTCAGTATATCATTGCATTCTCATGTCCTCCAAGTTCACATTTCAAAGCCTTGTGAAAACTTCATCTACTGAAACGTACTATCTCATCTGATGAACAAGTTTTCTAAGAAGCCTTCCATGATGAATTTATTGCTGGCAACACAGCTATGCAATTTCCCTAGGAAACCACCAAAGGCTAATCAAGGCAATTTTGAAACTCTGTAACCAAAATACTTCATCTTCATTCTCCTGAAAAAAATCCCCAAGATGAATTTCTTTGACACCAAACACTGATAAGCTGATCTGGGGATGGCCAGAGAAGGAACATCAAATTTCTAACTTGCAGTAACTCACATTGTTACAATATGAACATCCTCTCCACCTCTACATCCCTTTCTATTAACCAATGTTTCTTGGCCTTATTTTTATTATTTTTAATTGCTTATTTATACACTTACATTTCAAACGTTGTCCCCCTTTCCAGTCTCCCTGCTGCACATCCCCCTCCTATCATCCTTCCATTTGCCTCTGACAGGGTCCTCCCCCACTCCCCCACTCCTGCTTCACACCTCTAGCATCTCCATATGCTGGGCCATTAAACATCAACAGGACCAAGGGCCTCCCCTCCCATTGATGCCAGATAAGGAACTCCTCTGCTGCATATGTAGCTGGAGCCATGGATCCCTCCATGAATACTCTGTTTGATAGTTTAGTCTCTGGGAGCTCTGTGGGACTGAGTTAGTTGATATTGTTGTTCTTCCTATGCAGTTAAAATTCCCTTCAGCTCCTTCCTTCCCCTAACTCTCCCACTGCAGTCTCTGGGCTAACTCTGATGGTTAGTTGTGAGTGCTGGTAGAGCTTTTCAGGGGACAGCTATACCATGCTCCTATCAGCAAGTGCTTCTTGGCATCAGTAATTGGGTCAGGAAGTCTGGTGTCTGCTGATGGGTTGGATCCCTAGGTGCGGCAGTTTCTGGATTGACTTTCCATCACCCTCTGCTCCATTTTTTTGTCCCGGTGTTTCCTTTAGACAGGAATAATTCTTTAAAAATTTTCAGATGGGTGGATGGACCAATCCCTCAACTGGGGGCCCCGCCTATCTACTCTAGGTGGTCTCTACAGGTTCTATCTTCCTTTCGTTGGATATTTTGGCTATATTTTTCTGGATGCTGGGACATTCTATTGTCTACCCCCGTTTCCCCACCCCTCACTGCTACATGTTTCTATTCATTTTCCTGACCCTTGGTACTTCTGCATCTTCCCATACATGATCCTGCCCTATTTTTTTTCTTCCCTTCCTCTCTTGCTCCTATGTCCCTCTCGTTGTCTACCTTTTGTGATGTTTCTGTTCCTCTTCTAAGTAGGATTGAAGCATCCACACTTTGGACTTTCTTTTCTTAAACTTCATATCGTCTGTGAGTTGTACTGTGAGTATATTTAAATTATCAAAATCATCTGGAATAACAAAAATCAGGATAGTGAAAACTGATAAAAACTGCACAGTAGTGGGATGGGTAGATCATTGGGATAGAATTGAAGACCCAAAAATAAATGCACACACCTATGGTCAATTTCTTTTTGTCAAAACCATCTAATGAAAAAAAGATAGCATTTTCAACAAATTGAGCTGGTTCAACTGGCAGTGGGTATGTAGAAGAATACAAATTGATCCATTTGTTATCTCCTTGTACAAAGCTCAAGGCCAAGTAAATCAAGCACCTCCACATAAAACCAGATACTCTGAATCTAGTAGAATAGAAAGTGGGAAAGAGCCTTGAACACATCAGCACAGGGGAAATTTTCCTGAATAGAACACCAATGGCTCATGCTTTAAGATCAACAACTAACAAATGAGACCTCATAAAATAGAAAAGCTTGTGTAAGGCAAAGGGCAGTGTCAATAGGAAAAAAACCTGCAACCTACAGATTGGGAAAAGATCTTTACCAGCCCTACATCAGATATAAGGATCATATCCAAAATATACAAAAAAATCAAGTAGTTAGACTCCAGAGAACCAAACAACCCTATTAAAAATGGATACAGAGCTAAAGAGAATTCTCAACTGAGGAAACTCTAATGACCCTGAAACACCTAATGAAACATTCAATATCCTTAGTCATTAGGGAAATATAAATCAAAATCACCCTTCTCACACCACTCAGAATGTCTAAGATCAAAAATTCAGGTGATAGCAAATGCTGGCAAGGATGTGAAGAAAAAGGGACATTCCTCCATTGCTAATGGGATTGTAATCTGGTAAAGCCACTTTGGAAAAAAATCTGGTTGTTCCTCCAAAAACTGAAATTACTTCTACCTGAGGACCCAGCTATACCATCACAGAGCATATACCCAAAAGATCCTACAACATATAACAAGGACACAGGCTCCACTATGTACATAGCAGCCTTATTTATAATAGGCAGAAACTGGAAACAATCTAGATGTCCCTCAATGGAAGAATAGTACAGAAAATATGGTACATTTACACAAGGGAGTACTAATCAGCTATTAAAAAATAATGACTTCATGAAATTTACAGCCAAATGGTTGGAAATAGAAAATATAATCTTGAATGTAGTAACCCAGACATAGAATAATACACATACATGGTTATGTACTCACTGATAAGTGAATATAAGTTGTGGAATTTATAAAGAGTGTTGAAAATATCTTTTGAGGTTTTTGATTATTTTTTCTACAGAAACTCATTTATGTATTTATTTCATTAGTCTAACAGTCTGTATAACTTTATATTGTTCTTTTTTTTCTTAGGTAATTATGGGAAGGGTGTGTAATATTAGAAGGATCACCTTGGCAGGATGCAATAATGTTATCTGGGGAGTAGCATTATGAAGGCATACTGAGCCATATGCCTTATATAAGGGCAATGTTATTCCTGCCAGTTGGAATATTTACAGCCTTTTATAGTATTTTCTACAGTGTTTTTGCCTATGATTTATTGTTTCCTAATCTTTACCAGGTAGAATCTCATACACTGTGCAACTGTCTTTGGCTTAATGTAATGCCCCTCCAGAGCCATCCATATTCTTACATGACATCAAAATTCTTATATATAAATTTGAATAATATGGCATCTCATGCATGTGAAGATTTCTGTCTTGCACTTTGGTGTGACATTTACCAAAAAAAAAAAATTCCTATTTAAGTGTTTAATACACTTTCAATTTTTGTTCTACAGATGCATTTGTATTTTTATTTAGATAGTACTTCTGTAGAATACTTCTATAAAACATTTTACTTTGCTTTGTAATTTTTAAATATTTCTCTCTGTAGGTTTTCTTGCATGCATCCCACAGACCATAATTTTGCAAATTATTATGGTCTCATTTATTCTATCATTCACCTCTTTTATATTTAGATGATATCTGTGCATATTCCTAAGATCATGGCCAAAATCCTTCTCATAAATCTTTCTTGGCTATCATCTCTGGGAGGTCGTCTCTGTTCTGATGAGGAAACAAAGGAGAACTTGAATTGGGGTATAGGAGATATTGGTAGGACATGGGAGAAATAGAGGGAGGAAAATTTGAGGTTAAGGTGCACTGTATAAAAAATAATTGTTCAAATAAATAAATAAATAAATATGACAAGAATAGTTTAATGTTTTTGTATGTTCAAGATTGTATTTTAATTATATTTAACCCTTACATTTTCTCCCCCTAGCCCTTCCATATGAACTCTCCAATTGCCTTCAAATTTATAATAATTTTGCATTAATTATTGTTCTAAGTACATATGTATCTGTATATACATACATCTTTATAAATAAAACCTGTAGGGTCAATATAATATTACATCTGTGTATGTTTTTTCTCAGAAATGATCTCCTCTGCCAAGCATATATTTACTTAGTTGCCTGTAGTTTTCTGCGCAGTATTTAGGTTTCTTTGGCTTTCCTCATCCATAGTGGCGTTTTGGTAGTGCTCTCCTTATCCAGCTAACATTTGGACATTTATAATGTTGGGAGGAACATAGCGGTACACATTGTGATGCTACTAGGCCATATACTGTTTTTTAGAAGATCCCCTGATCCTTTGTGTGGTGGTTTGAGTACATGTGGCTCATGGAAAGTGGTATTATTAGGAGGTTTGGCCTTGTTGGAGGAAGAGTATCACTGTGTAGTCAGACTTTCAGGACTTCTAGTGTTCAAATTCTGACCAAGGCAGAAGAGAATCTCTTTCTAGATGGCTATTTTTGAATCTAAATTTAGAATTCTCAGCTCATTTTCCAGCACCATATCTGCCCGGATGCTGCCATGTTTCCTGCTTTAATGATAATGTACTGAACCTCTGAAACTTCAAGCCAACCCAAGTTTAAATATTTGCCTTTACAAGAGTGGCCTTGGTCAGGGTTTCTCAGAAAAACAATGGAAACCTTAATTAAGACACTTTTTAGTCTTCATCAGTTGCAAAGAGAAGAATACCTGGAGAAGAATAGAGGCTACTTTTATTTGTGGGAATTATATTAAAATAATTCATTTATAGATTATTAGAAATTTTTATATTAGCTTAATCAATTAATCAGAAATCAATCAATCATTTTTCTCCAGTCGCCATGATTATACTAACACTGAAATATTAGGTAGGTTTTCAATACCAGACATGGTATTGTCTTTGAGCAGGTCTTAAGTCCAATTAGAGATCTACTGAATACCACTAAGGTATCTGTGACTGTACTGCTCTATAGGGTTTATATTCAATGATGGTCATTGAGGTGAATAATCAATGGATAAGAATGTTGATTGCCTCCCTCTTTTGTAAGGTGCCATAATGCCGTTTGTTACTATAAAAGGTAGTAATCATAAAAGATACATTCAAATCTGTTTCATTTTAGTAGACTATTCTACAACATGTAAAGTAACAGTACAATTTTATTTTTACTTTTGTTATAGGTATACAGATTATTTGGTACAATTTATGAAGACCACTATTCTTCTCCCATTGTATATTCTAAGTTTCAAAGGCACATTTATCATGTATATGTAGATTTAATTCTGGGTTTTCTATTTTGTACCAATGACCTACGTGTCGTTCTTTATCCCAGCAACAAGCTTTGATGATTGCTTTAACATTTTAAAATCACAAAGGGATACTAGCTTTGTTCATCCTGTGGAAGTTGTTCTGGCTATTAAAAATTTCCTGTTTCCACAAGAATAAATTTTTTGTCTAGTTTTTTACAAAAACACTCCAGAATATTTGTAGTGGTATTAGTATTATTGTGAATATTGTCATTTGAGTGATTATCTACATTTTAAAAGTTATTAAATATTTTTGTCAGGACATTTTCTCTTTTATGATATTTTAATGTATTTTCATGAAATTCAAATAGTTTTTAATATACATCATTCTTTTCTGTATTAAATTAATTTTGGTATGAAGCTGACACCAGTAGAAATATTTTAAGAGAGTCCATCATCTAGTTCACAAAGATCCAACTTATTTTTTTCTCTCTCTGTCTCTTTGTTTCTCTATCTCTGTCTCTCTGTCTCTGTCTCTGTCTCTCTCTCTCTCTGTCTCTTACTGTCTCTGTGAGAGTATGTCACTGTCAAACAGAACATATATTAGTTTTTCCTGTCTGTTTCAGAGCCATTCTTTCCTAAGAGCTCTGGCTAAAATCCCAAGCTATTCTGAGGAGAGGCGCTATGTATCAGTGTTATTATTGCTGTAGAACTAAAGAAAAGCATTTTAGTCACACTTGAGAATGGTGTTAATGCTGAGGTTTTCATGTACAGCCTTTATTAGGTTGGGATAAATTAATTTCTTTTATTTTTAAAGATTTAATTTTGTTATGTTTATTCACATGTGTCAGCACAGAAAGTAGTGGCAAGGGAGCATGCCACATGTATGCATGTGTCTGCGGAGGCTAGATAAGAATGACAAATTTCTCAGAGCTATAATTATACATGATCACAGGTCATTGTGAGCCACACAATGTGGGTGCCAGAAATAGAACATTGCTTCTGCCTTACAATTTAGATTTTTTTTTTTGACATAACAACAACCAAAAGGAAAACTAAAACAACAGCAAAAAATGAACCCAAACAAACAAAAACCATGCTTTTCAAATCAAAGATGAATTTTCCCACTCAATTTGCTGAACTGGCTACCCATAAATAAATGGATGTTGGAAACTAATATCTATCCTTCCAAAGAGCATCGCCTGCTCTGAACCCTTGTGCTCTTTCTCTAATTCTAATGTAAATTACTTTTATTTCTAGTTGCTAACAATGTGTTGTTGTTTCATGTTTACGTAAATTTTTTACACTTATTGAAAGAATCATGAACTTTCTCTGTAGTCTCCTGGATTGGTGAATTAAAATATTTAAAATCCACATAACAAGGTAACCTCAGAATAATGTATGTTGGTTCTGAATATTCACACACACACACATCGATATATGCGGGCACACACATCAACACACACAAACACACAAACATACACACAAGTGTGTGTTATTTATGTGTTTAATTAAATTCACATAGGGAAGTTTATAGTATCTTTTTAAAGCAGAATTAGTTATGTTTGGATTTTAGGAAAATTTTTAATATTTCCTACACTATATTTTGTTGTTGTTTTTGTTTCTTTGTTTCTGCTTTCTCAGCCTTCTGAATGAGTTTTGCTAAATTGTCATGATTTTTCTATGAAAATGTAATTGATTTCACCATTTAAATTGTAGACATGAAGTTTTTATAATAACTGTTTTTGTTTTCAAAAGAAAACGTTTTGTTGAAGTAATTTGTATGTTTCAGAATTCTGCTTCTTTTTGTGTTTTATGTGATATTTGATAGATTATAACTCACCAATTACTTTTTAAAAAAATTGACAGTGTTAAGGACATAAAGGGTATTTGTCTTTTATTTTTTACTGCAGAGTTTGCATTTATATTTATCACTAAATAGTCTTAGAATGAGTTATCTAAATATTAATGTCTCAAAAAACATTTTTTGTTTTAATCATTTCTTTTACATATTTCTATGTTTGCTAGTGAATTTAGAAGAACAATCTACATAAATTGAGCAGATTAGTACTTGTGTGGTTAACAACTTTAAGAAACATCCACATTGTAACATCTTGTCATGACCTTGTTCTTCTGTAGCTCAATATACTTTACTACAGGTACTGAACTTACTATAAGGACTAGAGAAATTAGATCCTCCAAAAGTGAAACTAATATTGCTGTTTCTCAACGAATGGCATGGTGATTTGATACTTCAAAAAGAGGATAGAAAATGTAGCAAGTTAAAACATGTGAGAAAATTTGACCCTAATTGCTTATTTAAAATAATATGTTCAAAGAAATTCGTTGCAAATTCAATCTCTATTCCAAAAGAACAAATTGTACAGTGACAGAATTGTTAATTTTTTTAACCACAGATGTTTCTTCTGGTAATTTTTATTGGAACTGACTTCATATTATTACATTATTTTCCTTTTCTTTTAATTGATTAATAATGAAACTAAATTGGACATTATTATAGTGTCTAGTGTCACTACCTCCTTATGGTTTGGTATTTATATCAGTAATGGAGATCCTACTTTCCTTATATGGGAATTACTTACACATATGCACACATAAGCATTATTTTTGTTCAATTTGCCTCATTGGTACACAATTGGGATTTTGTTTGTTTTTTGTTGTTGCTGTTGTTGTTGATATAATGTTTTTATATATTTGTATTTCCTTCTTCTTGGATCATTAATTCAGAAGAGGTTCTATTAATTTTGCTGTATTTATGGTACTTCAAATTTTTTTCTATTCATATTTAAATGGATATGTGCACAGTCTGGTAATAATTCAAAGATTATCAAGGTATTGAAACCTGTCTTCTGCCCTATGATCACCTGATTTACAGTTAATATTCAAGGTGAATGTGAAGGTGCTATGAATTGTACTATTGCTTTGTGGTATAGACTAAAATTATTAAATAAGAATATAACATTTCTCTTTGTCTCCTTTATAACTTTGCTAACTATTGTTGATGATGAATTTTAGTGGGAGACATTGTTGGATTAAAAAGCACTTCAGCCACTGTTTAATTTGGTTTTTGGCAATGTGCCTAGACAGGACTGAGAAAGACAGACTGAGAAAGACATAACTTGAATGTGAGCAGCACAATTCAACAACTTGGTAGTCACAATAAAAGAAGTAAAAACAAATAATACAATTAAGCATTATAGTTACAGTATATTGAGAATGACCATGAAATTGTGTGGGTACAGAGATGTTGACATTTGGGACATGTTAGAGGAGGGGAAAAACATGATCAAAATACCTGTATGAGAAAATTTAAAATAAATATGTTACAGAAAAATTTCTTTCTTGGCTTTGTGATCTGAAGTGTTATAAGCATGCAGCCTCCATGGCACCAAAGTTGCTGGGGCCATATGTTCCACACATGAAATGCCTCTCTTCAGATTGTGGGGAAAATTAAACTTCAATTCCCTTCTAGTGCTTCCAGTCTGGAATTTGGGAAGAAAGAACAGTAGAAGAACTAATACAGCAGGTCATCATAAAGATTACATGGAGAAGGTCAAGGAGGAGACTTGATTAGACTCTCGAATAGCTGAAGTTCCCAGGAATCAAACTTTTATGTTCATCACCATGTAGTGTTTTAAATCTGTTAAAATCCCATTTATTTTTCTTCTCTAACTTGGTTCCATGTTTGCCAACCCTCACACTAATGGCTAAAGAAATATGTCACTGTGATATGACCAGTCTCCTCTGGAGGATTTACTTTTGAATTCAGATGTCCTTTGTTCTCTTATGGATACATAGAAAACGCTACTTTTCTTTCAACTTCTAGGGGTCAGACTCACCACTTGTATTCTTCTACATCCTATGTACAATCAGAAGAATATTCTTAGAGCTCTGAAATTGCCAAAGATTGTTATCACAGCACAGCACTGTGTAGGCAGCAGAACTCATCTCCTCAATGGGCCACTCTCATACAGATGATAAATACATTTTGATTGATTTGAAATGTTCAAGACAATGACAGAGTGAGAAGAAAATTAAAAACAAAACAAGCAAACAACACAACAAACAAAGGCTCTCCTTACAATGGTTTATTCTGATTAATGATGAAATGTGAAAATCAATGTGATGAAATATAAGTTAATTATTTATTCTATGAAATTCAGTTGTTTCCTCTCACAGATAACACTGAAGACATTTGTCAATCAAAGAGTTGTTGCTAACAAGTTATTCTCTGTTTAAACATCTTACCTCAGTATTATTCTAATTGTTATGGACATTTGTATTTTTCAAATGTTCATAATGTTATAAATGAAGAATGCAGGGAAACACAATTTCAGTGATAAGTCAAAAACTTGAGGAGTATCACTTGCTGGATATTCATGTACATGCATATTTACACAGGAGACAAAACACACTGTAAAATGCAATACTACTATTTAAAAAAAAACAAGCAAACTCAGTCAGTTTTCAAAATTATATGTATTCCAGGTTACATGTTTCCTTTTAAAACATTAATTTATTCTATTAATCTTTAGACTAGATTATAAATTGGTATAAGCACTGTATTTCTTAAAATAGCCATACATTTAAATGAGAAAAATGAAATCTTAAAAGCATATTAGACTGTAAATAGTAAAGTAGACTGGGAGGAATAAAAAGGCTCCAGAAACTGAACCAAATGCATCTTTACACAATTAGAGAAACCATCCAACAGGAAAACTTTATATATACTATTTCCTGTTGGATGTTTATATGTGTGTATGTGAGCCCATCCAATTCTGATTACACTTGCTATATGTAATTGGTTTAAAAAAAATCATCCTCCCCTGCTCCAGATATAACTTTCCATCACCCTTGTGGTTCATATTATGTAAATGTAGTGAGATAAGTAGTAGCTCAAATTTGATTATAGCAGCTTGTTTCTGGTTGTATCATTGAAAGTACAAGTTGACACACGAGCTTCCAATTTATGGTTATGCATGTCATAAGCACATTAGTTAAGGCAGTACCAGACCCTGTTCACTTTAACACTGCACCTGGCAAAACAAAAACAAAAACAAAAACAAAAACAAAAACAAAAACAAAACAAAAATAAACCCTATTTGTAAAATAAGCTAATTCCTGAAAAAATAACTTTCAACTCTCAGTAGCTTTCACAACAAAGTTTCTTATTGCATCACAGTAGCATATAGGTATATAAAAGATATGTTATGTTCTCTGTTTCTTATGCTGTGCTTCTCCACAAACTTTGGAATTCATTCTTGATGCTTCCAGTGAAAGTTGAGTTTGAAAGATACCCCAAAAGTAGGCGCATACACTGTTGTTTTCTGTTGTCTTTTTGCATATGTCTCAGTCACATGGTCAACCATTACCAAAAGGTCAATGAATACAGACAGTTGTATGCCATGAAAGCAAATATAAAATTTTTTGGATGACCAGTTAGAATGAGTAGCAGATAACATACAATCACAAAGATTACAAAGTACAACCTGCTCAAAGGGACCTAAGATGAAATACCCTATAGTGGGGAGAGGGAACCTGTAGAGTCCACCTCCAGTAGAAATATAGGGCATCAAGTAATGGGGTTGCCATCCCACAGTAAAAAATTCTGACACATATTGTTCCTGTCTGAAAGAACTGCAGGAATGGAAATGGAGAGGAACCTGAGGAAAAGAAGGTCCAGTGACAGCTCCAAATTTTGATCTAGCTCAAAGGGAGGCCTCAAGACCTGACACCACTACTGAGACTTTGGTGTGCTCACATAAAGGGGCCTATCATGACTTTCCTCTGAAAGACCCAACAAACAGGTGAAAGAGTCAGATATAGATATTTACACCCAACCAATGGACTGAAGCTGCTGCCCCATGTGATTGAATTAGGGAAAAGCTGGAAGAAGCTGAGGAAGAGGGCAACCCTGTAGGATGACCAAAAGTCTCAACTAACCTGGACCCCCAATATATCTCAGACAATGGACCACCACCAGGCAGCATACACTAGCTGATATGAGGCCACATATACAGCAGAGGACTGCTGAGTCTGGTTTCAGTCAAAGAAGATGCACCTAACCCTCAAGAGACTGGAGACCCCAAAGAGATGGAAGAGGTCTGGCTGGGTGGGGGTGAAAGGGTGGGGATATCCTCTTGGAAAAGGGTAGGGGGAGGTACAGGATGTAGAGTGCTCAGAGGATGGACAGGGAGGGGAAAATCTGAAATGTAAAATCAGATTATATAAAACCACAAGAAAATGAAAAAAAAAATTGCAAACCAATATGGTTGGGTACCAGGTCTTAGTTAATAATTGTTCTCAGTAGGTTAATTGTAATAAGATATTTTTAAATCATATTTTGACTGCAGATTATTTGGTATGCAACATGCACTGAATACTATCTGCCTCTCTGAGTATGTTATAGACCTTCTGAACTAGAAGACTCTTAGTGTTACAAACATAGCACATACTGATTATCAGTCTATTCAATATGAAGACAGACATGGTTGTACTTTTTCTAGTACTGTGTTATGTAAGCCAATCCAATAAATCCCATTTTAGTATGCACATGATCAGTCAATGCAGAGACTCTGAGAAGTCAAAAAGGCATGTTAGTAGTCAAAAGAAATATATGAAAACAAACAGAATCATATTATTAATTACATATATAACAAAGGATTAATAATGACTCCAATATAAATGGATAGCTACAATTAAGACAGAAGTACAGATTAAAACACGCCCACTCTGAATATTAAATATACTATATATACTAAATATACTATTCATGAATATATGAATATACTATTCATACCTACTGCTCCCATGATTCTTGAAAAGTCTTAAAAGTTACACACAGACACATATATTTTAAAGGGATGAGGGAATCTTGAAAGCTATATTAATATGTTTCTGCTTCATGAAAAATCATAGTGACAATAATTAGAAATTGAAAATAGCCTTGCAGTGGTAGTGCATGCCTTTAATCCCAGCACTTGGGAGGCAGAGGCTGGTGGATTTCTGAGTTTGAGGACAGCCTGGTCTACAGAGTGAGTTCCAGGACAGCCAGGGTTATATAGAGAAACCCTGTCTTGAAAAACAAAACAAAACAACAACAAAAAAGAAATTTAATATTAACAATAGCCTAGCTAAATAGAGAAAACTTCATTTTCTACTAATGCATTTTTAAAAATTGCTATGGGCCAGTCCCGGCATGGGCAGAAGAAGTCTTGTTGAGGCAGCCAAGGGAGAAGAGGGTCAGAGGGGTGTAAGACTTGGTCTTGAGATATTTAGGGTTGCTGTATAATAAAAGTTTACTTATCTGCATTACTATGCTACTGTAGCTAACCTGCCTTCTGTGATCCTGAGGCCAGAAACTGCAGTTTCTGGCACTTAGCACCTCTTCCTCAAAACAGCAAAGTATTAAGTAAATACCCTTTGTAGTCTCTCAGCAGGAATTGCTGGGCCCTAACTTATGCCTGCTAGCCTGAGGTCACAGGAAGAAAAGACACTCAGACAAAGTATTACAGAGTTTATTACTAAGTGTAAAAGATTCCTATGAAAGCTATTTAAGGGTAACAGTGAAAAGGTCCTGAGTGAGGAAAAGGAAAAAATTCTAATAAGGGAAAAATTCTAAGGGAAAGAATTCTAGGCAGGGGAAAAGGAAAAGAAGGAACAAACTGCTAATCCCTTTGTCTTTGTCTTTATTACTTATCCATCTTTTAGAGTACATGATCACATGTTACAAAGTTCATCAGAAAGTCACACCAAAAATCAAATCATAAGTTGAAATAGAAGTTTTCAACAGAGAATGTTTACATGCATATCCATTAGGAGTAATTATCTAGCTAAACATCCATTACCTGTCTAGCTCCACAGGTTCACTGGAGGTTTAAAACTATAACTAAGAAATTAAGTGTTTTTCTTTGTTTTGTACATTTGATGTTTTGACATGAAGCTCATCAAGACGGAATACCAAGTATGGATGCCTCGATGCCTTGGTCCTACTTAGAAAGAGTAACAAAATGCTCAAGGGAGCAAATATGGAGACAAAGTGTGGGACAGAAACTGAAGGAGGGGCCGTCTGGAGACAATTCCACATGGGTATCCATCCCATGTGCAGTCACCAAATGTAGACGCTAATGTGGATGTCAGGAAGTGCATGCTGACAAGAGCCTGATATAGCTGTCTCCTTAGAGGTCTGCCAGAGTCTGATATACTCAGAGGCAGATGCTCACAGCTAACCATTGATCTGATTAAAAGGTTCCCAATGGAGGAGTTAGAGAGAAGACTGAAGGAGGTGAAAGGGTTTGTGGCCCCATGAGGAGAGCAATAATACCAACCAACCAGAGCTCTCCAGGGTCTAAACACCAGCCTGGGAGCACATAGGGAGGGATCCATGACTCCAGCTGTATATGTAGGGGAGGATGGCCTTGTGTAGCATAGGTGGGAGAGGAGATCCTTGGTCCCATGAAGGCTGAACACCAAGTAAGGGGGAATCCAAGGGTGGGGAGGTGGGAATGGTGGGGTAGGTGGGTGCATATCCTCATAGAAGCAGAAGGAGGGGGGATGGGATGGGGTTTACTATGTGATGGGGGGAATGGGGTAAGGGGATAAAATCTGAAATATAAATATAATATCCAATAAAAAACAAAAAAATAAAACAACAACAACAACAAAAAGAAATTAATGAAGTTTTGTATAGATAAACCCAGGCAGTATTTTATCTTCTGTCCCAGCACCTGTAATAAATCATGAGTTGCCTGTTAGTGACCTTTGGTTAATTGTTTTACAACCTCTTGGAATGTGCTCTGAGTAGGAGAAAGTCTGGTTACTATCTAAGAGAAATTAACTGATGACACTTGGGAGACTAACAGAGTTCTCATTGTAGTTTTGACAATCAGAAAAGGGCCTAATAATAGTCCTGTTATAAAAGAGCTTAATAATCATTGATATAATTTTAGGAATTCTTATAGGATCATCATTAAGACTTAAGTAGTTATCTATTTGTCTATATAGCATCACTACAAGACAGTACATCTTTGTGGATCTACAGATATCTGCTCCAAAGGGGTATGCTATTGCTTAGTGATTGTTACACATATTTAATAATAATAATAGGAAAAAACATATTAATAGCAGGAATCATTCTTAATATAAGTCCCTTACAGCCTTGCTGAATAAGGGCTCACTTGTCGCAGATTATATAATAATCCAAGGCAAGCCATTTCAGGATGATCACCTGCTAATTATTAGCTTGTCCCATTATGGCTCCTGACAAAAAATTGGTACATATTTTTTAATTATTCTAGAATTACATACAATGTAATTCCTCTCAGATGCAACCCAACATTCCCATATACCCTACTTGTTGGTAACATTATCACTTAAAACTGTAAAGGGCGTATAAAGGGGCAATTGCCTGGAGGTGAATAGACTTACCAATGGTCATACTCTTAAAGAAAATGTAATCTTCATTTTCCAAAAGCTATCTGTTATAAAAAGTGCCTCACATAGGGGTAGACCATCATGTCTACCTTTTCTCACCATGATAGAAGCTTTGTTTCCCAGGAGCTTGTGTACATCATATTGTAACCACTGGTAGTTTGTATAGGAAATTGCCTTGTTGTGTACAGAATCCATAACTTCCATCTAGTCATCTGTATCTTTATATCTAACAAGCCTTCTGCATCCTCTTCTAAAATGATCCTTAGAACTTGGCAACAGGAATACCAAACTCATCTTGGATTTAGGACTGAACATTTCTTAATTGCTTATTCTCTCTCCTTTAACATCCCAATTGCCTCTTACTCATAGTACTTTGACCGTTCTGTATGAAAAATGCATCATAAAAATTCAAAGATTGTACCTGTGTATAAGAAAAACCATATAACAGTTGGCTTTCTGGATGTGATGTAACATACCCTGAATGATTGCTTTTAGTGCCATCAAGTTACTCGTCAATTTCCTTGTCAACAATTTATTGGATTTTTTTCAGAAGATATTAAGACAAACAATTGACAAATTGAGCCACTTAAGACGAAATAATTTCTGTGCAACATTGAATACGATGTTTCACATGAAGGTGTAGTTGAGAGAATGGGAAAAATTCTTTACCAGCAATATAACTGATAAAACATTAGTGACAAGAATACTCAGAGAACTTCAAAACAATTAAATATTGGGGTTCTCATAGCAGAATACACTATTTTCTTATTCAATAACTAATGCTCAGCCCTGAAGTCATATTCATACAAGTAATATTATATAACTGGGCATTAAGAACAAATTTCTATATTAAGGACACTTGTCTATGGCCACCAGCCTGTTACAGACTATAGTTTCTTCATTCTAAATCATCCCACTTTTGAGGCCTAGCCACATGAATATTATCATGAAAAGAAACAATTGCATTTTGCTCCTGAAATGAAAATATACCATAATTTGAAGAAGAGCAAGGAACAAGGATTTAGGGGGAGAAAAGGAAATGGAGAAAATTTGTAATTACATTATAATCTCAAAATAAATCAAGAACAGTCAAAATTTTTTTAAAAAAATTAGACAAGCAACTAGAGTGCTCAGTAGGAGTGCTCAAAAGATGAAATGCAAATGGGCATGAAATACTTTAAAAGTGTTGGACGTCCTTAGCCTTCAGATAAACATAAACCAAAAGTATGTTCAGATTTAATTTCTTAGTCGCAATGGCCAAGATCAAAGAAACAAATGACAAGTTTTGGTGAGGAGTGTGGGAACGGGGAGCACTTATTCACAGCTGCTGCAAGCAATATCTGAAAGCTACAAGCAAAACAACGGTGACTGTTCATCTGATGTTTAGAAACAGATGAATATAAGTTAAAATCACATACACATTTATTGGTGTGATTTCATTTTCAGCAAAATGTATACAGTTGGGATTGTTTTTGTTTCCAAAATGATTAAAATTGTTACTGTTTCTAAAATGCCTTTATGACTACTTCTCATTTGTTGGCTTAAAGAAAACTTCATTACTGTATTTTCTGACTTCCTCTGGGACTTGTATAACAGATTTCTAATGTAAGGACTCTTGCTCTGTGATCACCAGCCTATTGCAGACTAGAGTTTCTTCATTGTAAATCATCCTACTTTTGAGAGATAGCCATGTGAATGTTATCATGAAAAGAAACAATTTAATTTTGCTCCTGAATTATATTTCACAGAATTTTTTTGTGTCTTTATTTTTCTGACAATATATTTTCCTAAAATAGAGTAGTGTTGAGGCCCAAGCTCGAGTCCCTGTTCGGGTGCCAAAATAATGTTGGGGTCCACACTAGTCCCACATTGGGGCAGCCAAAATAATGTTGGGGTCCACACTAGCCCCACGTTGGGGCAGCCAAAATAATGTTGGGGTCCACACTAGCCCCACGTTGGGGTGGCCAAAATAATGTTGGGGTCCACACTAGCCCCACGTTGGGGTGGCCAAAATAAATGTTGCAGCCCAAGCAAAATGTTGAGGCCCGGGCCAACCCATGTTTGGGCGGCCACTGTATCCTGGCCCAAGCTGCTGCTCCAGTCTTTGGGTCGGGATTCAGCAAGAGCAGGGGTGAGGGCAGACTCAAAGAATGGAGACCAGATAGGGTGTGATTCAATCCCGTTTATTCTTCAGTATCTCTTCCTCTAAGTGTCTCCTGTCTGATTCTCCCTCTATAGTCTGATTTTTGATCTGTTCTGTCTCTGCCTTTTATATGTCTTCCTTCTAAGCCATGCCTCTAAGTTACACCTTTAATCATGCCCTTAGGTCTTGTCTCTAACTCTGATCTTTATACTTCTAAGTCATACTCTTAAGTCACACACCTTTAATTTCACACACCTTTAATCTCACACACCTTTAATCTCACACACCTTTAATCTCAAGGTATCTAAACCAATATTATCGGAGTGTTCTCAGCTGTTGTAGGCTATTGTAATCCAAATCTCATGTCAGGGTATATGGCTCAAGGTGGCTGCAAAGCTGATAGCCGCTTTCTGCTAAAAGTCGGCCCCCAACAGAGTAGAACCTACAGAAGAAAATAAAACAATTTTCTCACCTACTTTAAAGAATAATAAACAGTAAAATAAGTTCACCTCATGAATAGATGCCATGTATCACATTTATTCACAGTACTTAAAATTAATTATTTTACAAAATGTTTGCATCTTCTTTCCTATAGGATGGCTCATATTAATTTATTCAAGGTAATGTGAAATTTTTCAATTTTATATAAATCAATCAAGGTTCAAATTCTTGACATAGCAATGTTTTAATTTGAGTTTTAATTTAAAGCACTATATATTTGCCTACATATTGAAATCTTGTTCGTCTCAAAATTCATGACTGAAGAGTTTTATGAAGAAATAACATAAGTGGAGAATGAAAGTGTTAGCCAAGAGATCTTATGGTGTTAGGAGAAAATATTCCCATACTCACGTATATTGGGGGGGGGGGGGAGGGGAGGGCATGCTATGTGGTCAGCCTTTGAGAAGTGAGTGGATTGTGAAGGTTCAGACTTAATCACTGGCTTATTATGTATATGGACCCAGAAAATAAAAACAAACCCATATTAAGAGGAAGCAAACACTAGGTAGTAGGTCAAATTTCTTAACCTCAGTCTCTGAGTATCTTCTCCTTAGTTGTCTTGCCTTATCCACCACGACATGAACTGTAACACAATGTCACACTCAAAACAATGACAATCTCTCCTGAAACCATGAGGGAAAATAAATCTTTCTTCCTTTAAGTTCTGTGTCTCAGTTGTTTGTTACAGAGATGGAAGAGAAAAGTACAGAAAAATGTATATTACATAAAAGAAGTATTTATTGAACCAAATTCAAGTTTTGTTTATTTCACATTTGTCCTGGCTTATAGGACATGATACTAGAGAATCCCACAAAGGAATGGTTGATATAATAGAGAATTTGGAAATCAGCTCTGAAAGCCAAGATATCTCATTTTCAGAATGTAAGTTATAGTCTCATTTATATTCACCAAAAGTGTTAAAATTAATTATTTGTAATTTATTTGCATATATTAAGTCTAGTTTTAGCATGAGAATGTACAGTGAGAATGGCCTACAAACAAGGTATAGCCATCGATCCTCAACAACTAGTAAAGTCTATTGCTTATCTTAAATAGAGGTAAAATTTGAATTTTCTGTTATATTATATACAACATTAATAGTTAAATCCATTTCTCTCTCTCCCCCTCTCTCTCTCTCTCTCTCTCTCTCTCTCTCTCTCTCTCTCTCTCTCTCTCTCTCTGTGTGTGTGTGTGTGTTTGGGTGTGTGTGTGTGTTTGGGTGTGTGTGTGTGTTTGGGTGTGTGTGTGTATTTGGGTGTGTGTGTGTGTTTGGGTGTGTGTGTGTGTTTGGGTGTGTGTGTGTTGAGGCTTTAATTTTACTTTTGAATTTAGCAGGTCCCTATGAGAAAGTGACTATTTTATTTTTATATAATGACATTTTATCTATTCTGACATCTTTTCATTAGTATTGTGATAAATCTATGAGTTTTGGATCAGTGTTAACATGAAGCATTATTTTCTTTCTTTTTTTTTCATTTTAACATAAGTGACTCTTTTATTAAAATGCACTTTTCTTTTTTTCTTTTTTAAAATTTTTATTAAATATTTTATTTACATTTCAGATGTAATCTCCTTTCCCCATTTTGCACCCACAAAGAAACCCCCTATTACATCCCCACTCCTCCTGCTAGAATACACTTTTCTTTTTTTTTTTTTTTTTTTTTTTTTTTTTTTTTTGGTTTTTCGAGACAGGGTTTCTCTGTATAGCCTTTGGCTGTCCTGGAACTCACTCGGTAGACCAGGCTGGCCTCGAACTCAGAAATCTGCCTGCCTCTGCCTCCCAAGTGCTGGGATTAAAGGCGTGCGCCACCACCGCCCGGCTAGAATACACTTTTCTAACTGAGCATATATCAAATGGTTAAACTCTTTCATTATATCAATGTTTTTTTCATCATGATATTTAATAATAACTTAGTAATTAATTGTTCTATGTGATATCCATAGGAATAAAAAACAGAAAATCAAGTGAAAGGCACAGTTGCTTAGTGGTGTATAACTTCCAGTAATCTATTAAATTTATACTGGCCACAAAGTAATATTGTGTTTCCAAAGATCTTATGTTGACATAAATAAGACAAATATTAGTCCAACATAACAGGTTCCGTGAAAATCATTGCACTGGAACATGATGCTTAAAAATTATTTTTTACAGTTGTTAATATCTACTTCTGAATATTTTTCTACATGTTTAGTTGATGAGAATCAGTATTTTAAATATAGAGTTACCACATTACTTCTGAGTATAGTGACAACAATAGATAACGTTACTGACTTTGGTCTTCATAGTTGAAAGGATTTATTTTGGAAAATGTATCTACTTTCTTAAATATCAAAGTAATTAAGAATGCTCATTTATACTGAATTCATTTAATGGTGATACTATTTGAATGTGACCACTGACTTTTTTGTTTGACTCTTGGGTATGCAGCAGGTGGTGGTATTTGGGGACATTGTGAAACCTTTAGGAGGGGGAGCCACAAGTAGGAAGTAGTTCACATGGAGGAGGCCTGAAGTTTAATTCCTCAGTCTCCCTTCTTGCTCACTCTGATTTCTGACTAAGATTTTGGTGTGACAAGCTGTTCAGCTGATTTTAATTCTACTTATTATGATTCAGTCACCCTCATAAAATGCAATCTTAAAAGACCTTCATTTCTTAAGATGCTTCTTATAACAGCTTTCATTACAGCATTGAGAAAACTAATGTAATTACTGTATTTGAATGTGCTCTTTTAGCTTATATGGGACATGGCAGAAATTCTGTGGTTATATTTGAATACTGTTTTTAAACACTTGAGTGTAACACATGTCAATATTTTTCACGTTTGATGTCATCTCTCATATAGACATAGTCTGAATTTGCTAACTTCTTAATTCTTATTATAGATCAATTATTTTGTATTTGTACCTCTGTAGTATAAGTGTATCTTTATGAATATCTGCATATGTAAATATTTGTATGTACCATTGTGTGTGTGCCTTGTATGTATATGGCTTTGTTAGCTAAAGGTTGATGTTATATGTGTTCCTTAATTGCTTTACACTTCATATACTGAAGCAGAATCTATGTATATTGTGTGTGTGTGTGTTTGTGTGTGTGTTACGCTAACTGTGGAGGTCAGAGGTTGATGCTGTGTTTCTTACCTCTTTATATATTGTAGAAATCTCTCTAACTGAACTTGGCATTTACTATGTCATTCACTGAAGCTTGCCAACTGGTCCTTGACTCTGCCTCCCATCTACTGTGATTACTGGCAAGTAACAGTGCTCACCCAGCACTATACATGGGTCTAGGGAGCTGAACGCTTGTCTTCAAACTTGTGTGGCCTATATTTCACCCACTGAGACACTTATCCAAGTTCTCATTAATTAATTCTTAACATTAAATATAAATACATTTATATTATTATCAGTATATAACACAATAAGTAGTAATGCATTAAAACTTATTTCTAAGCCTGTAAACTTGGCTTCAGAACAATGATTAATCTTTGATTCAGGTCTTAGCATTCACGTGGACACTCCGACCCTTGGTAACTGGAGTTTCAAGTCTTCTTGTGCTATCTTCTAACCTCAGAGGGCTCTATAGTAATGTAGTAGCCATAAATATATGCAGCTTGTAGTTTCTACTACCCTGATTCAAGCTCTGGTAAGGCTGTGCTACTAGCCCCACCCAGGTTCCCTTAGGTACACAGATGAATCACACACTAATTAACTCATTTTTAATATGCTTTTAACTTAATGGCCATGCCATTCTAAGCCTTCCTTGGCTAGCATGCACTTCTTTTCACTCCAGCTCAACACCTCTAAATCTTCCCTCAAATTAGTTGCCAGGTTACCTTCTCGTGCTCAACACCTTAAATCAGCCCTCAGCTTAGTTGCATTTCTGATTTCCTGCCTGCTAAACCAGGCTAAGTCAGGGAAGTGGCCAATGGCCACTCCATCTGATATCCCACATGGTAGGTGGTTCTCTCTCCCTCCAAAACAAGGCGAATCTTCTTCCCTCCTTCTGTGTCTCCTAGCCTGCCTGCGGGAACCTGGATGTCCTGCCTCTTTGTTCCATCCATTGGCTGCTATCATCTTTATTGAACAATCAAAAGCCAATGGGAGGGGGGGCAGTACCTTCAGAGTTCACATGCAGATTTCTGATTAGAGCATCAAAACTACACTCTATACACACATGCTTACACATTTTTAAAAAAAATCTGATTTTTACTTAATAAAGTGTGAGTATCATAACATTGGTAGTCACGTTTCTTAGCATCATTTACTATGGCAGTATTATGATACTATGACAAAGCACTGTGATTCAAGCAGCTTAAAGATAAATCTCTCTCTCTTAGTTTATGGTTTCAGATTGCATCCCATTAGGCAGAGATGAATTAATGTCTTTTACTGTGCAGCTGGCTTTCTCCATTGTGTTCATAATACCCTGTTGTATTAGTTGTACTAATTCCTGTTCAATGAAAGAATAAAATTCATGGGATGAATATGTGTAGTGTGTATGGAGGGAGGAGAGGGAGAGGGAAAAGGAGATGTTTATCTTCCTAGATTACAGGTTGTTGTCCAGGTAATCTAACAGTTCTCATTTTATGACAGAACTGCTGACAATTGGTAGTTGTTCAGTCCACAAGGCTATATGTCTCACTAGTGCTAGCGTACTACTGAAGAGTATTTTGTTTATTCTGGAGTTGTTACGTGTAAATTAAATAAAAAGAATCCCTTGCTACAGGCTGCACTTGCTAGAAAGAATAGAGACAGGAAGTAAAAAAGGAATGCTACCTCTTTCCATGTCATTTTATGTGGGCTGGCACTAGATTTATAGCATCATCAAAGTTCAACTAATCCATTCAAGGAAATCCTTCAACGGCTTGACCAGCAGCCCATGTTTTAGTTATGTGCCAGTAATTCTATATTGTTTCTTACAGACAAGGAATATTAACTATCCCACATGTCTCCCAGTTCAGTAAGTTTAACTTTTAATTATTCTTGGATCTCCTTCAGAGATTGAGTTGACTTTTTAGAAAACGCTGTTTTTACTTAATTTAAAAAATATTTCAGTAATTTTGTATTATGAGTATTTAGGTACATCCCACATGTGTGTGTGCTTGAGGACTTAAAACACCCTTCAACTTTACTTATCTGTAGCTGTGAACTGCTACCTTGGCTACTGAGAACTGAGTTCTAGTCTTTAATGGGAACAGTACAGACATTTGAACACCACAAGTCAGAACCATGCCTATGGAACACACACACACACACACACACATGCACACACACAAACACACACACACATATACACAAACATATATATATATATAAATTTTGTAATAAGTTAAGTAATTAAATTATGAATATAGGGAAATTTCTCTTTATAACCTTTGTCAGCCTTGTTTTCAAAGTCTCATATTAATAAATAATCTAACAAATCACTAGGATAACAAACAACTCATTTGTTCCCATACTGAGTACATTACTAAATATTTTTGTCTTACTTTGAATTATATAACAAAAACCAGGTACAGTTGTTTTCTGTAAATCTGTGAGCAGGTAACTTTCATATTGTTTTAATTTAATGAGACAATTTACATTTATTGCTAATAAGTCTATGAATCATTTACATTTAATTTATTATGAATGTCAGAAAATTTATCACTCATTTGAAAATGCACAAAAATCTAAGAGAAAACAAATTCTGGATGTTTTCTTGAACCTCAATGTTTCATAGCATCTGGCCACTGAATTTCTGAATATTTTGCTATCTTTTACTTTCAATTTGGAAATCAAGACACCATTGAATATTTGATAAGCATTCTATAGCTGTTGGTTCTCAAAAATAAATGAAACAAACAAAGAAACACAAAGCATGGTTTAGTCAAATTTCCCCTTGACTTATACTAATAAACTAGAATGATTTCTTGATTTTTCTGACAAACTTCTATTTAAAAAAAAAAAGAAATAAGTAACCTTCAGCAGACATTCAGAAGGATTTGACAAAGTTTTGATTGAGGAAAGATTGATTCTCTAAAATTTGAGTGGTTGGACATGCACTGAATTTGCTCTGGTTCATTGCTATATCCCAGAAAGGATTTCTAGCCATCCTCCTCTAATGAGCTTATTAGTAAAAGGCTGAAAGGATCACAGATTGTCTATCACAGAAGATTGTCAGTCACAAGCTGTTAGTAACTCTGCTGTGATTTATACATCACAAGGAAAGAACAGAACGGTGCTAAAATGCTGCTTATTATGCCCACAGCTTGTGCAGTGACACAAATAAAAAATGTGGAGCAAAGGTTTAAAGGAGAAAAATAACTTCTGAAGAAGAAAAATCAAAGGAAATTAGAGAGAATAATGCCTTACCACCTCCCATTTGCTTCACTCATAATTATATGGTGGAGGGAAAATCAAGGACCTGGCACCGTAATAGCCAGAGTCCAATTGATGCTATTAAAACCCAGGTGGGAATCTGAAGAAAAAAGTCAAAGTCTGCTGGACTCCTGTCGGCTTTAGGTAGAACTGACTTTTCCCTTGGAGATTAGATAACCATATATCAAAAGGGTTTTTTTATGGTTTTTGTTTTCCAACTCCTCACATATACCCAATTTTAGAAAAAATTCAGATTTGCAAAGTAGGCAAAATATACATTCTTTCTTTTCTTTCAAATAAATATCATAGAGCCAAATAAATGTGTTGATGAATGTATTTAAATCTGTGAAAATAGTTGCTACTAAAATTTATTAATTTAATGGTTCATTAATATTTTAATTTATTTTATCATACATCTCATGTAGGTTTTTATCATTTGTCTTTTTTCACCATGTATTAGGAACTATATACAAGTGACTTTAGGGTGACGGCAAGAATGTAGAGAACAGTTGTAATTTCTTTATCTGTCTTTTAAATGAAAATTCAGATAACTGAATTACAGATATATGGTAGGATGCTGGTATATGAAATGTTCATTTCTAACGATTTTTTAAATGTATTCTTTGTGAATTGTATGCAATATTATTTGATCATATTCTTTTTCCTCCTGAAACTCTTAGATCCTTCTCAATCTTCCTTCCTACATTTCTTCATATCCTTTCTCTGCTTTAGAAGTGAAAATAAAACAAAATCAAAGAAAACCATGGGGTATAATTTATGTTACACTCCTAAGCATGTGTTCTTTCATGGAGTGTGGTTGATATAACAAGAGTCACTCATTTTTTTTTTCTATCACAGCCTTAATCAGTAGCAAACTGCTTTTTGGTTAGGGATGGGAAATTCTGCTCACTTTCTAACCCCAGTTATAAAATTTTTATATGTCTTGAACCGGAACAGGTCTTATGAATTCTGTGACAGGTTTTTGAGTTAAGTGAACATGTCTTGTGATTGCTAACACAATGTGTAAAAGTGTACAAGGCACTTTTTGTTTGATGCCATACATACACTCTTGCTACAGTCACATTCTACCCCTTCTATGTAATCTCAAACCTTAACAGCAGAAGTGTGGTATGGACATCTCATTTAAGACTGACTTCAAAATCTCTGACTCATTGCATGTTGGACAAATGTGGATCTCTATGTTAGTTACCATCTCCTACAGTAAGATTCTTATTTCCATATACAAAGCTCAAGTCAAAGTGGATCAAGGACCTCCACATAAAATCAGATGCAATGAATCTAATAGAAGAGAGATTGGGAAAGAGACTCAAACACATGCACACAGGGGAAATTTTCCTGAACAGAACACCTTATGTAAGGAAAAGACACTGTCAATAGGACAAAATGATAACCAACAGATTGGGAAAAATATCTTTACTAATCCTACATCCTATAGAGGTCTAATATCCAATATATACAAAGAACTCAAGAAGTTAAAATTTAGAGAACCAAATAACCTTATTAAAAATGGGATATAGAGCTTAACAAAGAATGCTCAACCAAGAAATACTAAATGGCTGAGTACCTAAAGAGATGTTCAACATCATCAGTCATCATGGAAATGCAAGTCAAAATGATTCAGAGATTCCAAATTATACCAGTCAGAATGGCTAAGATCAAAAATTCAGGGGACAGCAGATGCTGGTGAAGATGTAGAGGAAGAGGAACACTCCTCCACTGCTGGTGGGATTGCAAGCTGTTATAACCACTCAGAAAATCAATCAGGTGGTTCCTCAGAAAACTTGACATAGTACTATATGATGTCCTAGGTATATCACTCCTGAGCATATACCCCAAAGACCTGCCAACAACAAGGATACATGCTCCACTCTGTTCATAGCAGCCTTCTTTATAATAGCTAGAAGCTGGAAAGACCCCAGATGTCTTTCAACAGATGAAGGGATACAGAAAATGTAGTGCATTTATAAAATGGAGTACTACTCAACTATTAAGAACAATGACTTCATGAAACTTACAGGCAAATGGATGGAGCTAGAAAGCATAATTCTGAGTGAGGTAACCCAGTCACAAAAGAACACACATGGTATGTACTCACTGATAAGTAGATATTAGGCAAAAAGCTCAGATTACCCATGATACAACTCACAGACCATATAAAGCTCAAGAAGAAGGAAGATTAAAGTGTAGATGCTTCAGTCCTTCTCAGAAGGAGGAACAAAATATTCACAGGAGGGAAAGTGTGGGAGGGACTTGGGAGGAAGAGAGGAAGAGGAGGGTAAAAAGGGGACAGGATCAAGTATGGGAAGAGATGGGGATGATATACAGATGTCAGGAATTTGAACAAAGGTGTGTAGCAGTGGGGAATAGGGAACTGGGGTAGTCACTAGAAAGTCCCGGATCCCAAGAAAGCAAGAGGTTCCTAGGACTCAATAGAATGACATTAGCTGAAATACCCAACAAAGGGGAAGAAGAAGCTGTTGAGACCATATCAAGAGGTCAGGTAACGCCCTTGGATAGGGGATAAGGCCATCTACTCAGCTCTAAATTTTTAACTCAAATTGCAGTTGTCTAAAGGAAATATGAGGACAAAGAGTATAGAATAGACTGAAGGAAAGGCCATCCAGAGACTTCCTCACCTCTGGTTCCATCCCATATAGAAACACCAAACCCCACACACTACTGCTGATGCCAAGAAGTGCTTGCTGAGAGGAGCCTGATATAGCTGTCTCTTGAGAGACTCTTCCAGAGCCTGACAAATACATATGTGGATGCTCACAGCCAACCATTGCACTGAGCACAGTGTCCCCAATGAAGGAGTTAGGTAAAGGACTGAAGGAGCTGAAGAGGTTTGAAACCCCACAGGAAGAACAACAATATCAACCAACCAGACCCCCAGAGCTCCCAGGGACTAAACAGCCAAACAAAGAGTACACATGGAGAGACCCATGGCTCCACCTGCATATGTAGCAAAGGATGGCCCTTTCTGGCATCAATGGAAAGAGAGGCCCTTGGTCCTATGAAGGCTTACTGCCCCAGTGTAGGAAAATGCCAGAACATTGAGTTGGGAGTTGGTGGTTGGGTGGGGGAGCTCCCTCATCGAAGCATTTGGAGGGTGGATGGGATAGAGTGTTTGCAGAGGGAAAATCAGGCAAGGGGATAACATTTTAAATGTAAATAAATAAAATATCCAATAAAAAAGTAAAAAGGAACTTCTGTAACAAAAGTATGTACTAAACTACAAATATAGAAACATGTCAGCCATGCGGTGGTGGCACACGCCTTTAATCCCAGCACTTAGGAGGCAGAGGTAGGTGGATTTCAGGGCTACACAGAGAAACCCTGTCTCAGAAAAAAAAAAAAAGAAAGAAATATGTCCTTAGGAGTCTTATTATGCCTATGCTTATTTACCAAAGTAATAGTTTTACCTTTTAGCCTACAGCTAGACACCTATCTATTCTTAGGGCCTTGATCTCCTTGATAAGGTTAGGTGGTTTTTATCATGAATCAGTCTTTAAATAGTGTATGCTTACTCACTACATATAAACACAGGAACCAATTACTGTTTACATTAAATATATTTAGAATCAACGTGTTTCTGAGATATGATGTTATATAAGGTGATTTATGTGAAGAGGTATATTATAGATAAAATACTCTTTGACATATGGTAACCATCCAATTTTATTTTCAGGAAAATTACCAAAGTGAGTTTGAAACCAAGATCTCAAGATAGAAGGAGAGAATTAACTCAAAAAGAACAACCTTCACAAGTGGAGTTAAAGGTTTGTGTTTGCCTGGATTTACATCATATACTCACACTTACTATATAGACACATAAATTTACAGTATTGTAAATAATTGAAATAAACCAAGAAATAAATAATTTAACAATCAAGTAAGGCAACAATAAGGTAAAGCACAAAATAAAATAATGTAAATGAATAAACTTGTAAAAAAGATATATAATCTTGCCCAGAAAAATGATGTCCTGGCGGTAGGTTTTCCTCAAAAACATGAACATGAAGCACATTCAAATGCATACATATGATAAAAATGTTAGGAATTGAACTTTGCATACTATTTCTGAATATGTGTTAGAATATTTTAACAAAAAATAACAATGTTAAAATATATGTTCTTTTTTAACTTGAATTTGAATATTTTCCTAAGGATATAATGTGAATGTAACTTCATAAATATAAGATATTTTGCAGTAATATAAACTTACAAATGCACTAAATATATTTTAGTTGAGGAAAAAGAGTATATTTTGAAATATTTTGAACTGAAGTCTTTATTCATCATTTTGAAAATGGAATTTTTTTTCATATAATGTACATGGAATATAATTTCTTCTCTTTCTACTCTTCCAGTTGCCTCCATCCCCTTTCTCATTCAGATGTGTTCTCTTTCTGTTTCTTATGAAGAAAGAAACAGGCTCCTAAGAAATACATTAGACTGAAATAAAATAAAACCAAATTTAACATTGAAATAGGACAAGACAAATGACACAAGGGGAAAAACTGAGGAGAGGACACAGACACATACAAGAAAGTGGTGACACACACTTTAGCACATTCATAGATCTCATGCAAATATTAATCTAGAAGCCATAATATTAATACATAGAACCTGTTGGGTAAAATAAATAAATACATAAAGATAAAAGGGAAAACAAAGCAAAGAAAAGAAAAAGAAAGAAAGAAAGAAAAAAGGAAAGAAAGAGAGAAAAAAGGAAAGAAAGAAAAAAAAAGGAAAGAAGGAAAATAAAGCTAGATAAGCCATCACAGAACATTATGAGACATGGAACCTGCAAAACTGCTCTTGCCTTCTTTGTCTAATGACCATCCACGTAGAGGCATGTAGCCTATTCTTAAGACTGAGATGCTAAAGAGAAAAGCCCACCCACAAATCCTACTTAAAATATGTCCTGCCTACAAAATGTACAGGAATAAAGATAGAGCAGAGATTGATGGAATGACTGCCTCAAATTGAGACCCATGGGCAAAAAACTATCCTTGACTCTACTAATGATACTCTGTTATGCTTGCAGATGGGAGCCTAACATAATTGTTCTCTGAGAGGTTCCACCCAACAGTTGATTAAAGGGATGTAGAGACCCACAGCCAAGCATTAAATAGAACTTGAGAAGTTTGGTGGGAGAGTTTTAGGAAAGATTGAAGGACCTGAAGAGGATAGGACAACCAATAGCATCAATTAACCTGGACCTTTGGAGCATCTCAGAGATTGAACCACCAACTAAAGAGTAAGCATAAACTTGACCCCTCCCTCAACACACAGATATATGTAACAGGTGTACACACTGATCTTAATGCAGGTCCCCAAACAACTGGAGGAGGCACTGTCTCTGAATTTGTTGCTAGGCTGTGTATCTGTTCTCATCACTGTGCTATCTAGCTTGGTATCAGTGGGAGAGGATATATTTAATCCTGTAGTGACTAATATGTGGGGTATTTGGTGGGCACTGTGTGCTCCCCATTCTCAGTGAATAAGAGGAGGAAATGGGGGTAGAATTTGCAGCAGGGGTGTGTGAAAAGAAGGGAGTTGATACTGGCATATAATATAAATAAAGAAATGAATGAACTTAAATTTTAAAAAAAGTAATTTATTTCCCCAGTGAATCTCCCTCATAGAAAACAAAATTATTATTTGTAAGTAGTCATCAACTAGAGTTAGATTCTGGCATAGAGATGAGTCCTTTCAACTCTAGGACTCCTATCTGATGCAGATCCTGAAGGTCATGCTCTTGCTGCATCAGTTTCTGTCTTTTCACATGTCCATCAATTCTGTTTATCTACAGGGCTAGTTTCCTTGATGTCTTTCATCCCCTCTGGTTTTATACTCTTTCTACCTCCTTTTCCACAGAGTTTCCTGAGCTCTGGGGAAAAGGAATTGATGGAAATATTTTATTTAAAATTGAGTGGAGAATACAGCATTTTAAATGTAGAAAGTCTTCTATTCATTTAGAAGTTAGAGTATGGATGCATTTTCTTTTATCAACAAGACATGATAGTTTGTGAAGCATGTGGGAATACATATACTTTATTTTATATTTTTATTGAAAATAGACTCTTTTCTCATGTAATACATCCTAGTCATTATAATTTTTCCTCCCTCCACTCAATCCTTCTACATTCCCTCTTCCTCATATCTACCCCCTTTCCACTTCCTTTATAGTTTTGTCCTCTTTGGTCATATTTTTAAAATAAAAATAATATACTTCAGTAGAACAACATGACAGCCTAAATATAAAACATAGACAGATGTGAACTTAGATAAATAGTTTGTAATTTGGTTATATAATGTGAACAGTCATATATACACATAATTTTAAAAATCATATAATAATAATTTTGGTCATTCTTCTCTGATGCTTATTTTTCTTTTTTTTCTTAAACAACTTTTTGTGGAGAATTTTATTTTGTTTTGGGGGGCTAGATAGATGTTTTTAAGTAGTACTTGATTTTGGCACATAAGAAATCTTTTAGGACTTAGAAACAAATACCTTGTGTTTTAGTTTTAAGACATGGACGAAATCTTTTTCAGAACATTTGATAAGCAATTATAGTTTTCACAGAAAATCAAATTGTCTTAGTAGTAAAAACTATCATCATTTCATGGATTTTGAGAAATGCCTACCATATGTGTGGATTTTTTAAAAAAATATTTTATTTATTTCTCAATACCCCCCCCCCCACAGTCCGGACTTCATCCCCTTCCTGGTCCACTGCTGACTGCTCCACCTCCCATACCTTCTCCCTGCCCCAGTCTCCAAGAGGATGCACCCACCCCTACACAACAAGACATCCTCACTCTTTGGAGCTCCATGTCTTTTTACAGTTAGGTGTACCTTCTCCCACTGAGTCCAGACCTGGCAGTCCTCCATTGGGTCGGGGCCTCATATCACCTGGTGTATGCTCTCTGGTTGGTGGGTCAGTGTCCAAGAGATCCTGGGAGTCCAGGTTAGTTGAAACTTCTGGTCTTTCCACAGGGTCCCCTTCCTCCTCAGCTTCCTCCAGCTTCTCCCCAACTCAAAGATAGGGGTCACCAGGTTCTGTCTATTGGCTAGGTGCAAATATCTGTATCTGTCTCTTTCAGCTGCCTATTAGGCAGTCATGATAGGCTCCTGCCTATTGACACGTTTTGCTATTTAGATAGTGCATGTTGATTTCTTTAGTGATATATAATAAATGCTACTACAACCTTATGATCCTTATTAGTTTAGCAATACTACTGTATTCCTCACTGTAATGTTGTATCATATATATAGAGATGTGTGTGTATGTGTGTGTGTGTGTGTGTGTGTGTGTGTGTATGATGAAACATATTTAACCAAATATTGGAATAATATGATTAAATAACCCCTATCTATAGACATCCCTGTAATTGTGAGTAAAAATTTAAGTTGAAAGTTTTGACAAAAGAAAATGCACTGTGAATCCTGAAAATTCTATTAAAAGAAATTGTCAGTCTCTAGATGGCCTTTCCTTCAGTCTCTGCTCCACACTGTCTCTATAATTCCTCCCATAGGTATTTTCTTCCCTCTTACAAGAAGGACAGAAGTATCCACACTTTGGTCTTCCTTCTTCTTGAGCTTCATCTGATCTGTGAATGTTATCTTGAGATTTCCAAGCTTTTGGGCTAACATCCATTTATCAGTGGGTGCATACCATGTGTGTTCTTTTGTGATTGGGTTACCTCACTCAGGATGATATTTTCAGGTTCCATCTGTTTGCTTGAGAATTTCATGAAATCGTTGTTTTGAATAGCTGTGTAGTACTCCATTGTGTAAATGAGCCGCATTTTCTGTATCTATTCCTTTGCTGAGGGAAATCTGGGTTCATTTTAGCTTTTGGTTATTATAAATAAGGCTGCAGAGACTGCTCCACCTTGGAATCTATCTCATATATATTTATCAAACCGAGACACTATTGTGAATGCCAGCAAGTGCTTGCTGACAGGAGCCTAATATAGTTGTCACCTGAGATGCTCTGCCAGAGCCTGACAAATATGTATGTGGATGCTGGCAACCAACCATTGGGCTGAGCACAGTGTCCCCAATGGAGGATTTAGAAAAAGGATCAAAGGAACTGAAGAGGTTTGCAGCCCCATAGGATGAACAACAATATGTACCAACAAGACCCCCTAGAGCTTCCAAGGACTAAACCACAAACCAAAGAGTACACATAGACCCATGGTTCCAGCAGCATATGTAGCAGAGGATGGCCTTGTTGGGCATCAATGGGAGAAAAGGCCCTTGATCCTGTGAAGACTCAGTGCCCCAGTGTAGGGGAATTCCAGTACATGAAAGTGGGAGAGGGAGGGTTGGTGAGCAAAGCGGTGCGTAATAGGATAGGGTGTTTTCAGAAGGAAAACTGGAAAAGGAGATAACATTTGAAATGTAAATAAAGAAAATACCTAATAAAAATTTTCAAAAAAAAAAGGAAAATATCAGCAAAATCTGACTAACTAGCCTACGTGTAAAACAACAGCCCCCAAATGTCATAACTAATGCTCCCTTCAATTAAGTCTTCAGATAGTAATCCATGCCAACACGCTTTTGATATCAATCCTGTGAGAAACTGTTTTTGTTTGAAAATGCTCTACAAGCAAAGACTGGGTTTCTAAGACAGATACTGTCTTTCATAAAACAACTCTGACTCTATCCATCTATTTTTCCTACAATATCTGATATGCTAAACAGTAAAAGATTAGCAAATTTTTATTAATGGCAAAGTGGTACCCTATTTTAAATCCAGATTTCAAAACAAAACTTGGACACATTAAATTACATACATTTCTATATTATTTATGAGTATATATGTTTTAAGTTAAATTTTTATAAATTTAGTAGAAGCTTACAATTCTTCATGTAGATCATATTCACAAAAATATATATCATTGATACTGACATAAATTGGATTACAAAATACCAATTGAATTTAAATAAAATTTTTATAAAAGAGATTGTTCTAATTAAAATTATACAAATATTGATATTTGAAATTATATTACTTAATTTTAACCACTCTCCGTCCTATGTGATATAAAAGAATAATTTGTTTTCTTGGTCCAAACTTACATGTGATTCAATAATGCTTAATGTTTTTCTATTGATCTTAGAATATGCCAGAAATAAGTAATCTGATTATTTAATCTCTAATATACAAAGCATGACAAGATCACTGCATCCATAGGAATAATATCTTTAGTATTGATACTTCTTCATATGTCTATGCTCTGATAGATGCAGTTCAATTGTTCCATATTTTAATTTTCAGAAATTGTGATTGATAAAATATAATTCATATTTAAATAATGATTTAAAATGTCAAAAATAGCCAAACAATGTAACAATAAAATGTTTATCTTCAAGACTATGCTTCATGTGTTTGTGTTCACAGAGAATGAATAAGTGTGGGCAGTGGTTCCTTGAGAGGAAGCCTAGTCTTCGGGTTGAACTAATGGCTTGAAGCCCTGGAAAACCTTGAAGGAAGAGTAGAAGCTTCACCTTCTCCTGGCACCAAGTCCCTGTCCCATAGTCACATCAACCCCCTCCACCCCCCAATATATTTGTGGCCATCAGTCACATAAGGGCAAAGCCCCAAGCCCTTCCATATGTAGATGAGGCATCCCTAACATCTCTGACCAAGACAACAAAAAATGAGATAGGACCTGTGGCCAAGTAGGTACAAGACAGAGACTTCCATACTAATGAGTTATATAAAAGACAAGAGGGCATTGCCGATAAGATTCCCTTTTTATATATTCCACCCTGCAAAAGGTATTTAATCTCAGGCCCACCCTGAGAAGTGGGATATGGTTTTATGCATACACTTTCCACCAATTATTCTGACAATAAGTGGTTTAGAACTATGGGCTGCCTTTTTTCATTGTGATCCAACTTGGGGAGCCCTGGAAAAGGCCTTTACCAACAGAGCCAATGCTTAAGCCTAGTCTCCTGAAGAAGAGACCTCCCTGCACTTTCAGCCACAACGGCCACCAAGCCTGCCACTATCAAGCTAAGGACTCTCCACATGGAACTAGCTGGAGCTCCTCTTCTCCATACTCAGGCCCTGAGGCCCTGAGCTAGACCTAGCCTTTGAGCCCCCCCTTTCTTCTCAAGTTCTCAACTTTTCTGAGAGTCCAAGATGCTCTTGGATGTTCAAGATCCCAAGGCCCCAGCCTCATCACAGTTGTGGGACCCCCGAGCCAGTACTGGCTTTCCTACTTTTCAGACTCTGCTTTGCCAACCCCAGAGCAGTTTCTCAGTTCTTCCCTACAGCCCAGCACACCCGAACTGTGGTAGAGTGGGATAAGTGCTGTCAAACTCCCCATGTCCCACCTTCCCAAGTGGCCATGCCCAGTTGTGGAGCAGACAGAGGCCAACACAACCCTACATATAAGAATGCTATTGGTATAGTTGTTTTCTCTTTTGTTAAAATACATTCTATTCTCATATACTATATCCTAACTAGCTTCCCTCAATCTAATCCTCAAAGTTCCTCTCTACCTGTCCTTCCATCTGGATCCACTCCTTTTCTCTTTCTCATTAGAAAAGAACAAGAATCCTAGAGATAACAAGAAAACATAACAAAATAAAATATAGTAAGATAAGACAAAATCATCACATCAAAGTTGGATAAGAAAACAACCAAAGAGGAAAAATTCAAGAGAAGTCTTAAGAAGTAGAGATCCACTAGTTGACATGTTTGAGACTGTATGCCTCCTCACTTCCTATTCACAGTATATGGTGTCCACACTTCCACTTTGGTTTCTTGTTTGCTGTTTTTGTTATTGATGATCAAAATTCGGAGGACATGCAGGTGTTATAAGACAATATATCGGATAATATAATAATTTATAAAATCTTTTCATTGATAGCACTGGTATAAATGTTTAATTATATTGTACTTACAGTAATTTTCTATTCATGAAATTATTCATGAGTTCTGCTTTAAAACTTATACACAGCATGCATCTTCGTTACATGTATTCAGTATAATGAGAATCTACACAAAGCATATTATAGGTTATATGAATCACATGCTAAGAAAGACAATTACATTTGGCTTTGCTGGATCTTATGAATACTGCATAAATTTAAAAGATTTTACTTTAAAAATTTTTGTAATCTTTTACAATTATCTCTTTATAAAGTAATATAAGATATTAAAATGCTAATCTCTTATTGGTTTCAAAGCTTTCTTCAGGTGAAAATGTAAATTCTTCCTAATTTGTGCTTTCTTTTCATTATTGGTTATTTTATTTATTTACATTTCAAATGTTATGCCCATTCCTATCCCCCTTCCCCTTGCTCCTTTGAGGGTGCTCCTCTCATCCACCTACCCACTCTCACCTCACTACCCTAGCATTCCCCTATGCTGCAGCATCAAGTGTCCAAATGTACTTTCATATGTAAATTATTATCCCTGAGCAAAGAGTGGATGAACCATTCCTTTTTCCTCATTCTATCCAAAAATATATAAAAATTTTCTTATTTGCATGTTGTGCCTGAGGTACTATTTATGACTAGTTTCATGAATTATAAGAAGTTTCATTATATTAATATTTCCATAGTACTACAGTTCATTTATTTAAAGTATTTAAAATTTTGTTAAATGTGACATAAATCATAATATGGAAACTCACTGTCTTTGAAATAATGAAGAGCTTGTCACAATGGTGATAACAAAATTTTAACATTGAATAGTTTATGTTTTTTATAAATACATCACAGAATAGTCATACACAATTTTAGATGTTTGTACTATTCTGGTGAGTATAATTAGAATCTGTTGATTGACCTCTAACAGAATAACAAAATAAGTTAGAGTTCAGCTTTACAAAGAGCTCTGCAGCTGTAATCATGTTTGAAATGCCCGTATTTATAGGCATTGCCCTGTGACTGACAGTAAATTCTTTTAAACATACAAGCCAATGAATCAGGTTATTTGTTGAATAAATTAGTTGTCTTAGAATTAACTGGTAGGTTTGTATGTCTATGTTTATTTTTATACACAGCACTTTTGCATCATACAATTTGTCAATCCTTTAGGAAATAAAGGTGTTATTACCCTGAGAATCATTTGTTTTTATTAAATGTTTTTCTATAGGAAACAGGAGTAAAAATTCTTCCTTTTTTTTCAGAAAAAAATATTTTATGTTAATGGTGACATTATATTCCATTTAGAATCATACCATATTTCCCTCATCCACTTATCAGCATCTGGTAGAGAGCTCAGTTGATCTCACTTGGCTACTGCTAATAGAACTTCAATAAATATGGGCACACAGGTATCACATTAATATGGTCATTTGATTTCTTTTAGATATATACCCAATAGTACTCAATATTAAAAAAAAAAAAATCAGGTGCCAAGTGCAAGTTTTCTGATATACTCTTTAAATTTCAATGAAACAATGTTTGAGAGAATCTACTTTTGTAATAACATGAACATAAGTTATTCTAAGAAATAAGTGTATATGAAAACTCTACATGACAATAATTTTATCATTTCCCTAAAACATTTGGTATAAAAAAGATTTAAAATTTATGTATATTAAATTTAATATACATTAATATCTGAATTTGTCTTGTTGAGATAAGTACACATCTTGAATATACTCTATTGCCTGCCTTTATAACCTTAAAGATAATTGCCCTTGTTAAGGTCAAAATATTCCTTCTGTTGCTATATTTTATTTGGGAACTTCTATCTATGCCCATAGATTATCCCACTTGGAAGTAGTCTCTTACTATGTAGACTATTTCATGGACCATAGTCACATTTCTTGTTTGATTCTAACTTGTTCATGTTGATAACTATATAGCTCAGATCTTTCCATGGGCAACTTACTAATCATGATATTCCTCACTTATAATTTATATCTTTTACTTAATTATGGATAAATTATAATGAAGCTTAATTTTAATCTAAGTGACTTTATGTACTTTGTTATTGACATTAGAAATGCTTTTCTTCATTTCTTATTCTATAGACAATTTGACCTACTGACCCAACTTTAAACATCTATGTCATGATTCTTTAGGTTATTTGATGTCCATAATGTCTACCTGAAAACAAGGTTGTGAAAACAGACATCATTTTGGTTCCTAGCATATCCAATCTACGCTTTTATAGTCTTAATCAAATTTTTAGGTGTTTGAACTTCAATTTATCCACATATACAAAAGGTGATATTTCTTAATGGAAATAGTAACAAAATGTCCTTTAAACATTTTTGGGAGATAAAAATATAACCTCATCATGTTGCAATGATTATTATCAAGTTCCCTAAGCCATGGCAGATCTTACCTATCTCTGCCCTTCATACAAATCAATCACGGGCAATTCTTACATGTAAAAAAGTAATCAACACCATAGCTTAAAATTATTTTAATGGATTATAACACAGAAGTTCTGATAGTTGTCTATACTGTCTCCTCTTCCCAATAATATAATTCTCATTATATTTCCTCACTATCCTTTTACTTGAGACCCATTGGCATAGATAGCAATCAGTTCTCAGGGATGGCCAGTTAAGTTCTATTGGGTAAAACTTCATACTTGGTCTCTTAACTTCATAAGGAATAGGTTTCATAATAAATGAAAGTATTTATATTTCTGTTCTAACATTACAAGTTTAGTTAACCTTCATCTATCTATAAATATTAAGATATGTCCATCTATAGAATTATTAAAGTTGATTGTGTTTGCATCCTTTAATCCTTATAAAGAGAAACTAAGTCCCTTGTCTCAGAATGTAACCCCAACATATATTATAAAAAATTCAACAATTTACCAGTTAGTCTATTAATCTTAAATATAGATTAGACACACAAATTATATTAGAAATAAATTAATGAAAAAAATAATAGTTTTAATGCAACCCTATCTACAAAAATTTTAGGTCTTGCAAGTATGGTTGAATCACAATCATGAACTAAATATTTACCTGCACCCCAATTTATATATGTAGGGGAGGCATTCTTTGTTGTTAATTTGACTGGTTGAAATACAATATATTGAACAATAAAGATGATAAAACTAGCTAAACATTCTAAAAAAAACCTCTTATGCCCCAAAATCCTTAGGACACACCTGTTCATAAAGTAGAAATCTTTGTTTTATGATTTAAGATACCAATTTCAAGTGTATTTGATATGGCTCAAGTATTTTAAGCTAGTTGCAGACTTGCTTTGTCCCTTAGCTCAGATATTGAAATCATCTCAACTTTAAATATTTGAATAGTAGTTTAGTTAGAGGACTATGCAATTAAAAGAAAGGGAAACATAAGCAAGTAGAATGATGGATTTGTGGTTTTCATGGCATATATCTCTCTTCCTAAGACAGTTGTTAATTCTTAATTCTTTGTTTCTGTTACTTTTCAAAGTGAAGAAAAGTATTACTCTTTGAATATAACTTTATATTGTTTAGAATTTAAAAATTAGAACTTAAAATTAAAACTATATGACAATTTCTTAACTAGTTGCAAGTTTCTTCTATGTTAATATAAATATTATTTAATCCTATATAAAATCTACTTCTTACCCATTAATTATAAAGTACATTTTAAGTAATCAAGTTAAATGTACATTCCTTCTGTGTATCAAATAATTTACCTTCTGTAAATACTAACACACTGTTTTGTGAAATAGAATTGTATAATGTTTAAAGTATTTGTGATTTATTTATGTTTTAAAATTCATACCTAATAAAATATCATGTCATCTCATTTATAGAAACATTTACTCTGTACAATAAATGTGCATTTTTCTTAAAGTATTTTTAGTAATAAGGACACTTATAGGTACAGAGATGTTAATAATAAAATATAATTTAGTGTTTTTAGCAATGTGTTGCTTGATAAGGAGAAAGCTTTGAAATTTATTCAAATTTTTAAACAATGCATAATATATTTTAATAAGTAAATTCCTATTTTCTTCTTTATTTAAGCTCATAAATTATGAGCTTGAATAAAGACTGAAATCTTTCTTTGCTTATACTAATTTAACAAATTTATATATTTTGGGTAAGTGAAGTCATGTAGGAATTGAAATTTTCAAGTAGTCAACATCTTTAAGTATATCTGTTATACCACAAAGTGTTTTGGACCCATCCATATGAGATGGTATAATGTTGAATATAGTTGTTTTCAAGCTAGGTGGCAATCTATAGTCATTGTATCATACCTTCATTTATTCCTCTGTATACACTTATTGGTTTATTTCTACCAATTAGACTTCAATATTATTTTAATATAGTAAAATATTCTTACTAAACACAGAGAAATGGAATTGTTGAATCGTTCCATGTAGTTTCATGCTCCATTTCTTTCTTCAGAATTTCCAGGCACTGCTGCACACCAGGCTCACATGGATGAAGTGAAGCTGAAACAATTAGGTTAGCAGGATCTCAGTCCAGCTGTGAGTAGCAAGTGAGAAGACCTTCTCTGAGGTTTCCAGTGTTACAGGTCTTCTTTATTGACAAGGGGTGGAGAAGTGAAATGTTCTAGTAGTATCCTGAGTCTTCACATGGTGTATTACTCAGGGAAAACACATGGTAGAACAAGTGATATTTGGAGAGAGTACAAATGGGACTCAATACAGTAAAATGAATATTCCTAACAGATAATTGCACATTTCATATAAACACAAAAGAATATAACTTGTTCTCACCACTTCACAAAGCAAACATCAACAGATACAAGCAAATTGAAATAAAAACTTGTACCTTTTCTGACCACTATTGATTAAAATTGGATAAAAAAAAACAGAAAATACATAAAACTTAAAGCCTTGTAGACACTGAAGAACTCATTACTGAATGAAAAATGAGACAAGAAAAAAATTAAGAAAGAAATGAAAGACTTTCTAGAATTGAATAAAGTATTAATAAACAACAAACCTAACCTTACAGGACAAAATGAATTTGTTTCAAAAAGGCAAAATTATGGCACTAAATGCCTATGTACAGAGAAAGACTAAATGACTACTTAGAGTAAATGTAGACAAAGTACATGAGAGAAAGAGAGAGAGAGAGAGAGAGAGAGAGAGAGAGAGAGAGAGAGAGAGAGAGAAAGAAGAAGAGGGAGAGGGAGAGGGAGAGGGAGAGGGAGAGGGAGAGGGAGAGGGAGAGGGAGAGGGAGAGGGAGAGGGAGAGGGAGAGGGAGAGGGAGAGGGAGAGGGAGAGAGGGAGAGGGAGAGGGAGAGGGAGAGGGAGAGGGAGAGGGAGAGGGAGAGGGAGAGGGAGAGGGAGAGGGAGAGCGGGGAGGGAGAGCGGGGAGGGAGAGGGAGAGCGGGGGGGGGAGAGGAAGAGCGGGGAGGGAGAGGGAGAGAGGGGAGGGAGGGAGAGAGAGACTACAAGGGCTTAACAGAATACATAAAACCTAGAATAAAAATAAGTATACTCCAAATGAGCAGGCAGCAAAAAAAATAATCAAATTTGGGATCGAAGTCAATAAAAAGACAAACATTCAAAAAGAATCAATACAATGAATCAATGAAACAAGAATGGTTGTTTGAGAAAGTCAATAATATTGACAAAGGCTTAGAAAATTTGATTAGAAAATAGAAATGAATATCCAAAATGAAAAGTTATGAAAAAATGTGTGACATTACAACATATAACTGGAAAATCCAGATAATAATAAGGACATAATTAAAAATCAGGTACTGGACTAGATTTTATTATCTAAAAAAATGCTAACTTTCTTCATATGTATTACACCTACCAAACTAAAATCAAAATCAGATAATTAAAATACACACACCTATAAATCTTCTTATAATGCCATATAATAAAACAGAAAATACCTAGAATAGCTAAAACAATTCTGAGTAATAAAATAACACCTGGAAACATCAACATCTCCAACATAAAATTAGACCAAAGAATTAAAATAATCAAAATGTATGATTTGGCACAAAACAGTTATCATGACCAATAGAATAGAATTTAAAGACCTAAAAGTAATTTCATATAACTTTGTGGGTTTTGTTTGTTTATTTGGGTTTTTGTTTTGAATTTCTTTCTGTGTTTTGTTGTTGTATTTAAATATAGAAGGCAGAAAACATGCACTGGAATAAAATATAGCATCTTCAACAATTTGTTCTAATCAAACTGCATGTCTACATGGAGAAGAATGCAAATAGATCCACTGTTATTATTTTGTACAAAATTCAACTCTAAATGGATCAAAGACCTAAACATAAAACCAGAAACACTGAATCTGAATGAAGAGAAAGTAGGAAATAGCCTTGAACATACTAGCACAAGAAAAGATTTTCAGAATGGAACATTATTAGCATAATTGGGAGCTCAAGATCATTAAAATCTTCTGTAAGTTCAAAAAAAAAAAAAACAAGAACAAATAAAGCAATAAACAAACAGACAGAAACTCCACCATCATTCAGACAAGGCAGAAAGTTACAGGATGGGAAAAGACTTTTGCTGATTACACATTTGATTGAGAGATTTTATATATAAATATCCTAATATATTTGCCACTCCCAGAGGGAGTCTCTCCCCAGAGGAGAGGGATTTCTGAGAGAAAGGCTATCTAGGAATGACGAATAGGAGATATCTATATATCTAGATATCTAGATATACAGATATGTGAAAATATGAAATTTGTAGGTAAATGGATAAAGCTAGAATAAAATCATTCTTAGATAACCAAAATCCCAAAAGGCAAATTTGGTATATTTTCATTTTTGCACAAATGTTATATATATATCTATATATACAGATCTATCTATCTATCTATCTATCTATCTATAGATAGATATTTATATATATAGATAGATGATATAAATAGATAGTAGATAGATAGATAGATTATAGATATATAGGTATATAGATATACATATATATTATAGATAGATATAGATATAGATGATATAGATAGAGATAGAGATAGATAGAGATCTCCTAAACAGCATATGAAAAGAAATAAACAAACCAAATTACTTCATTAATAAATGTGGTCCTTATTTATTTATTTATTTATTTATTTTTATGGTGAAAAAAAATGTGTATATTTAGAATTAGTCATCTGGACTCAGTTTAGATGATCCCAATCTTGTTGGCAACATCCAGAGCATCATAATCCAGAGCCAAGCAAACATACGCCTTCTTCTCTCCATCAGGCCTTATCAGGGTATTGACTTTGGCCACATCAATGTCATAAAGTTTCTTCACGGCCTGTTTGATCTGGTGCTTGTTGGCCTTGACATCCACGATGAACACAAGAGTGTTGTTTTCCTCTATTTTCTTCATGGCTGACTCAGTAGTCAGTGGGAATTTGATGATGGCATAGTGGTCAAGCTTGTTTCTCCTGGGCGCACTTTTCCGAGGATATTTTGACTGCCTCCGGAGCCACAGTGTCTTGGGACGCCAGAAGGTGGGTGATGTTCGGATCTTCTTCTTTTTGTGGCTGTGGACTCCTTTCAGCACTGCCTTCTTAGCTTTCAAGGCCTTCGCCTTGGCTTCGGCTTGGGGGGCGGGGGGAGGGAGCTTCCTTCTTCGCTTTCTGCGCCATCTTGGCGAAAAGAGTTCCGTGGTCCTTATTTAAAACACAGAACTCTCAAAAGAAGTGATTCAAATGACTGTATTCTCTGGATATATTTATTATGAAAGAAGAATCTATTTTTACTAAAATAGGAAGTATACAAAAATAAAATATATAACAAAGAAATGTTCAGCATTATTAGTTATCATTAAAATACAAACCAAAACTACCTTAAAATTTCATCATATACCTGTCAGACAGGTAAATATCAATCAAACAAGTGACACCTTATGCTAGAAAGCATACTGAGTTCAAGGGAATATCATCAATTTACAGTGGCAGTGCACACTTGTACAGTCCTATAAAAATTGGCATGAAAGTTTCTTGAAAAGTTGAGAATCAATCCAGAGATACCACTCTTTGTCATATACCCAAAACAGTATGTATTCTAGTACAAGGACATCCATGGTCATTGTTGACCTAGTCATATCAAATGGAACTTGTAAAAAAATCATAGAAATCTATCAATAGAAGAATGAATGAAGAAAATTTTGTACATTTATACAATTGAATATTACTCAACTATTAAAAATATGAAACTCTTAGGTAAATGGATAAAGCTAGAATAAAATCATCCCTAGTGAGATAACCATGACCCCAAAAAGCCAAATTTTGTATATTTTCATTTTTTGCATGAATTCTAGCTGTTAAGTCATTGTTAATCAAGATGTAGTCTGTGTAATCACAGATTGTATAGAGTTAGAGATTATCAGCTAAGGGTGGATCTCCCCAGGAAGCAAAAATAAAAAACAATTTTAGATGGATGCAACAGGGGTACTGGAATAATAAAGAAATTTGTGAAGGGAAAGACACTTTGAGATGAGGGAAGAACAGCTAAAACTAAGAGCAAATGAATGGTCAAATGGAAACCTACTACAGTGTAAGCTTGCCCAGGACAAGATTTGTCTTGGAGAGGGGTTTCTGAGAGAAAGGCTATCTAGGAGTGGCAAAACAAATGATGTGAATCCATTTCATGAGTCCAAGCTATGGCCTCTCTCCTGTTTGAGATGGCTTTCCAGACTCTCTCTCTCTCTCTCCCTCTCTCTCGCTTCTGACAGCTTTCAGACTGCTCTCTGTGTTCTGCTCTTCTTGAGACAGCTTTCTCTTGCTATTCTAAAAAACAAAAACCCTTTGGATATCTTATCTTTCTTAAATCAAAAGCCCTGTGTACTTATTTATATATCTATTCAGTCATTGCTCCTATTCACTTATGAATATCCCATGAACCAGCATTCCGTCACATCAGCCACTTTATTATTAGAAAGAGACATTATGCAAAGCACAGACAAGAGTGAGACTGTGCCCTGAAATTATGATTTCTACCACGCCCAAGCCTAGACTATTTGTTCCAGGCTGCCCTGAACTCAGGAGTCTATCGACCTTTGTAAGCACAAAGAAAAACTTTTGCTGGATGGGCTCTTGCCTTACATTCACTACTCCCTAAAGCTCTTTATCTCCTTCTTTAGTATCTTTCTGATAACCTGGTTCTTAGTATAGCTGTCTGTGTTTCTTTAGGTCTGTGAAACAACACACATAATTCATATTGCATCCAAGATGCCTCTGTTGAGAATTCTCTTTATAGCTTTGTACCCCATTTTTATTGGGTATTTTATTCATTTACATTTCAGATGCCATCTCCTTTTCCCATTTTCCCATTCTTAATTACGTTATTTGGGTTGCTGGTATCTAGCTTTTTGAATTCTTTATATGTTTTGAATATTATTTCTATGTCAGATGAAGAATTTGTGAAGAACTTTTCCCATTCTGTAGGCTAATATTTTTTTTTTCCTATTGATGTTATCCTTTGCTTTACAGAAGGTTTTTGGTTTCATGAGGTCCCATTAATTAACTGTTGATCTTACTGCCTGAGCTCTGTGTGCTCTATTCAGGAAGTTGTCTCCCCTACAAATGCTTTCAAGGTTGTATATAAGTTTCTTTTCTATAAGATTTAGCAATCTCGGTTTTGTTCCCATTATATGGTTTAGCGTCTTAGTAAAAATCAGGGTCCAAAAATCAGTGTGTGTGTGTGTGTGTGTGTGTGTGTGTGTTTATTTATGAGTATTTAATTCTATTTTATTGCTACACCTCTCTGTTTTCACACCAATAGCCAGGAATAATGGTACCTCCAGAAGATCTTTAATGTACAAGATTGTTTAGCTATCTTGGTCTTTTTTGTTGTTATTGTTTGTTGGTTTTGTTTTTTATTGTTCTTTGAAGGTCTGTAAAGAATTGTTTTGAAATTTTGAAGGGGATTACATTGACTATGTAGATTGTTTTTGGTAAAATGGCCATTTTGCTTTTGGTAAGATAACAAGTTTTACTATGTTAATCTTACTGATCCTTGAGAATGGGAGATATTTCCATTTTCTGATATCTCCTTTAATTTCTTTCTTCAGATTCTTGACATTCTTGCAATAGAGCTTTTTCACTTGCTAGATTAGAGTTAACCAATTTCTTTTATATTGTACTTTATATTATAACATGAAGAGGCAAATGGCCTTTTCAACAGGTAATGAGAAATCATGTGGCTGTTGTTTTCCTTTCAGTGAGTTTCTGTAGTATATTAGGTTGATGAATTTTCTTATATTGAATGACATCTGCATTCCTGGGATATTTTATATAATGTATTCCTGTTGTGAAGGGTATGGTTGTCTTGATTTCTTTCTCAGTCCATTTATCATTTGTATAAAGGAAGGCAAGTTAATTTTTGCATTAATTTTGTATCCAGCCAGTTTGATGAAGTTGTATTTCAGATGTAGGAACTTTGTGGTAGAATTATGGGGTTAATTATTCATACAATCATATGATATGTGAATGGTAATAGTTTGATACTTCCTTTTCAAATATTATCCCCAAGATCTCCTTTAATTGTCTTATTGCTCTGGCTAGTATTTCAGGTACTATGTAGAAGAGAAAGGGAGAAAGTAAACACCTTTGTTTTGTCCCTGACTTTAGTGGAATTACTTTGTTTCTCTCCATTTAATTTGATTGGGGATGTTGAATTGCAGTCTATTGCCTTTTGTGTTTAGAAATGCAGCATGTATCCCTGACACTGCAAAACTTGTAACATGAAGGAGTGTCGGATTATGTCAAAGTCTTTTTATATAAGTAATAAGATAATCATGTGTTTTTGTTGTTTTTTTTTTTCCTTTTGGTTTGTTTCTTTGGTAGGTAGCTTATGTTGATGGATTTTCTTATATTGAACAACTTTTGCATTTTGGGGATGAAGCCTACTTGATCATGGTGGGTAATGATTTTCATGTTTTTCTCTTGGATTTGATTGTAAGTATTGTACTGAGTGTTTTTATGTCAATGTTCATAACAGAAATTTGTCTGAAATTCACTTTTACTGTTGAGTCTTGTCTGGTTTAGTTATCAGGTGACTCTGGCCTCATAGGTTTCACAAATTTTCTTCCGCTTCCATTTTGTGAAGTAACTTGAAGAATATCGGCATTAGTTCTTATTTGAAAATCTAGAATTGTGCACTAAGGCTGTCTGACCCAGGGGTTTTTATTGTTGTTGCTGTTGTTGGTAGTGTTGTTGGTAGTGTTTTGTTGTTGTTGGGAGACTTTATTCCCAACTAAGTAAGTACTTTATTTCCTCAGAGGTAACAGAAATATTCAGAAGGTTTACCTGAATTTAAGTTAGCTTTGGTAATTGGTATCTCTCTAGAAAATTATTCATTTCATTTAGATTTTCTAATTTTGTGGAGTACAGACTTTTGTAATAAGACCTAATAAATTGTTGAATTTCCAGGTTGTCTGTTATGTCTCTCTTCTCATTTCTGATTTCTTAATGTGGATACTATCTCTTTGCCTTTTAGTTATTTTGGCTAAGGGTTTATCTATCTTGCTGAATTTCTCAAAGAACCAGTTTTGGTTTTGTTCAGTCTTTGTGTTGATTTATTTGTTTCTAATTGATTGATTTCAGCCCTGAGTGGTTGTTGCAGGTTGCAGTAGTAGTAGTAGTAGTAGTAGTAGTAGTTGTTGTTGTTGTTGTTGTTGTTGTTGTTGTTGTTCTTCTTCTTCTTCTTCTTCTTCTTCTTCTTCTTCTTCTTCTTCTTCTTCTTCTTCTTCTTCTTCTTCTTCCTCTTCTTCTTCATCTTCCTCCTCTTCCTCTTCTTCCTCTTCTTCTTCCTCTTCTTCTTCATCTTCTTCCTCTTTCTCTTCTTCCTCCTCCTCCTCCTCATCTTCCTCATTGTCTTCTTTTTCTTGCATTTTCAGGTGTAGTAGTTTTAAATTGCTAGTATGAGAAATCTCCAGTTTCTTTATGAAAACACTTAGTGCTATGAACTTTCCTTTGAGCACTGCTTTTATTGTGTTCCATAAATTTGGGTATATTGTGCCTTTATTTTTATTTAATTCTACAAAGTCTTTAATTCTTTTTTGTTTCTTGACCCAGTGATTATTGAACATGAAGTTATTTGGTTTCCATATGTTTGTAGGCTTTCTGTTGTTTCTGTGGTTGTTGAAATCCTGCTTTATTTCATGATGGTCTGATAAGATACAAGGAATTATTTTAATTTTCTTGTGTCTGTTAAGGCTTGCTCTGTGACTGAGTATATGGTCAATTTTGTAGAAGGTTCTGTGAGGAATTGAGAAGAATAAATAATCTTATGTGTTTGGGTGAAAGGTTCTGAAAACTCTGTTATGTCTATTTGTTTGATAATCTGGAGTAGAAGGCTGCTGAGGGTGTATGGCTTGTTTATGTAAAAATTTACATATTTTCTTGTACTAGTAGTGGAAGATTCTTTCTTTCTGAAGAATGACCTCCCCATTAATGTTAATGACTCTTTGATAATTAGAAACAACATGAGTATAGGAATTAAGGGTGTGCCTAAGTCTCAGCAAAATTATAAATGCTGTCCCTTCAGGACAACCCTTAAGGCTATAGGAAAAAAATAAACTATAAATCTATGAGTTTAAGAATACATCATTTCTCAACTATCTAAAACTTAAGGATGCAATATAAATTAAATTAGGGGCTTCACAAATCTAAAGGAACAAAAGTAGCTATGTTTTGAGCCAACTGGTTAGAAATTTTTAAGGAAGGAGATAAAGAGATTTAGGCAGTAGTGATCTCAGAAGATTCCACCAAGTTAAGATTTTGTTTATGCTCACAAAGGCAGATAGATTCCTGTGTTCAGGGTCAGCCTACGGTACAGAATAATTAAGACCAGGTGTGGTAGAAATAGTAATTTCAGGACAGGGTCCCAACCAACTAGGTTATTATCAGCTTGACAAAGGCATACAGATCTCTGAATTCTTTTGCAATGTTAGGAAAATAATGAATGCTGCTGTCTCTCTTAAAAATCAAAGGACTGTGGTTATAGGATGCTGATTCATAGGATAATATAAAAGAAATCTGAAGTAAATGACTAAATTGATATGTAAATAAATAACCTGGATATTTGGTTGCATAAGATGAGGTAACAGAACAGCAGTTCTTTTTTAGAATTTTCTCTGGAGAGGGCAGAGCTGTTGGAGATACCTGGAGAGCAAAAATCCAGGTTCAATAGTTTTTCTAACAGAATTTCTGACTTATTCAGCAGATCTAATAATTTTTTATAGCAGTTTTCTGACTTAGTAGTCTGAGCTATCATCTGTGATCTCTTCTAGACTATAAGACATCTGCCTAATCCTTTCTATCTTTTAAAGTCTCTGTTGAGAAGTTGGGGGTAATTCTAATAGGTAACCTTTATGTTACTTGGCCTTGTTCCTTGTTTTTTTTTTTAATAGTCTTTCTTTATTCTGTACATTTATTGTTTTAGTTATTATGTGGCAAGACTATTTTCCTTTTTGGCCCAATCTATTTGTTGTTCTGTAAGCTTCTAGTCCATTAATAAGTATTTCTTTCTGTAAGTTAAGGAAACTTTCTTCTAGTATTTTGTTGAAGATAGTTTCAGAAAATTTGAGTTGGGAATTTTCTCCTTCTTCTCTTCCCATTTTTCTTAGGTTTGGTGTTTTCATAGTATCCCAAAATTTCTGAAAGTTTTCTGTGAAAAAAATTTTAGATTTGGCATTTTCTTTTACCAATATTTGAATTTCTTCTTTTATTAGATTTTCTAAGCTTTAGATTCTTCCTCTTGCATTTGTTGTTTTTCTTAAATTATTTCTGCATTTCAAGTTCCTGCTCACTGTCCTATATTTTCCATATTCAGGATTGTCTCAGTTTCTTTTTTCTTTATTGCTTCTACTTCTGTTTTCAAGTCTTGAACAATTTTATTCATTTTCTTCACTTTTTTGACTGTATTTCCTAAATTTCTTCTTATTTACTTATTTATTTATTCTTTAAAGGCCTCTATCATTTTCATAAGATTAGATTTAAGGTCATTTTTTGCACTTCTAATATGCTAGGGTATCTGGGGCTTGGTGTAATAGTATAGGTGGGTCCTGGTGGTGCCATATTGCCCTGCCATATGCTGATTTTGATTTTATGCTGGCCTTGAGCCATCTGGTTATTGCTATTGTTTGCAGGACTGGTAGTTCCTGATGGCAGCAGGCCTTTGGGGCTGCTAAAATCTACAGAATCAGAAAGGATAAATTAAAAAAAAAAAAAGGGAATTGATCTACTACTGACCTGGCTACATAATGTGCTAGAGTTATGGTGGCACAGAACTTGTGGGAGTGGCCAAACAATGAATGGTCCAAATGATAACCCAAGTCTTAAGGAGAAGCCCATGCCCTCCTGCTTTGAGGGCCAGATAATAGACAGGATAATCCAGATGCCTAAGATAGAACCAAACATGACTAGCACAAAATCAAAAACAAACAAACCAAAAGAAAAAAAAGCCCGTAAAAATCAAAACCAAAAAAAAAAAAAAAAAAAAAAAAACCAACAAACTAATAATCAACATTACCTTCTGTATGATGCACATACTGAATCAAGTCTCTACTGTTCCACTGATATCATGTCACTCAGTTGATTGTTTCCTTTGGTATGTTGAACTTTTCATATTGAGAAGATTGCCTCTTATTATGACATCATTGTAAAAGTAATATCAGAATCTTTTTCAGCAGTTATATTTTTAATGTATAAAATTTCTATCAATATTTTTTAATTTAATCCATGTTGAGCCTTTTTCTTTCCTTTTTTGTGAGAATTTGAATTTTCCCGAAATTATTTAAATAAAATAAAATAAAACATGTCATGCCTCATGAAGTATATTCTTTACTGTACAAACCCTGAGAGGGAGTCATATTTCAAAGTAAAAATACAAAAATAAATAAATTCTCCAACAAAATATACAAATTAAAAAAACTCAAATTAATATTAAAAGAAAAAATCCAGCAAAATTAAATCATAGAAACAACAGACAGTAGCCTCATATACAGCCCTGCTTCAGTTTTGAAGGACCAAGATGTATCTGCTTCATATATGCAGAAGGCTTAGGTCCAGTTTGTGGTTGGTAGTTCAGTCTCTAGGAGCTGCCAAGGGTTCAGAATAGTGGACTTCTGTTGGTCTTCCTGTAGAGTCCCAGTCCTTCTCCCCACTTTTATTTATAAGATTCTCTTAGCTCCCCCTAATGTTTTGGTGTGAGTCTCTGCATCTTTCCATTGACTACTGCTTGGAGATTCTGAGAGAATATTTATGCTAGGTTCCTGTCTGCAAGTTTAAAAGAGTATCATTAACACTGTCAAGGATTGGTTTTTGCCTATAGGATGGGTCATTGATTGGTCATTCCCTCAATATCTGCTCTATCTTTGTCCCTGTACATTTTGTAGGCAGGACACATTTTGAATCTAAGGTTTTGCAGGTGCGTTACTGCCCTCAACCTTTTACTGGGAGTCATGCCTGGCTATAGAAAGTGGTCACTTCAGGATCCATATCCCTCACTACTAGGAGTCACAGATACAGTCACTCCCATAAAGCCTCTGGGGACACTTTCTATTCCAGTTCTTTGATATATCCTAGAGATTACCTCTTTCCACACCCAATCTTCCATCCCGCTCCCCTGATCTTACATGTGATCTGCCCCCTGCCCTGCTTCCCTTTTATCCCCTCCTGCATCTAGTTCCCTCATTTCCTCAACATCAGATACCTGTTTTGTTTCAGCTTCTGAGAAAGATTCAACCATAATATGCCATCCTTGTTATTTGGCTTTTGGGGGTCTATTGATCATAGCATGGTTATCCTGTACTTTATGGCTAATATCCACTTATAAGTTAGTACATACCCATACCAAGCATGTCCTTTGCGTCTGGGATTCTGCACTCAGATATTTTCTAGTTCCATTCACTTGCCTGTGAAATTCTTGATGTCCTTGTTTTTAAATGACTGTGTAGTATTCTATTGTGTAGATATATCATATTTACTGCATCCATTCTTCAATTCAGAGACATCTAGGTTGTTTCCAGTTTCTTTCTATATTGAATAAAACTGCTATGAACACAGTTAAGCAAGTGTCCTTGTGGAATGGTGGACTATATTTTAGATATGTGCCCAGGATGTTTAGGTATAACTATTCTTATTTTTCTGAGAAACTGTCTTAGTTAGGGTTTTACTCCTGTAAATAGATACCACAAAAAAGGAAAGTCTTATAAAGAACAACATTTAATTAGGGCTGGCTTACATGTTTAGAGATTCAGTCTATTATAATCAAGGTGGGAGCATGGCAGCATCCAGGCAGGCATGTGCCAGAGGAGCTGAATGTTCTACATCTTCATCTGAAGGCTGCCAAAAAAAGACTGGCTTCTAGGAAGCTAGGATCAGATCTTAAAGCCCATGCCTACAGTAACACACTTACTCCAACAAGGCTCCACCTCCTAACTGTGTCACTTCTTGGTCTAAGTATATACACATCATCACACTGACAAACTGATTTCCAGAGTGATTGTGAAAGTTAAAACTCCTGCCATCAGTGAAAAAATATACTCCTTGCTCTACAATCTGGCTATTATGTGCTTCCTACTTTGAGTAAAGCAACTCTGGTGGGTATAAGGTGGAATCTCAGAATCTTTATGATTTGCATTTCACTGACAGCTAAGGACTTTAAACATTCCTTTAGGTACTTTTCAGTCATTCGAGATTACTCTGTAGAGAATTTTTTGTTTATCTCTGTACCCCATTTGTTTTCAAAGAACTGTCATTGAGTTTATTCTGTCTACTATTTTTTTATATTCTGCTCCATTTCTTTTGGAGAGTGTTTTTTTAGCACTCTTTTAAAAAATTTGTTATGTTAAATTATTTTATTTATTTACATTCCAAATGTTGCTTCCTTTCTGTAGGAAGCCGCTGTTAGCAGTGGTATAATTCGCCATTCCAAGATGGCGCGGACATCGTGTCCTTCCCACTAGTAAACAATGGACTGCGCAGGTGCAAAGGCAGAAAGCCCGCCAAAGTCACTGGCCAATCCTGAGGCGTAATATTGGGTGATGAGTGAACAGCCAATCAGGAGTGAACACGTCACTCTAGGGTGTATTTAAGCTGTGCCTCTTCCTGTCTTTGGACCTTCCGCACCCTTCTGCGGTCTTTCCACTTCTGCTGATACAGATTAAAGCCTCGCTGTGGTGATACCCGAATACTGTCTCACGTGTCTCTCTTCCACGGGCAGAGGGGACACGGGAGGCACGCGGAACACCTTTCCTCATCCCTCCCAGATTTTTTCATTCCATCTTCCCTCCTTTTTGACTCTAAGAGGGTTCCCCCTCACTCACATATCAAACCCCACCTCACCCTCCCAGCATCAATGGAACATAAGGTCTCTACAAGATTAGGCATACCCTCTTCCACTAAGACCAGACAAGCCATCCCTCTGTTAGATATGTGCTAGAGGCCATGGGCCAGCCCCTGTGTGTTTTTTAGTTGGTGATTTAGTCTCTGGAAGCTTTTATGGGTCTGTGTTACATGATACTGTTTTTCTTCCTATGGGGTTGCCTTTCCCTTCAGCCCCTTCATTCCTTTCTCTAACTCTTTCATAGGGGTCCTTGACCTCAGTCAGATGTATCTGTATCAGCATCTGTCTCAGTCAGCTGCTGGTTGAGCTTCTCTGAATATAGCCATGCTAGGCTCATGTCTGCAAGCACAATAAGGCATCAGTAATAGTATGAGGTTTTGGTGCTTGCACATGGATATATTCAAGTTGGGCCTGTCCTCTTGATGACCTTTCCTTCAATCTCTGTTCCTTTTTGTCTCTGTGTTTTTTTTTTTGTTTTTTGTTTTTTTTTTTTTAAGACAGGAACAATTACAGATCAAAAACTAGAAGATTAATGGGTAGTCCCATTCCTATACTGAAGGCCCTGTCTATCTACTGGATGTGGTCTCTTCAGGTTCCATATTCCCACTGTTGAGCATTTTGGGAGTCATTCTCATTAAGTTCTCAAAATCTTTCATAGTTCAGGTCTCTGGAACTTTCTGTTCATACCTCACCCCTCTGAGTTGCATATTTCCATTAATTGTCCTGGCCACCTGGGCCTCTCTCCTGTCTGCCCCCATACCTGATCCTGCTCCCCCATACCTAATCCTTGTCTTATTACCCCCCTCCCCCAACTCCTACACAGGTCTCTCCCTCGCAAGCCTCCTACAATTAATTTGTTCCCCTCTGAGTGGGATTGAGACAGCCTCATATGGGCTTTCCTTCTAATAAATTCCATTTGGTCTGTGAGTTGTCTCATGGATATTCTGTATTTTCTTTTACTAATATTTACTTATCAATGAGTATTTCTTTGCATCTTTCCAAATGAAGTTTAGAACTTCTCTTTCCTATGTATGGATGGAGTGGGCAGCAGTTTCTTGCCCCTTATTTCAGTGAGATTGATTCAAGTTTCTCTCCATTTAATTTGATGTTGTCTTTTGGTTTGCTATATATTGTTTTTATTATGTTTAGGTATGTTCCATGAGTTCTAGATCTCTTTAATATTTTAATATGAAGGATGCTGTATTTTGTCAAAGGAATTTTCAGCATCTAGTGATATGATCATGGGGTTTCTTTCCTTTGAGTTTGTTTATTTAGTGGATTATGTTGTTGGATATTTGTATATTGAACCATCCCTACATCACTTGGTTGAAGCCTATTGAAACATGGTAAATGATGTTTTGATGTGTTCTTGGATTCAGTTTGTAAGAAATTTATTGAGTATTTTTTGCATAAGTATAAATGATATTGGTCTGAATTTCTATTTGTTTGTTAGGTCTTTGTATGGTTTAGGTATAAGAGTATTTGTGGCTTCATAGAATGAATTAAGTAGTGTTCCTTTGAGAGACCAAACTTTTAAGTTCAGCCTCAATTTTAGAGAATCTGACCTAAGTTTAAATTCAGGGAAAACAACAGGCCTGTTCCTACCATTAAGACTACCTCAAGTGTCTAGGCTAACCCCAACAAGACTTCCATCCCCAGGTTAATCTCCCAAAACAAATTCAGTGTTTCATGGTTTCTCCTCAACAAATCTACACCCTCAGTTTACAAGCCTGCCCCTGCCTAATAGCCACCAATGCAGAGGGAAGCAGAAGTTAATGGTTTGACTCCCAGCACCAGCCAATTATGCTAAAAGTCAAAGTATCACTCCAATCAGATGCTCATCAGGCTAGAAACACTTACTCCTCACTTACAATTTTTGATTAAACCTTGCCCAATAAGTGTTTATTGCTCTTTTCCACTACAACCTTCCTATGGGTCAGAGATAGGCTGACCCCAAGCCAAGTTCAAGCTTGTACATAAAGGCCCTTATGTGATTGCGTGAGATAAGCTTCTGACTGGACTTTGGGGTTCACTAACAATTTATTAGCACTATATTTTGGTGGCTGGGCAGGAAAGTTCTCCATGACACTTAAAACTACCAATTTGGAGGGTCTCAATGCTGGTGGTGCTCCGGGAACAACTGTGCCCGGTGGCAGGTGTATCTGTGCAATCCTTCTGGGTCTGCCCCATGCTGTAGTGACTTTGGTTTTTAATATCTGTTCAAGTTCAGTACTGTGGTCTTTCTCTGTTCACAAACTCATTGTGGTTCCACATCCTTCTTGTGTACGATCACCACCTTCTGGACATTTCTTAATTCTGCCTGGTAACTCTGAGTGGTACCACATCACCCTTTTTTTCATTGCCATCTTCTGGTTAGTTCTTGTTTCTGCCGGGTGTGTTTCTCTGTATAGAAATTCAGAGTGGTGCCATATTTGTAATTCTGTTCTGGAAAAATGCCCTAAATTTGTGTCACAGAGAGGAAAGGTTATGTCTTATGGTATATCAAGGAGATATTTTTTGTATAAGTGCCACTTTTCTTGTTGTTTCTTATTTCTGCCTGACAAAGAGAAAAGGTCAAATTGGTGGGGTTTTTTGTTTGTTTGTTTTTTGTTAAATTTGTGTTTCTTGTTAGGAAGTTGATGGGATAACTTTGACAGACAAGACATGGGACAGGCTAACCCTACTACATCCTGCAGGTCAGAATGGTCCACCTTCAACACCAACTGCTCCCCAGAAGGATCCTTTGACATGAGATTCATCTAAGACATTGAGTAAGTCCTTTCTAAACTTAATTTGGCCAGCGGGACAAATACCTTTGTGGTTGTTTGGCAAGACCTCCTAGAAGCCCCACTTTCATAAATGTTTTCTCTCTTGACAATAAACAGAAGTCCTTACCTTGGCTACCAAAATGCCCAAGAATATGAAGGAAGAGATACTGGATCACCCATCTCCTCCTGCACTTCCCCTCTAACTAGTCCTTCAGGAGGAACTGTGGAGGATGTTATCTTTCTACACCACCTTATTAAATTTCTATGGTAGAACAGCAACTCTGTCACAGGCAGCCCCACAACAGGCAGGGGAGAGCAGACCTGGTACAGAGAAATGAAGCTATAGGGGGCTGCCATCCTAGCCTGACTCTGTTGTCCTTCCCTTGTGTGCAACAGGGCTGGTTTGTGATAAATGAAACAAGCCCCATCACCCTTTACCTCTACTGACCTTTATTGTCAACAACTTTTACAGGTTCTCTTCACCACAGACAAGAGTGAAAAAAGTCCAGTCAGAAACCAGGAAGATGGTTCCTGGCTCTACAGGTTGTCCACCCCAATAACCAAGTAGTTACTGATGCTTGCTTTTCCGAGACTCACCCAGACTGAGACTTTAACTTTATTAAAGCTAAAAAGAAACTCTTGGTTTACCATCAGTACCTGCTGGCAGGTCTTGAAGTAGCTGAAAGACAGTACACCAATTTGGCCAAAGTATATGACATTTAGCACAAGGAGAAATTAGGAGAAAAGAATTTGAGGGACATAGTGGTAATGATAGTGGCAGTACAGAGTCCAGTGAGAGGATAGAGGCAACAGACTTGTGTGTGATCTGGCAAAGATCCAGCTGGGAGCCACAGCCACACCAGAGGATTCTAATAGTCATCTGATACAAATGTCTTCTTTAGAAAGAGATAAGGTTGATTAAAAATCAAGACTTTTCTGCTTGGAAAAGATAAAAAAGCCTACACAAACCCTGGCCTTAAATAGATAGATAGATAGATAGATAGATAGATAGATAGATAGATAGATAGATAGATAGATATAGATAGATAGATAAAATGAAGGTAGACAGGATTCGGATCCCCTCTCCAAGCTCAGTGTAGTCATAAAAGTAGTGGAGAAACCAACCAACTTCCTTGTTGTTAATTAATAGAATTCAACATTCTATTTTGCAGAAAGTAAAGATAAAATTCTCTTCAACAATTTAAAAATGACTTCCAGATGCCAGCACAACCAAAACCAAAGTGTCTAAAAAGAGATTCCAGAACTTTTGGAGGTCCTGAAAAATTTGGACCTCCACTAAGAAAGCCCTTCTCTTTGTCAACCACTGGTGTCCTCTCTACACCCAAGGGCTGCATACTCAGACTCTGGTCCCTGGCATCTGCCAGTGGCCTACCTGTCAAAGAAATAAGATCCAGTTTAGATGTCATTACGGCTGCAATGAAGTCTTGGTTAATGACTCCTTGTTGGTCTCTCCTCTTGAGTGCCTCCAGGACAACTTTCCAGCTGCCCAGCTGCCTCAACACCCTGCTGATCTATACCTTGATGGGCCCTCTGCATGACTGCTTGAATATTTTGGGCTATACCCATTGGACCAGATCACATCTTCAGAATACTCCCTTGATGGATGAAGAGATAATGCAGTTCACCAATAACAATAGCCTCATTCAAGATGGTGAGGCAGCAGTGGTCTCAGACACCAAGATCATATGGGTAGAGCCACTTCTGACAAAAATGTCAGCCCTGAAAACAGAACTGGTATCTCTGACCAAGGCATTAGAGATGAGAAAAGATGAGAAACACAGATAGCCAGTGTGTCTTTGGTATTGCTCATGTCCATGGAGCTACTTATAGTTAGAGAGGCCTTCTGATGGGAGAAGTAATGACTATCAAAAATAAAGAGGAAACTCCTTACTGAGTGCTCTTTGGGGCCTCAAAAACAGGCCATCATTCACTACTTAAGACACAAGAGAAGAAAGGACACAGTTTCAGAGGACAAAAATAGAGCAGATCAAGGAGCCAAACAAACTGCCATAGAAATCAGACACCTCTCGCCCCTGACTTCCCTGGATCTAGGGCACCCTATAGTTCAAGACTACCCTAAGTATTCAGAAGATAATATAATCTATGCTAGAAATTTGCCCATGTCCAATGTTATGACAGACTATGGAGAACAGGAGATTAAAAACTCATTGTGCCAGAAAAAAATGGACTCTGCATACTTCCTAAGACCCACACCTTCCCACATGAGTGTCCAGAGCATAGAGGATTTGTTTAGACATGCTAATATCCATATTAGAGATGCCAACTCAAAGATAATTAATACTTGATAAGATCAGTAATGCCTGCCAATTATATACCAGGTCTAGCATCTCAGCCCCTTTGAAAAGCCACCATTTGGAAGGCCACACAAGTGGTCTGATAAAGCCAGGGCCACAGGCCTTTCAGCAAACCTGAAGCAACCCAGGGACAAAAGAGACAGACTCTATACAGTGTCACCCAGACCAACAAATACCAGGGATATCCAGATGGTGAAAGGCAAGTACAAAATGATAAGCAACAGAAGTCAATTTACATGGGCAGCATCTGAACTCAGTTCTCCCACCACAGCAAGCCCTGAATACACCAACATGCTTGAATATCAGGAATCTTTCCTAAAATACTATCTCACGAAGATAATAGAATATTTTAGGGGGATATCAATAACTCACTGAAAGAAATACAGGAAAACACAGGTAAACAGGTGAAAGAATTGGGTAATGCAATCCGAGACCAAAAAGAGAAGTAGAAACAATAAAGAAAATACAAATGAAGGCAAATCTGTAAATGGAAAACATAGGCAAGAGGCCAGGAATTACAGATGTAAATATTTCCAACAGAATACAAGAGATAGAAGAGAGAATCTCAGGTGTAGAAGATACCATAGAAGAGACTGACACAATTGTCAGAAATTCAAAATTGACAGAAAATTCAAAACTTAAAAAACTCCTAATCCAAAGAATCCAGAAAATTTAGGACACAATTAAAAGACCAAACCTAAGAATAATCAGAATAGAGGAGAACGAAGATACTTCAATTTCTTTATGAAGGCACTTAGTACCAGGAATTTTCCTCTTAGACCTGCTTTCATTATGTCCCATAAATTCGAATATCCTGTACCTTCATCTTTATTGAATTCTACTTCCTCCATGACCAAGTTATCATTGAGTAAAGTGTTGTTCAGTTTCCATGAGTATGTGGGCTTTCTGTTTCTGTAGTTATTGAAGTCCAGTCTTACTACACTGTAATCTGATAGACTACATAAGATTATTTCAGTAATCTTTTTTATCTGTTGAGGCTTGTCATGTGTCTGATTATGTGGTCCATTTTAGAGAAGGTTCCATGAGGTTTTGAGAATGTTTATTCTTTTGTTTAGGGGTAAACTCTTTGGTATACATCTGTTAAATCCATTTGATTCATGAGTTCTATTTCTCTTTGTCTGTGTTTAGTTTCTGTTGCCTGTGTTTTGGTGAGAGTAGGGTATTGAAACATCAAATTATTATTATGTGAGGTCCAGTATATGTTTTGGTACAGTTTCTTTTATGAATGTGTGTGCCTTTGTAATTGGGCATAGATGTTCAGAACTGAGACTTCATCTTGATGGATTTTTCGTTTGATAAGTAAAAAGTATCCTTACCCACCTCATTTGATTATTTTTAGTTGAAAGTCTATTTATTTTTAAATATTAGAATGGCAACTTCAGCTTGTTTCTTGGGACCTTTTGCTTCAAAAATTTTTTTCAGCTCTTTATCCTGAGAAAGTGTCTGTCTTTGTTGCTTAAGTGTATTTCTTATATGCAGCAAAATGTTGCATACTCTTTGTATATCCAGTCTGTTATCTTTGATCTTTTTTTCAGGAGGGGACAATTGAGTTCTTTAATGTTGAAAAGGTATTAAAGACCAATGATTGCTAATTCCTGTTATTTTTGTTGTTGGGTGTGATATTATGTGCATATAATTTTCTTCCTTTGGGTGTGTTATGTGATGATAAATTTCTTCAGGTATTTTTGGATGTAATTACCCTTTTTTTATGATCAAGTTTTACTTCTAGTATCCTCTGTAGGGCTGCATTACTAGAAAGATATTGTTTAAATTTTGTTTTGTCATGGAATGTTTTGGTTTTTCTATTCATGTTGATTGAGAGTTTTGCTGGGTATAGTAGCCTGATCTGACATTTATGATCTCTTAGGCTCTGTATGACAGCTGATCAAGATCTTCTGCATTTTATCATTTCTCTTGAGAAGTGTTTTGTAATTCTGATAGGTACACCTTTATATGTTACTTGGCCTTTTCCCCTTACAGCTTTCAATATTCTTTCTTTGATCTATATATTTAAAGTTTTTATTATTATATGGCAGAAGGATTTTCTTTTTTGGTTCAATTTGTTTGGAGTTCTGTAGGCTTCATGTACATTTATGGCCATCTCTCTTTTTAGGTTAGGGATGTTTTCTTGTATGATTTTGTTGAAGATGTTTTCTGGCCCTTTAAACTGGGAATCTTCAAGCTCGTCTATTCTATTATTCTTAAATTTGGTTTTTTCATTGTTTCCCCAAATTCCTGGATGTTTTGGGTTAGGAACATTTTACTTTTTTTTTCTTTGACCGATGTCTCAATATCTTCTAAGCCTGAGATTATCTCTTCAGTCTCTTGGTGAGGCTTATATTTGTAGGTTCTGTTCTCTTTCCTAGGTTTTCTTAGGAAAAAAAATCTATTTCTATATTTAGTTCTTGGGCTGTTTTGTTCAATTCCTTCACCTGTTTGATTGTATTTTTCTGTATTTTAAAAAGATTTGCTTCCTTCTTAAGGGTTTCTACATGTTTGCCTCTGTGTTCTTATATTTTGTAAGGGAGTTATTTATATCCTACTGAGAGGCCTCTATCATCTTCATGATATGGGATTTTTGGTTAGAATATTCCTCTTTGTGTGTGCTAGGTGATCTAGGGCTTCCCGTGGCACAAGAACTGTCTTCTGATGTTGACAAATTACATTGGCTTCTTTTGCATATGTTCTTGTGCTAACCTTTTGCCATCTTGTTTTCTCTGGTCCTAACTAGCCTGTGTATCTGGGAGTGGAGCAGGCCTTTTTGGAGCGAGGTAGAGCTGTGTGACCTGGGTTAAAGCATGCCTTCTGGGAACAGGCAGTGCTGTCTCTGGTTAGGACAGGGCTCCAGTGTCCCTTGTTAGAGCAGGGATCCTGGAAGACAGGCTGTTGGGGTCTGGGGAGAGGCGAGTTGATCTATGCTCTTAGTTCTGATAGAACTCCTGCGAGACAGGTAGGCTGTGGAGTCCAGGAGACAGGGTGCAGTCTCACTAATGTGCCACAGGTTCATGTATTGATTCAAGCTAGGAGGATGGTGCTTCTGCAGAATGAGATAAATCCCACTTCAGCTAGCCTCAGTGGGTTTCCCAGCTGCAGTGTCTATTGGTGCAGCTGTCTCACCTGTTTCTTGTTATGGCAGACTTCCTGAAAGACAAGTAGGCTGTTGTGCTGGAAAGAGAGGCAGGTTTGCTGTTTTTTTTTTTTTTGTTTTTTTTTTTTTTTTGTTGGTGTCTAACTTTTTGAGTTCTTTATACATTTTGTATATTAGCCCTCTATCAGATGTAGGGTTATTGAAGTTCCTTTCCCAATCTGTAGGCTGTCATTTGATCCTAATGATAGTGTTCTTTGACCTAACAGAGCATTTCAGTTTCATAAGGTCTCATTTATTTTTCTTATTAATTATTTATTAATTTGAGTTCCTGCATCATTGCTGTTCTCTTCTGAATGTGTCTCCTATACCCGTGTGTTCAAAATATTTCTCACTTTCTCTTCCATGAGATTTAGAATATGAGTTTTTATGTTGAGGTCTTTCATCTATTTGGACTGGAGTTTTGTGCATTGTCAAAAATATGGATCTGTTTGCAGTATTCTACATGTAGAATTCGATTAGATCAGCACAATTTGTTGAAGGCATTTCCCCTTTTTCATTTGTATGGTTTTGACTTCTTTGTCAAAAATAAAAAGTGTTCTTAGGTGTGTGTTTATTTCTGTGTCTTCTGTTTTATTCCATTGATTGACCTGTCTCTGTCTATATCAATACCGAGCAGTTTCTATTACTATTGCTCTCTAGTAGAGCTTAAAATCAGGAATAGTGATACCTCCAGAAGTACTTTTATTGTTCAGGATTGTTTTTAGATATTGTTTATTTGTTTATCCATATGAACTTGAGAACTGTTTTCTGAAAATCTGTGAAGACTTGTGTTGGAATATTGGTGAAGATTAAATTAAATCTGTAGATTCCTTTTGGTAAGATGGGCATTTTAACTATGTAAATATTACCAATCCACTAGCAAGGGAGCTGTTTCCATATTCTGATATCTTCTTCAATTTCTTCTTCAGAGACTAGAAGTTCTTTTCATACAGATCTTACATTTGCTTGGTTAGAGATACATCAAAGTAATTTATTTTATTTGTGACTATTACGAGGAGCACTGTTTCCCTAACTTCTATTTCAGTCTGTTTTGAGTTAATTTTATATCCACCCACTTTTCTTAAATTGTTTATCATGTGAAAGTTTTCTCTGGTAGAAATTTTGTGGTCCCTTACATACACTATCATATCTGCAAACAATGATACTTTGAATTATTCCTTTCTAATTTCTAGTCACTTGATCCCCTTCAGTTGTCTTATTCAACTAGCTGGACTTCCAAGTACAATATTGAAGAAATATGGGAAGACTGGTGAGCCCTGATTTACCCCCAATTTTAGTTGAAATGCTTTACTTTCTCTCTATTTAACTTGATAATGGCTATTAGGCTTCATGTATACTGCCTTTATTTTTTTATTAAGTATGCACAATTTATCCCTGCACTCTCCAAGTATTTTATCATGAAGGGGTGTTGCATTTTTTCAAATGCGTTTTCAACATCTAGGGAGATGATCATTTGTTTTGGGGTTTGTTTGTTTTTATTTTCTTTCAGTTTGTATATATGCTGGATTACAGTAAGTGGTTTTTGATATTGAAATACTCCTGGGATGAAGCCGATTTAATCATAGTGGATGATGTTTTTTATGTTTTCCTGTATTCAATTTGTGAGTATTTTATTGAGAATTTTTGGATCGATGTTCATATTCTAAAAATGTCCTCCTTTTTTTTTTTTTTTTGGATCATGGTGACTGTGGACCCATAGAATGAGATTGGCAGTATTCCTTCTGCTTCTATTTTGAGGAATGTTTGAAGAGTATTGGCATAGGCTCTTCTTTGAAAATCTAGTAGAATTCTGCACTAAAGCCATTTTTTGTCCAGAGATATTTTTTGGTTGGGAGTCTTTTAATAATTGCTTCTATTATCTTAGGGGTTATACAGCTATTAATATCTGCAACTAATCTTTATTTACTCTGGAAATTGTTATTTGTGTAGAAAATAATGCATTTCCAATTTTGTGGAGTACCAGCTTCAGAAGTAAGACCTAATAATTCTTTAAATTTCCTTGGTATTTATTATTATGTCTCCCTTTAGATTTCTTATTTTGTTAATTTGGGCACTATCTCTCTCTACCATGTAGTTAGTTTAGCTAACGGTTTATCTAGCTTGTTGATTTTCTCAAGGAACCAATTCTGGCTTTCATTGATTCTTTATATTGTACTTTTTATTTCTGGTTGATTAAAGTCAGCCCTGTATTTGATTATTTCCTGCAGTCTACTCCTCCTGTGTGTATTTGCTTTGGTTTTTGTTTGTTTATTAGTTTGTTTGTTTCTCTGTAGCCTTCTAATGTACTTTAAATTCATTAGTATTCATAATACTCCAGTTTTTTTTTATGTGAGTATTTATTGCTATGAACTTTCCTTTTAGCTCTGCTTGCATAGTATCTCATGAGTTTAGGTTTGTTGTACTTTCATTTTCATTGAATTGTAGGTTTTTAATTTTTTTTTTATATCTTCCCTGACCCATTGTTGATTTAGTAAACAGTTGTTTACTTCTGAGAGTAAGTACACTTTCTGTTGTTGAAGTCCAGATTTAATCCATGGTTAAAGTGCCAATTTCTGGTTTCTTTGGAAATTCAATTGTGTCAATGCTATGTTTTTTCTGGAAACTGTATTATGAGAGAATGATTTTTTCTGAAGTGTACACGTGGGAGGATGTTTTGCTGAGAACAGACACACAGTGTTTTCTGGATGCAGTCAGAAAAAGAGTATGTGATATTTGGCTAAAGAGGATGATTGAGAGAATGCATTATGTTTGTAAGAATGGACTATGATATGTGGTATCGGTTTGTGGTAGTGGTATTATTTGCTGGTCATTTTTGAGCTTTGTTGATGCTGGTCTTTGTTGACAAAGTTGGATGGTATTGGTTTGCCTTGCCATTGATTGCTGGTCATCATTTGTCATTATAGAGAGAAATGCCTCCAAAGTACTTCTGATGGTATCCCAGCCGTGTATTGCTGCTTCAGCAGAATTGAGATGATTGGCAGAACCTACCTGTTTCTTATGGATAGACCTGTTGTTGCTGGTTCATGAGTGGTGTTTGTGAGTGGATCAAATTACGACCAATGATTCATGTGAACTGAACTGTTGATATCCTGACAACACATTTGGATTTGCTCCAAAGAACTATTTCTAATCAGTTCCATGTCTTCTGTTTGCCCTATTAAACTTTACTTTGCACTACTTCTGGTTAGTGGTAGACTAAACCACTAACCACAAAAGATGTCAAAGCATTTAAGATTCTTATTTAAACTAGTTTTTAAAAAATATAAGACTGCATATTGTGGTCTGATAAGATGTATGAGGTCATTTCAATCTTGTTATATCTGTTGAGGCTTGATTTGTGACCAATTATATAGTACATTTTGGAGAGATTCTTAGAAGAAAGTATATTCTTTTGTGTTTGGGTAAAAGGTTCTATAGATAGCAAATAGGTCCATTTGAATTATCACCTCTGTTACTTTCATTATTTCTCTTTTTAGTTTCTGTTTCTCTAATTTGCCTATTGGTAAGAATGGGGTGTTTAGGTTTCTCACTACTAATGTGTGTGTTGGGCTCCATTTCTGCCCTTGTGGACAAACCCAAGTCTGGCTTGAGTTTCTGTGGACTTGTGGGAGAGCCTAAGCCTGGCTCGAGTTTTAAGACCTATTTCAGTCCCATTCATACAGGAGTGACTCAGCAACACCTGATTGGCCCTGCCTCTGCACCCCCCACCCCCGCCATTGCTGATGTAGAGCTTTGCCTTTGGCCCTGTCAGTCACCCCAAACCCTCTGTCACTTTTCCCTGCCTCCTACATCATCTCATCCCACCAAAAATCCCCCTCGCTTTGCTCCTAGTTTATGTAAGCAAGAGGCTGATGCAATAAAGTTGAATTCCTGCTTCAACAAGACTCCTGCCCTGGTGTGTTTCTTTTTCTTTTTCTTTTTCTTTTTTTTTTTTTTTTTTTTTTTGGAGAGATCCAGTGGGACCGTGACCTCTCTTCTCTTGCCTGGATTTGCAGGCAAGGAGCCCCCATGTGTGGAGTTTGAAATGTGACTTAAGCTTTAGTAATATTTCTTTCACAAATGATGGTGTCCTTCCATTTGTGGCATAGACATTTAGAATTGAAGTGCTCTGGTAGATTTAACATTTGATGAGTAGGAAGTGTTCTTCCCTGACTCTTTTCAGTAACTTTCAGTTGAAAGTCTATCTTATTAGGTATTAGACTGGATACCAAAATTTTTCTTTTGTTTGTTTGCTTGGAAAACCTTTTTTCAGTGCTTTATGCTGAGGAAATAACTCTTTGTTGCTGAAATACGTTTCTTATGTACTGAAGAATGCTGGATTCTGTTTATGCATCCATTCTTTTACCTTGTCTCTTTTTATTGGATAATTGAGTCCATTGATGTTGAGACATATTCATGACCAGTGTTTGTTTCTTTCTGTTATTTTGGTGTGTGTGGTGGCTTTGTATGTGTGTGTGTGTGTGTGTGTGTGTGTGTGTGTGTGTGTGTGTTTCTCTTCTATTGGTTTTAATGGTGTAACATTATTATTTCTTGCCATATCTTGAGTAAAGTTATCCTCACTGGGTTGGACTTTTCTTTTTAGTATCTTCTGTAAGTCTAGATTACTGGAAATATGTTGTTTAAATTTGCTATTGGCATGGAACACCTTGTTTTTTTCCATCTATGGTGATTGAATGTTTTGCTAGGTATAGTAGTCTAGGCTGACATCTGTGGTCTCTTGGGTCCTGCAATACTTCTGCTCAGGCCCTTCTGTTGTTTATCTACTCAAGTCAGAAATTGGGTGTAATTTTGGTAGTCTACATTCATATGTTACTTGGCCTTTTTCCCTTGCTATTTTAAAAATTCTTCCTTTTATCTATGCTCTTAGTGTTTCGATAATTAGGAGGATTTTCTTTTCTGGCCTAATCTGTTTGCTGTTCTGTAAGCTTGTACACTTATAGGCATCCCTATCTATAGGTTAGGTCAATTTTCTTTTATGATTTTGTTGTTGATATTTTCTGGGTTTTGGAGCTGGGAATCATCTTCTTCTGTCCCTATTATTTCAAGGTTTCATCCTTTTAGAGTGTCCCTAATTTCCTGGATGTTTTATGTCATGAACATTTTAGATTTTGTATTTCATTTGATTGAGACATTGATTTATTCTTTCCTCTTCTACACCAGTGAGTCTTTCTTTCATCTCATCTATTCTGGTGGTGGCGCTTATATCTGTACGTTCTATTGTCTTTCCTAGGTTTTTCATCTCCAGAATTGTCTCAGTTTGTCTTTTCTTTATAGTTTCTATATCCCTTGTAATGTCTTTGACAGTATTATTCATATTATTGACATTTTTATGTATTTTTCTGTAATTCTTTATAATTATTAGTTTCCTTTTTTAATGCCTCTAACTTTTAGAATATGTTTTCCTAAATTTCCTTAAGGGACTTATTCATGTCCTGTTTACAGGCCTTGATAGTTTCTATAAAATTGGATTTAAGATCCTTTTTTTTTTGTGCTTTAATTTTATTAGGATATCTTGTGGGTTTTTTGTAACAGGATATCTGGGTTCTGCTGGTGCCCTATTAACCTGTGTCTTATAGAACATATCTGATGCTCTCCTTTAGGTATTTGGCTTTCCCTTGTGTTGGCTGGATGATCCTCCTGAAAGCAAGGCTTCTCAGGAAGGTGTAGAGATGTTGTGTTTCAGATAATGGGGGTAAGGCTACCAGACTTTGATGGCTGTTTCTCAGGCAAATCACACTCTGCAGGTTCTGTTACAGGTTTGCCTTACTCTGCAGGTTGCATCCCAGTCAGACTTAACTAAGATGGCAGCAGATTCTGACTCTGTCACAGGCAGACCAACTGGGATGGAGGGCAGATCCAACTAGGATTGGTCAGGCAGGATTTTGGCTTTAGAATGAATGTCAGCTGAAAACCATCTACTCAGATCTTTTCTCTCAAAGTAAATAGCCAGGATTGACTATGAGACTATAGGCCTTGAACCTCATCAGAAATCCAGAATGACTGAGTTAACTGAAGTTATGAGAAGCACTAAACATAGCTTCTAAAACTTAGCCAATTCATAGAGACAGCTGAACACCTGAAAAGCCCCTATACTACCGAACATTGGAGCATCAAATCTTCAGCCTTCTGGCCCAGATTCATCTGACAGACCTTAGTGATGCAGGATTATTAAGGGCTGCTTACTCTGTCTAGGCAGATATAATCAGTCGACTATTCTGCAAGTGTGTCCTTTTCTGGACAGTAATTTGTCTGTAGAAGGAAAGTGGCAATTCTTGCCTAGTAGCTGTCTCACCACAATTGGAGTAACTCCAAGGATGCTCAATTTCTTCTTAGAATCCACGACAGGAAGCTGTCAGGACCAGACAGGTCTCTAATCAGAATGGACATTAATATATAAATATTTGTAGCGTCAATTCTATGGACTTCTGATGTTTTGAAAACCAACTATCCATGTAAGGTAACCTGGACTGTTGTCTGTTCACTCCTCTCAGCTATTTCTAAATAAAATATGGGAAACCTCGTAACAATAAACTCAAAGCCATGAATTTGCTATAGTCCCTTAACTCATAGGTTAATCATCCCAAATCAGTTAAAAAAGTTAAAGAAGGACTGGGTCTAGGCCTTGTATTCCTAAATGTGCTATACAGGCACAATGCCCATGAGAGTATCAATATTCATCTCATTTTTATATTAAGAGGCTCATACCAATGAATACCTTAAATTTGAAATCAAAGTAAATTTTGTACCATTTAAGAAATTGTAACTTCATCTTGATAATAATTATACAGATTTCTACCAATAGGTTATGGCTATGCAATAAGTCCTAGCTAATCCTCCCTGTTCCAACAAAACCAATACTTTTCCCTAGAAAGACAGACCATTATTAACCACCTTAGTCCCCAAGCCCAGGGAATAGGGGCGCTGACTCTTCTTTAACTTCTTCAAGCTGATTAAGGGCATTGAGATACTAGAAGAGGGGTGGGGGGAAGAGTAAATTGATAAGCCTCTGATGCTTTGTCTTCACTGCATCCAGATGGAATTCCAGGACATCAGAGGTTTGGGCAGGTCTGCTCAGTATGCTTGATGAGTAGATACACCAAGGCTGTGTATTCTGCAATATACAATTCTCAGAACAAGTTTTAGTATCAAGAAAAAGAAATTTTTAACCCTAGGGGTCTGACATTTTTTAAAGATTTTGGTTCTAACAACTTTTCTTTTTTTTTTTCCCTTTTAAAAATTGGCTGTAATATTTACATTCCAGATTTTATCCCCTTACCCCACTTCCTCCCACCACCCAGAAACCTCCTATCCTATCACCCTTCTCATGCTTCTATGAGGCAGTGACGGCAATTACCCCCCATTACCCCCTCCCCACCCTCACATTCCCCCCAACTCTGTGTTTATTTTTTATGGGACCAAGAAATTCCTCTCCCACCTATGCCCAACAAGGCCATCCTCACCTACATATACTGCTGGAGTCTTGGGTCCTACCCTATGTGTTCCCAGGCTGGTGGTTTAGACCCTGGGGGTCTCTGGTTATTTGGTATTGTTGCTTTCCTCCTGGGGCCACAAACCCTTTCTGTTCCTTCAGTCCTCTCTCTAAGTTCTCCATTGAGAAACCCCTGATCATATCAGTGGTGAACTATGAGCATCGTCCTCTGAGTGTGTTAGTTTTTGGCTGACCTCTAAGGAGACAGCTATATCATGTTCCTGACAGTATGCACTTCCAGCCATCTACAACAGTGTTTAGCTTAGGTGGCTGTACATGGGATGAATACCCAGGTGGAATGGTATCCTGATGGCCCCTCCTTCAATTTCTGTCCCATGTTTTGTTTCCATATTTGCTCCCTTGAGCATTTTTGTTACTCGTTCTGAGTAGAACTGAGGCATCCCCTCTTGGTCTTCCTTCTGCATGAGCTTCATGTGGTCTGCGGGATGAGTCTTCCCTATTCCAAGCTTTTGGGCTAACATCCACTTAAAAGTGAGTAAATACCCTGTGTGTTCTTTTGTGATTGGGTTAACTCACTCAAGATGATAATTTCTAGATCCATCCATTTACCTAAAAATTTCTCGAGTTCATTATTTTTAATAGCTGAGTAATACTCCATTGTGTAGATGTCCCACATTTTTTGTATCCATTCCTCTGTTGAGGGACATCGTGGTTCTTTCCAGCTTCTGGCTATTATAAATAAGGCTGCTATGAACATAGTGGAGCATATGTATTTATTATATGTTGGAGCATCTTCTGGGTATATACCCAGGAGTGCTATATCTGGATCCTCAGGTAATGCTATGTCCAGTTTTCTGAGGAACCGCCAGACTGATTTCCAGAGTGGTTGTACCAGCTTGCAATCCCACCAACAATGGAGAAGTGTTCCTCTTTCTCCACATCCTTGCCAGCATCTACTATCAGCTGTGTTTTTGATCTTAGCCATTCTGATTGGTGTGAGTTGGTATCTCAGCGTTGTTTTAATTTGCGTTTCCCTGATGACTAAGGATGTGGAGCATTTCTTAAGGTGCTTCTCAGCCATTCGAGTTTCCTCTGTTGAGAATTCTTTGTTTAGCTCTGTACCCCATTTTTAATAGGGTTATATGGTTGTCTGGAGTATAATTTCTTGAGTTCTTTGTATATCTTGGATATTAGCCCTCTATCTGATGTAGGGTTGGTTAGGATCTTTTCCCAATCTGTTGGTTGCCGATTTGTCTTATTGACAATGTCCTTTGCCTTACAGAAGCTTTGCGATTTGGTGAGGTCCCATTTGTCAATTCTTGATCTTAGAGCATAAGCCATTGGTGTTCTGTTTCCACTGTGCCTAGGTATTCGAGGGTCTTTACCACCTTCTCTTCTATTAGTTTCAGTGTATCTGGTTTTAAGTGAAGGTCTTTTATCAACTTGAATTTGAGCTTTGTACAAGGAGATATGAATGTATTGATTTGCATCCTTCTACATGTTGACCTCCAGTTGAACCAGCGCCATTTGCTGAAAACGCTGTCCATTTTCCACTGGATGGTTTTAGCTCCTTTTTCAAAGATCAAGTGACCATAGGTATGTGGGCTCATTTCTGGATCTTCAATTCTATTCCATTGATCTTCATGCCTGTCTCTGTACCAATACCATGCAGTTTTTATTACTATTGCCCTGTAGTATAGGTTAAGGTCAGGGATAGTGATTTCCCCCAGAAGTTCTTTTGTTGTTGAGGATAGTTCTCACTATCCTGGGTTTTTTGTTGTTCCAAATAAATTTGCAAATTGCTCTTTCTGTTTCTATGAAGAATTGATTTGGAATTTTGATGAGGATTGCATTGAATCTATAGATTGCTTTTGGCAAGATGGCCATTTTTACTATATTAATCCTGCCAATCCAGGAGCATGGGAGATCTTTCCATCTTCTGAGATCTTCTTTGGTTTCTTTCTTCAGAGACTTGAAGTTCTTGTCATACAGATCTTTCACTAGCTTAGTTAGATTCACTCCAAGATATTTTATATTATTTGTAACTATTGTGAAGGATGTCATTACCATAATTTCTTTCTCAGCCTGTTTATCTTTTGAGTATAGGAAGGCTACTGATTTCTTTGAGTTGATTTTATATCCAGCCACTTTACTGAAGTTGTTTATCAGGTTTAGGAGTTCTCTGGTGGAAGTTTTAGGGTCACTTAAGTATACTATCATATCATCTGCAAATAGTGAAATTTTGACTTCTTCCTTTCCTATTTGTATTCCTTTGACTTCCTTTTGTTGTCTAATCGCTCTAGCTAGGACTTCCAGTACTATATTGAATAGGTAGGGTGAGAGTGGGCAGCCTTGTCTAGTTCCTGATCTTAATGGGATTGCTTCAAGTTTCTCTCTATTTAGTTTGATGTTGGCTACTGGCTTACTGTATATTGCTTTTACTTTGTTTAGGTATGGACCTTGAATTCCTAATCTCTCCAAGACTTTTAACATGAAGGGATGCTGTATTTTGTCAAATGCTTTCTCAGCATCTAGTGAGATGATCATGTGGTTTTTTTCTTTGAGTTTATTTATGTAGTGGATTACATTGATGGATTTCTGAATATTGAACAATCCCTGCATTCCTGGGATAAAGCCTACTTGATCATGATGGATGATTGCTTTGATGTGTTGTTGGATTCGGTTTGCGAGAATTTTATTGAGTATTTTTGCATCCATATTCATAAGAGAGATTGGTCTGTATGTAGTTCTCCTTCTTTGCTGGGTCTTTGTGAAGCTTAGGTATGAGCGTAATTGTAGCTTCATAGACGAATTGGGTATTGTTCTTTCTGTTTCTATTCTGTGGAATAGTTTGAAAAGAATTGGTATTAGGTCTTCCTGGAAGGTCTGATAGAATTCTGCACTAAAACCATCAGGTCCCGGACTTATTTTGGTAGGGAGGTTTTTAATGACTGCTTCTATTTCTTTAAGAGTTATGCGACTGTTTAGATGGTTTATCTGCTCCTCGTATAACTTTGGTACCTGGTATCTATCTAGAAAATTCTCCATTTCGCCCAGATTTTCCAATTTTGTTGAGTATAGGCCTTTGTAGTAGGATCTGACGATGTTTTAAAATTTCCTCTGTTTCTGTTGTTATGTCTCAATTTTCAGTTCTGATTTTATTAATTTGAGTATTGTCTCTGCACCCTTTGGTTAGTCTGGCTAAGGGCTTATGTATCTTGCTAATTTTCTCAAAGAACCAGCTCCTGGTTTTGTTGATATTTTGTATAGCTCTTCCTGTTTCGACTTGGTTGATTTCAGCCCTGAGTTTGATTATTTCCTGCCATCTACTGTCTACTGTCTACTCCTTTGGGTATATTTGCTTCTTTTTGTTCCAACGCTTTCAGGTGTGCTGTCAATTTATTAATGTATATTCTTTCCATTTTCTTTTTGTGGGCACTTAGAGCTATGATTTTTCCTCTTAGTACTGCTTTCATGGAGTCCTATGTATTTTGATATGTTGTGTCCTCATTTTCTTTTTCTTTTCTTTTTTTTTTTTTTTTTTTTTTTTTTTTTTTTTTTTTTTTTTTTTGGTTTTTCGAGACAGGGTTTCTCTGTGTAGCCCTGGCTGTCCTGGAACTCACTCTGTAGACCAGGCTGGCCTTGAACTCAGAAATCCGCCTGCCTCTGCCTCCCAAGTGCTGGGATTAAAGGCGTGCGCCACCACCACCCGGCCCTCATTTTCATTTAAATCTAAAATGTCTTTAATTTCTTTCTTTATTTCTTCGTTGACCAAGTTAGCATTAAGTAGAGCATTGTTCAGTTTCCATGTGTATGTGGGCTTTCCATTGTTTTTGTCCAAGTCAAAGACAAGTCTTAGTCCATGGTGGTCTGATAGGGTACAAGGGATTATTTCAATCTTTGTGTATCTGTTGAGGCCTGTTTTGTGACCAATTATATGCTCTATTTTGGAGAAGGTACCATGAGGTGCTAGAAAAAGGTATATTCTTTTGTTTTAGGATGGAATGTTCTATAGATGTCAGTTAAGTCCAATTGGTTCATAACCTCTGTTAGTTTCATTGTGTCTCGGTTTAGTATCTGTTTCTGTGATCTGTCCATAGCTGAGAGTGGGGTGTTGAAATCTCCCACTATTATTGTATGAGGTGCAATGTATGCTTTACGCTTTAGTAGAGTTTCCTTTATGTATGTGGGTGCCCTTGCATTTGGGGCATAGATGTTCAGAATTGCGAGTTCCTCTTGGTACATTTTTCCTTTGATGAATATGAAGTGTCCTTCTTTATCTTTTTTGATTACTTTTGGTTGAAAAATGATTTTATTTGATACTAGAATTGCTACTCCAGCTTGTTTCTTGGGGCCATTTGCTTGGAAGATTGTTTTCCAACCTTTTACTCTGAGGTAGTGTCTGTCTTTTTCACAAAGGTGCGTTTCCTGTATGCAGCACAATGTTGGGTCCTGTTTATGTATCCAATCTGATAGTCTATGTCTTTTTATTGGAGAATTGAGTCCGTTGATATTAAGAGATATTAAGGAAAAATGAATGTTGTTTCCTGTTATTTTTGTTATTGGCAGTGGAGTCATGTTTGTATAGCTACCTTCTTTTAGGGTTGATATAAGATTACTTTCTTGCTTTTTCTAGGTTGTAGTTTCCCTCCTTGTGTTGGAGTTTTCGACCAATTATCTTTGAAGTGCTGGATTTGTGGTAAGATATTGTGTAAATTTGGATTTGTCATGGAATATTTTGGTTTCTCTATCAATATTGATTGAGAGTTTTGCTGGGTATAGTAGTCTGGGCTAGCATTTGTGTTCTCTTAGGGCCTGTATGATATCAGTCCAGGATCTTCTGGCTTTTATAGTCTCCGGTGAGAAATCTGGTGTAATTCTTATAGGTCTGCCTTTATATGTTACTTTGCCTTTTTCTCTTACTGCTTTTATTATCTTCTCTTTGTTCTGTATATTTGATGTTTTGGTTATTATGTGATGGGAGGTGTTACTTTTTTGGTCTAATCTATTTGGGGTTCTGTAGGCTTCTTGTATATTTAAGGACATCTTTTTCTTTAGGTTAGGAAAGTTTTCCTCTATAATTTTGTTGAAGATATTTACTGGCCCTTTAAGTTGGGAGTCTTCACCTTCATCTATACCTATTATCCTTAGGTTTGGTCTTCTCATTGTGTCCTGGATTTCCTGGATGTTTTGTGTTAGGACTTTTTTACATTTCATATTTTCTTTGACCGTTGTGTCAATGTTTTCCATGGTATCTTCTGCGCATGAAATTCTCTCTTCTGTCTCTTGTATTCTGTTAGTGATGCTTGAGTCTATGACTCCTGATCTTTTTTTAGGTTTGCTATCTCCAGTGTATTCTCCCTTTGCGATTTCTTTATTGTTTCTACTTCAATTTTTAGATCCTGGATGGTTCTCTGTAATTATTTCACCTGTTTGGTTGTGTTTTCTTGCATTTCTTTAAGAGCTTCTATCTGTTTACCTGCATTCTCCTCAAATTCTTTGAGAGTGTTGTTTATGTCCTTTTTAAAGTCCTCCACCATCATTATGAGTAGTGATTTTAATTCTGAGTCCTGCTTTTCTGGTGAGATGTGGTGTTCAGGACTTGTTATGGTGGGGGAACTGGGTTCTGGTGATGCCAAGTAACTTTGGTTTCTGTTGTTTACATTCTTTGCTTGCCTTTCTCCATTTGGTTAGCTGTAGTTCTACTCGAACTCACTGGTTCTGACTGGAGTCTGCCTTTCCAGTTATCTTGGTTGTATCAGAACTCCTCGGGGTATGGATGACTGTAAGATCCTGAGCTCCAGCTGCTCTGGGTTCAGTGTCTCCTCTAGGATATTTCAGGATATGGAGTCTCCACAGTGGTAGGCCAGCTAGGTGTTTGCTGTTCTGAATGTAGTTGCTCCTCTAGGATGCTTCAGAGTATGGTGTCCCCTGCTCTCCTGCTCTGTGGGCCGTGTCCTCTCTAGGATGCCTGAAGCTCTAGGGTCTTTGACCTCTCTTGGGTGCCTCTGCAGCTCTGTGGTCTGTGCCTTCCCTAGAGTGACTCTGGACTCAGTTTCCAGAGGGGAGCAGATCAGCTGGGAGACTGCTTGAGCCACAGGTATCAGGGCCAGAGGTGGAAGGGGAGTGGTTCTCCTCAGTGGCAGGGTCTGGCTTCCAGGTGCTCTCTGGGGGACTCTCTACTGCCAGTTGTGCTAAGGCCTAGGGCTGTAGGTGGGTTCTCCTACCTTCTGCTCTGCAATTGGTACCCTCCCTGGGTGCCTCTGGACTCAGTTTCCAGAAGGGAGCAGATCGGCTGGGAGACTGCTAAAGCCACTGGTGTATAAACTTTCTTTATACATTTATAATATAAAGACCCATTTACCTAAATTTGTCTTAAAATCTGCTACATAAAACAGAAGATTTCAATAATATTGGTATCTTTTGTCTCAATTATCTACTATAATAATTATATGGTTATTATATATTCCTAACTTTATATTTAATTATATTTTTATTCAAAATAAAACTAAATGTTAGGACAAGAGTAGTAGAAACTAAATTAATGAATTTAGATTTTATTTAATTATTTATATCAAATCATTAAAATTTTTATAATAAAACATAATGAATCACTTCTGATTTCAGAAAATATTATTGATTTATTTTTAGTCATTGTTTTATAAAATAATTAAAATTATTGTGGATTAGATATACTCACAGTTTAAAAATGTTTGATATATATTTAATGAGCAGAATATGCACATAGAAGAGTGAATTTATAGTCATAATAGATTTATAACATGATTTTTTTCTTTGATACCTATTCTAATTTTTTGACTGGAAAGTTTTTGTAGTTTTATGCTCTGAACAGATTTCAGTACTCGCTTGCAAACAATTTTTAGGAGTGTCAATGACATTATTAATAAAAGTTTTGAAAAGACCCAATTCTGTAATCTAAAGCAATATCTAATATATTGTTTTGTTTCTAATTGGCATGCTATCTAGTCAAAGGGGAGAAGGAAATATAAAAAATATTTTTCACTTGTCTCAGTAAATTTATGTCAAAACACTTTCTTTAATTTTATAAGTTGGAAACTAATTAGCACTCTTCAAAGTTTCATGATACATCTGTTTAATTTTATTTATTTTCAATTTAAATTAATTAATTACTTCAAAATGCAATAGACATTGGTAACATACTGGAATTTAAATATTGTTGACATAGTTTAGAAAATTGAATTGTTCATATTTGAAGTTTTGAAATCTGTTATTAAACTGGAAAAATCTTTGGTAAAATAACAGAACAAAATGTATCATTATTTCTTTTTCTATTTCAGAGAAAGCATAATACATAATTTAGTAGCAATTAAAAAACCATTAAATTTTTCACATAGCTTAAATGATTCTCCTTTCTTATAGTCATTATTTTCTATTCTCATCTTCAGTTCTCTCTAAAAGTCACTTTCAGAAATTACGTTCTTCTAAATCCTCATGATATGATCATCTTTTGATCATCTCATGTACCTTGTGTCTTACCACTAACAAATGCACTAGACAAAATGAAAGGCAAAATGTACTTTATTCAGCCTTTCTGTTATGACAGCTACTTCTGCCTGCTGATTACATGACAAGTCCAAAGAATTGAAATTTTCAAGCATTTTTTGTTATAATGCTATAAAGAAAGTAGACATAATGGGCTGGAAATTCTTAATCATTGATACAATTTGCGTGGCTTTTTGAGCATTACTGTTACATCTTTTTATGAGCTGATATATGTCAATGTGCTTCTGTGTTACATAGACAGGCATCTCTGAAAGCCATGTGTTTGCATGTTTTTTTTTTTTTTTTCTCAGAGGAATGAAATTAACTATGGTCATGTGCTCCAACACTCAGACGAAAACAAGAAATATTCTTACTTTTTCTGGGCATATTGGTTTTCTGGGAAAACTTACTCAGTTTTTTTGTGTGTACTCTCATCCAATTCAGTTAAACACATAGCTCTTAACCAACTAAGTACAACATAGTATTACTCAACACTTCATTCTGTAACAGCTAATGTATTAAATACATCTACATCTTAATAAACATGGACATATTTTTCCAGTTGGTGATATTAATAGCCACAAAGGAACAGCTTCTATGGGTCATGTTTAAAAGAACATTGTCTTCTACTGAAAGTTTGGTGACACCCTTGGATATTTCTAGTCATCGCACAGAATCCTAAAAAATTCTAAAGTGACTGGAAATTTTTTTTTATATTAATTAGAATTAATTTTGCAAAATGCATCTCATATAACAATTTTCATGGCCTAAATGTGTCATAATCGAATGCAGATTGTGGCAAGTTTGAAACCACAGCATTAGTATGCAATTTGATTTTGTAAGCACAGTGAAAACACCTATTCTTGGGGAGCTCTTGAATCTGGCCCATGAATTTCAAGGAGTCAACAGAAGTAGTCAGTGCTACAGACAACTCAGGGACTTATGAGGAAAACATAGGCACATAAACAGCTAAAGAGCTCATTTGAAAATTAATTTGCTAAATATGTGTTTTACCTGGGGAACTCTAAAAAAAGAAACAATTAATTCTGGTGGAATGTATGAGTACTGTCTTGAGAAAGAAGTTAAATAGCATCAAGGCTCCTCTTATTAGGTTTGGCTTGAAGTCTGTTTTGTCAGATATTAAAATGACTACATCTGCTTCCTTCATAATCTCTTTTTTCACCTTGCTCCCTAAGATAGTATATATCACTGGTACTAATGAATGCTTCTTATTTTCTAAGATGGATTTTCACTTAATAAACTTGTGGTGACCTGATCTATTTTTGTTTATGGAAGAAGTTGAGATAGTTAATATTAATAGTAATTATTTAATACAGAATATTAAGTCTTATTATGTTGTCCTGTGTTATTCTGTTGTGGATGTTTGGATATGAATGACCCCATCGAGTCATGTGTTTGATTGCTTGGTCATAGGAAATGGCAATATTAAGTGTGTAGGAAGCCGTGGTCAGTGGTTCCATTCCAAGATGGCGCTGGCCTCGTGTCTTCCCACTGGTAAACAATTAACTGCGCAGCTGCAAAGGCAGAGAGCCCGCCAAAGTCACTGACCAATCCCGAGGCGTAATATTGGGTGATGAGTGAACAGTCAATCAGAAGTGAACACATCACTCTAGGGCGTATTTAAGCAGTGCCTCTTCCATCTTTTTCCGTCTTTCCGCTTTACTGTTACAAGAAGTAAATCCTCGTTTGCAGTAATACCCGATTATTGCCTCTCGTGTCCTTATCGCGGGTGAAAAGGGGCTTGGGACGTGCGCGGAACATAAGTGGTATAGTTTTGTTGGAGTTTATGTGTCCTTTTCATAGGAAGGGTATCACTGTAGGGGGCAAGATTTGTGGCCTCCTATGCTTAAGCTGTATCTAGTGTGACACACAGTCAGTCTTCTTTTGCTGCCTGTGGATCAAGACCTAGAATTCTTAGCTCCTTCACTGACACCATGTCTCCCTGAACACTGCAAGCTTCCTCCTATGTTGATAATGTTCTAAATTTCTGAAAGTCAAACTAACCCCTATTAACTGTTTTCCTTTATACAGTTACCTTAGTCATTATGTCTCTTCACAGCAGTAAATACTTAACTAAGATGTCTATTATACCTCTTTTGATTCAGTTTTCTGAATTGTTTACTTTTACTTATGATAATGTGAGCATGTTTAATCTTGTTAGGTGTAAGCCTTTGAATATTCTCTGTCTTAGTACTCATAAATTCCTCAAACCTGATTTTATCCTATCTATTTTTCTTTTTTACTTTAAATATGACTAATGATTTTACCAGGTATAGAAGTCTCTGATGGTATCTTTGGTCTTTTATAAATTGTAGACCGTGATTCAGCTATACCGCTCTTGGGCATATATTCAAAGGTCCCAACATCCTACTACAGATATATTTGCACTCTGAAATACAGTTTACTGCTGCCCTGTTTACAAAAACCAGGAAATTAAGACAGCCTAGATGTCCATTAAGTTGAATAAATAATGAAAACGTGATATATTTACACAATGCTATATTACATACATATTATGAAAAGCAAAATAATTAAACTCTCAGATGAATGAGTAGAGCTGTAAACAATCATTCTCAGTGATATAACTTGGGCTCAGAAAGACAAGAATCCCATGACTTCTTTTCTATGGATGTTAGGTTTAAATTTTTAGACAAATTTGTTTGATTTAGAATACCAACAATAGGTCAGGAAATTACTCACGGACATGGACCTTCATGGTGATAGAGAGAACAGATACTGATGACTGAAAGGGAAACATGGAACAGGATAAATTGGTGTGGGAGAAGGAAGGGCAGGCTAGAGGAGGGAATATGTGGAGGGATAACTGTTCCTAAAACTTTTCCAAAAGAAGTAATAGAAAAATACTGTTTAAGTCTCCTAAAATATATCTTCACATGTAATAAAATGAGTTTACATAGACATATTATTGATCAGGCATAAATGACCCTAATAGACACAAAAAGCTAAAAAAAAAAAAAAATGCTCCTTTAAGGAAACTATTACATGTTTAGGAGTTTTTAGCCAATGCCCCCAAATACAACATTTTGCCGATGCCTTTGTTACCCCATTTCTAGTAATTGATAATAAGATTGTATTGATGGAAACACCAATTACTTGATCTATAACACATGGGAAAATCTAACTGTTGCTGTCTTGGAAACTTAACATTTACCGGTTAGTTTTCATAATGATAGAAGCAGCTATGTACACTACATGGGAGAAAAAAAGAAATATCAGACAAACAAACATGTAAATTTTGTGGGCTGCAATAATGACTAACATGTAAAGGCATGTATACTGTTGCTATAGTGACTTAAACTTCATAATGCTAGTCCAATAGTGACTCATACTTCATGTGTATTCAACCACTTTCTAACTGTATGTCCAACTCCACAAGATTAAACCCATAACAAGCACCACTATTTGGCTGTGCACCTATAACTAGACTGGTTATAGGCCCTAGGAGAGAAGCACCTACTATTAATATGATGAATGCATACACTTTTAAAGCCGTTTTTATAGATGTTCTATTATGCCTATAGATTAATTCACCTTTAAATTGACTTTAGAGAAGCTTCTCCTTGAAGTAAATGATCAACTCGGATAATCACTGGTTAAGGGGAAGATAAATGGAGATTGCGGACTGATCAGCCACAAAAAGGAATATATATATATATATATATATATATATATATATATATATATACCCAAACGGAGTATATATACTCCTTTTTGTGGCTGATCAGTAAATATGCAATATATATATATGTATACATATATACGTATATATACGTATATATGTATACTTATATACATATATATGTGTGTATATATATATATATATATATATATATATATATATATATATATCATATTTAAAGCATTAGGATCACTGCAGAGGAGAAGGTGGCAAGCATGTACAAATCAAGTATAGTGGATGACTTTAAGAAAACATTATCTTCTGGAAACCCCTGGGAAACTGAAAGCATTAATAACACCTGTGAAGGCCAAGCCATAACAAATCCTCATATAGAGAGAGGAGCTAGGCATGATGTCCTACCTTTAGGTGAGGACATACTGGCGATTTTTAACAGTTTTCTTTAAGTGTAACACTGCTCATATGTCAACAATGGAAAGGAGCATAAATGGTAGGGAAGCTCAAATTGGCCTTCATGGGGAATGAAAAAAGACAAAAAAAATTTAAGAAAATTGAAGGTGTAGAATAGGAGAATTTGGGTGAAGAAGTATGAGTATAATAACAAATGTTTGTATATGAAATTCTCTTAACTTATTTAATATAGTGTCAAAGGTCAACCTATTTTACCAATATAGGAATAAGTAGATAATGGAGAAAGGCTTTATAGGTATGAGCTGACTCTCTAGTGATATGTATGTAATATTAAATTCTAGGCAGAAATAGTAATATTATATATTTTAGTATAAAATGATATACTTTTGAAGTAAGCCTAATATTTAATCTAAAATTAACTGTAGAAATGTATATTTTAATGATATTACAACTAAGTATCAGGTATCTTTTTCATATATATGTCATTCTTTTAAGTAATATGTCTCATAAGGTCACTATGAATCTTGATATGAGAAAATATATATATTTTGTTAAATATAACAATGCATTTTAAATTTTGTTATATTTGTTTTCAATTGATTTTATGTACAAATTTCCACATTGTAAATAATCTGATATTCTATAAAAATACAGAAGACAATAAATGTTGTTTCTATCCAATTTATTTGCAAAAACTGGATGGGCTGAATGAGTCCCTTAATATTAAACACTCTGCTGATTTTATTTCATTATGAGATTTTGTAGATGGTAACACTGATCCATAATTTAAACATTTTTTATAAATAACAATTTAGTTTGAAGCCTGAGTTCCATAAACACAATTGTTTGAAATTCATTTTTTCTCCATCTTGTGTTGTAAACGTTATACATGTTATTAATCTTGTCTCATTGACTTACAATATAGAAAAATTAACATTTTTCTTTATGTTTTAAAGCATATAATATTATTATTTATATTTAGTATTCCCTTTCACATTAATTAGAATTAGATGCTTAAATAATATATATCATAGAAATTCAAATGACAGTTTATTAATAGCCAAATTCTGACTTTCAATTCTTACTTCAATAATATAAACTCATATGCTTGAAATTATTATACATATAACTATTGAAAAAACTAAAGATTTCTAGTTTTATTTAATATTTGAAAGTTTTACCCTGAAGAACCAGGGGAGATTTAAAGCATTTATAACATATCATAAACCTTAACATCTTGTTTATCTTATGAACTCAAAGATTATGTAATAATCATCTCAATTTTATATTTGCTGTGAAAAATCTAGTCTCTAGATGAATTAACTAAATGCTTCAAACACACTTAAAAAATATAGTAGATACAAATATAATCTATATCCTACCCTTACTTCCTCTTCTGTATATACTGATGTTAACAGTCAGTATTCCTACTTTTAACACTGATCATTACACGTGCTGATACTAAGTGCTCTTGTTCTGTATCTCTGTCAGCTTTTCTATCACTCATCATTCTTGTACAAGCTGTCTTCATCTCTGGGTGGTGTTACTTAAAAGAAACACATTTATTCCACCATTCTGCCCCAGAGGGCTTTTAAGCTATTTAAAACTCACAGAAGATTTTAGAAGTTTATTAATTTATAACTTTAAAAAAATAAGTGTATTCAAGTTTTACTATTTTATTCAGGTTACAGCTATAGACTCAGCATAGACTTCAAAGTAAGTCGAAATATTTTGATAATAGTAATTCACTTGAGAAAATGTTGATCTAAATAATCAGAAATGTAAAATATCTATTTTTCTGAAAATGTATAAACATTTACATATTTGTATGTGGCCTATGTTTAGGGGAGCTATTAGGGTTATGGAAGTTGAAGTCTAAAATAATTGCAACTCAATAGACCTGTTGATTCTTGTTAGTAATCTGTTACTGAGATTGGACAATAGTAAAATGTCAAGTTCAGTGACTTCTTGGGCTAAAGTTGGCAAGACCGGTTAACTATGTAAGACTCCCATTAAAATAAACCATGAAAACTTGGATGAGGAAACAGCTCTGATATAAAATGCTACTAAGTATTTCTGAGACTATGGAATCAGCCTCCAGTCTCACAGACACCTATATTACCGAAGTCCACACAAAAAACCCAATGATGATGTGCATATGCAAATGTATATTATATGAATACATATATTTAAAGGGTAAATTTTTTCAGGTTAATTCTTGAGTAACAGTGTTATACACTTTTAGATGTGTTGTTATAATGCATTCTAGTATTTCTCTGAAAAATATAACATTAAATAAATAATCAAAAGTGCAATTTTTTGAGTCCTTTTAAAGATTAGCAACAATACTGTAAATAAAGTTGGTAGACATTAAATAAATCACATTGCTGATTATTTAGTTTCACTAAAGAATTTCTAATATTTAATAATTGCTAAATATTTCTGTTTCTTATATTGTAAGTAATTTGCCAGTCTCTATTTTATTTTGATATAATAATTTTATTTAATTAATTTGAAAAAACTTCCATTTAGATAATTCAAAAGTATTTTTTCAAAATTTCATGATTAATACACTGGATCAAATAATTTCCAATTGTGAAGCATTTCTTACTTTGTTTATAGTAGCTTGATACATTAATCTTTAATTTTTATATAAATGAATATAACAATATTTTACTTTATAGTACATTAGACATGTAAAAATTTAATAAAAATGTAAGTTATTGTATTTTTTTATTCATATTTATTTATTAAAATTCTCTTGTTCTGTTTTTTGGGGGAAGGGTTTTTAATTGGATATTTTATTTATTTACATTTCAAGTGTTATTCCCTTTCTCAGTTTTCCCTCCAGAAACCCCCTATTCCATCCTCTCTCTTCATGCTTCTATGAGGGTGCTCCCCCACCCACCCACCCACACCCTCACACCTTCATGCCCTGGAATTCCCCTACACTGGGGCATTGATCATTCACAGGACCAAGGGCTTCTCCTCCCATTGATACTGATAAGGCCATATATTTTTTGCTACATATGCAGCTGGAGCCATGGATCCCTCCATGTGTACTGTTCAGTTGCTGGTATTCTTTATAATTTCAAACATAAAAGAATTGAAAGTAATAATTTTAAAGAGAGCAAGAAAGCTACGTTACAATGGATAGAAAAATGAAGTTTAAAACTATGGCCAATGTGTAAGATGTCATGAAAGATGACAAAGATTAGAAGGAGGTAATATGAGGAAGCATAAGAAAAAGTTACGTGATGTAATGATTTTAGAGTCTAAGAAGTGCCTCTCAGCATTTTGTTATTTATATCTTCTTAACATCAGTGTTATTGTTAAATACTAAATAAAAGAAAACAATGCAATAAGTTTCAGTAGTTGATTTTTGCAGGGTGGCATGACCTGTGTTGGTTGCAGCTGATGAGAAGGAGAGAGAAAGAGAAAGAAAGGGAAAGAGAGAGAGACAGAGAAAGAGAGAGAGGAAGAGAGAGTGTGGTGATGTGAGGAGAAATGGAAAGAACACAATTATCTTACAGAAAGTAGAATTTAACTATAAGAAGTCCTCAATATGCCTGAGACACTGGCATAAAAATTAAACAATAAAAACAATTCTCACAAACATTAGTGATATTGATACTAAAGTTTAGCAAATCAAACTTATAAATTTCACCTTATGATATTGGCCTAAAAATGGACATGTTTATCAATGGAAATGAATCAAGATTTAGACATAAATACACTTATGAACACCTGATATTTGGTAAAGACTTTATAATTATAACAATAGGGGTAAACACATCTTCCACAAATGTTGAAGGCTGCATGTAGAAGAATGCAAATTGATCTATAGCTATCACCTTGTAAAAAAAAACTCCAACCCAAATCGAAGCAGGTCAAAGACTTTAACATAATATCAGATATACTGAACCTGATAGAAGAGAAAATGGGGAATAATCCTGAATGGAGAGGCACAAGACAGTCTCATAAACAGAACACAACCTAGGCATTATGATTAACATCAGTGGGACCTCATAAAATTGAAAAGCTTCTCTGAAGCAAATCACACTATGATTACGACAAACTGAAGCCTATAGAATGGAAAAGATTTTCCCTAACTCCTTATCTGACAAAAGGCTAACTTCTAAACTATATAAGAAATCAAGAAATTAGACACCAATAAACCAAATCTAAACAGTGAATTCTCAACAAAGAAATCTCAAATGGCTGAGACACATTTATAGAAATGCATAACATTCTTAGCCATCTAGGATATGCAAATAAAAACAACTCAGGGAACACATAAAAACAACTCATTTTACCCTTGTCAGAATGCTTAAGATCAATAACAAAAGTGACAGCTCATATTGACAAGGATGTAAAGGGAGGGCAACACTCCTCTGTTGCTGGTGAGAGTGAAAACTTTTACAGCCATGTGAAAAATAAATATGACAAGTTATCAAATATTGGAAATTTATCTACCTCAAGTCCACTTTGGCATATACCCAAAGGATGCTCCATCCTACCATGAGGACACTTGTTCAACTATGTTCATACCACCTTAATTTTTAATAGCCAAAGACTTCAAACAAACTAGATGTACCTCAACCAAAGAATGAATACAGTAAATATGGTGCATTTATACAATGTAGTATTACTTGGCTTTTAAAAAACTGAGAACATGAATTTTGCAGGATAATAGCTGGAACTAGAGATACAGAAAATAAACAATCAAATAAACAAACACCATCCTGTTTGAGGTAACCCAGACTCAGAAAGACAATCATGGTACATAATCACTTATAAGTGGATATTGGCTGTAAAATAAAGGATAATCTTGCCATAGTCAGTGACCCTGACATGCTAAGTAACAAGGGGGCCTCAAATAGAACAACAAAAATCTTCTGGGAAGCAAAAATAGAATAAATATTGCAGGTGGACTGATGGAAGATGGGGTAGAAACACAGAGGAAGGAAATTGTCATTTAAGAGACAACTGGAACTGACTGGGATTTCAGAGACAAGGTAGAAACCTAGTGCAATGGAATCTAATCTGGTGATACTGAAGTTTGGTCTGCTGCTAGCTGTTCAAATGCTAAATTCTGTATCCCACGGTCTGGTTGCCCCAAGTATGGCAAATTCTTACATACACAAGTCTTGGTTTTATAAACTTTGCCCCCAATTATTCCAGATTGGTTAATAAAATTTGCAGACAGCTTGTAGCTTGGCAGAAAAGGTAGGCTGGGCAAATGTTTCCAGGCTATGAATCTCAGATAGGGAACATAAGAGAGAACATAGAGAAGGATGAAGAATTTCATCATGGGATAGTATGGACCATGAACATGTAGCTATGAGGGCTGGCCTGATGAAGCAGACGGTGGGCACATTGAACATAGGGCAAGTAATATCTCTGGGATTTTGACAAGAAAATAGACACATTGTTTAAGAGGGTTGGTATCTGTCTAGTTAAAGTACTATACTGCTTGTTATAAATTTTAAAGGTCTCTGTGACTTTTACTTGGGAAATAGCTGTTTAAAGAGTAAATGTCAGCATATTAATTTCCAGCATTTGTTAATAACCACAAAATATTTAAATCACACTGCATGGTGAGTCTGATATGGAGCCTGAATTGGCCCTTTTCTGTAACAAGGAAAGACTTTCAATGGAGGAATTAGGATACCAACCAAGCCACAAAACCTTTGACCTATAATTTGTCCTACTTACAAGATATACTGTTATAAAAATAACACAGAAATTATAGGAATGCCAAACTAATGACTGGTTCAGCTTGAGATATATGTGAAGAGAAGAACCCACTCTTGATACTGCCTGTAAGGTCGGAACCAGAGGCTGGACGGCCCAGAGACCAGTATTGAATCAAAGAAAAAGCAATATTGAGAGAGAGAGAGAGAGAGAGAGAGAGAGAGAGAGAGAGAGAGAGAGAGAATGAAATGATTCACAATGATACTCTGCTATACTCTATAGTTGTAGACATGAGGCTAGCATAAACTTCATCAGAGAGGCCCTAGAAACTGATTAAAAACAGACACAAAGAAGCTTGGGTAAAACCCACAGAATTAAATACTTGGTTCATAGTAGCATATAGAGACTCAATCCAAAATCAGGTAATCTATGTAGATCTGACCTATGTATATATGTTATAGATGTATAGCTTGGTCTTCTGGGACTCCTAATATGGGAGTGGTGGCTGTCTCTGACCCCTTAGTCTACCACTGGGACCTATTTCCTCTTACTGGTTTGCCTAGTCCATTGTCAATATGGGAAGACCTAGTCTTATTGCAACTTTATATTCAAAACTTGGTTGATATCCCTGGGAGTCCTACCTTTCTCTCAAGGGAAATGATGGAGGAGTAGATTGAGAGGAGAAAGGCAGTGCCAGGAAGGAACTGTGAGGGGTTGTTGGAGGGGCACCTTCCATTGAGATGTAATATGTGTGAGAAGAATAAAAGTAAATTTAGCAAAGAACTCAACTTTGATTCAGGATGAGGAGAAATCTAGTCAGGTACAGTGAGCATTTGAAAATAAAAAATAAATTAACTCTTGTTAAAGACAGATTATTAATACAATGATGTACAAACATACATAAAAACACACATGTACACATATACACACGCACACTCAATTGTTGATATTTGGGAATTTTACAACCTCATGGTCAGTACAGTATCAAGCTAATTATTTTTAATCTGAGTATTTTACATGCTCATCTGACCAAGCTTTATCATCAATTAAGACAAGATTACATGTAAAAATCACACCCATCATGTTGTAATTAAATTAATCATATTTAGTATTTGAATTTTGTATTTTATCTAGGTAAAACTTTTCTGAAACAAAGGTTAATCAACAGTACTGATGGATAGCATATTTCACCTTTATTTTAGTAAGAATAATTTTTGTCTTGTGTATCTAATAAAAAATGACCTCAGTGTTTTAATTTTAATATCCAATTTTTATAATTTCTTCAATACCCTGGGTATAATACAGAGTATCTACCCTTTTATTGCAAGTCATATTTCTATACCCTTGCCCCTAAGGGTGTCTCCTTTAAAGGTAGATACTTGGATGTAAGAGTCACAGATTCTAGAAGGAGATTGATAAGATTCAAATGAGATTCAAATTAGGGCAAGTTTTCTCTTGTCTCTGAACCCTTGTTTGTGAGAATGATAAAGGGAAATAATGAAGTTAAGTGTTCATGCAGTTCCAAACATTTACTGCTGTTATGTTTTTTGCTATCATTCCTTGTTCTGAGACTAAGTATTTCATGACCTTGAATCTCTTAACTTTGCAGGTTTCATTTCTGCAAAGCAAGCAATACTGGTACACTTTAATGCCAATTTTGAATAATTACGTGTATACTGAATGTTGTCTCCTGCCTGTAACCTACTGTATAAATCTGGATTCTCCAGAGTAACATCACTTATGGAATTTCTATACATATTAAAGGAGATTTTTAGAATTATACAGTCTGCAGTCCAGCTAACTCAAATATGGGCAGCTGTAAATGGGATATTCAAGAATCTAATATTTGTTCAGTCCCATGTTTTAGTGTTTGAACTGATTTTATGTGTAAGCTGGAATTCAAGTGCAAGCAAGAGAAGAAGAAGGAGAAGAAGAAGAAGGAGGAGGAGGAGGAGGAGGAGGAGGAGGAGGAGGAGGAGGAGGAGGAGGAAGAGGAGGAGGAGGAGAGGAAGAGGAGGAGTAGTAGTAAGAAGAAGAAGAAGAAGAAGAAGAAGAAGAAGAAGAAGAAGAAGAAGAAGAAGAAGAAGAAGAAGAAGAAGAAGAAGAAGAAGAAGAACCACCACCTTCCGTCTTCCATTGTCCTTATGTAGGCCTCTAGCAGAAGGTATGGCCCATACTAACGGTTTGTACCACAATGCTGGACCTAAACTGTTCTTCATTTGGAACTTACTCTTTGCTAGGCTGGCTTTGAACTCAGAGATCTGCTTTTTTCCATCTCCTAGAATTAATGAAATGTACCACTCTGCTTGGGCCCAAGTTTTCATGGCCAGTATATCTCAAGAACCAGATCAAAAATGTATGTCATCTCATTTCAAGATTAAAATCAAAAGCCTGTGTCTTTCAGCCTCAAGAACTGGATCTCAGGTGTGATCTTCATTTCTGGATTATAGTTCCTTCCAGATATCGTCAAGTTGACAATTGGGAGTAGCTGTCACACATCAAAATCAGCTGTGTGAAGAAGCAATTCAATAAACTTAAAATTAGCATATGAGAATTATTTAAAGAGAATTGTATACTTCCTGATATACAGAGATGTCCTCATTATATGTATTTGTTTATTGGAAAGAGAAGCATTTTCCTTTTTGTGTGAAATAGTTTTCATTTGTTTCCAATAATATCAGATGAGATTCATTCAGGCAAGAACTTAAGAGTTTTGTTTTATATATCTGCAGGTGAGTTGGGGTAGAGATAGAAATGTATCTTTACTTGCTAATTAGAAAAAAGAAAATTATTAATTTGCAACCAGTGTATACTCACTTGAAAGCTTGAAAAGCCACCGATGTATAAAACTTTGGTCACAGTTTGGTAATAAATAGTATAAGATTAACACATTCCAAAAATGACTGAATCATTTCTCTATTATTCATGTATTTTAAACCTTGAAAAGACTATTAGCATATGTTTATTTTGAGTAGTGATATGTTTCAGTTCAAAATAATCATTACATTTTAATACTAATTTATGTATATATATGAGTAAATATAGGTATTTATGCTTACTATCACAAACACTTTCAACCTAGTTTATTTTGACACTTTATTTATACCACAATAAATTTATTTACTGTGTAATAATCTTCTACACAAGACGAATTATTGACTAAAGCCCATTTGTATTTTTAATTTTTATTTCCAAAGAGGCATAAATCAACCAGAATAGCCCCAGACTTGCTATTATTCTCCAGTACCTAAATTATTTATCATTATTTTTATTGTTTTATTATTATTATTATTATTAATATTAGTAGTAATGCTAATAGTAGTATCGTAAAAAAGAAACCACAAGTAAGGATCCAAATCCACTGTTAATTTGTTCTTTCTGACTTCTGCCTTCTCCTCTGAGTATATTGGTTTTAACTGATTTAACCAATTTAACTGTTAAAACTTATTCATATTTCTTCATATTTGAGAGGTTTTGTTTTTCTGTAATATTTTTTCTTGGAAATAGATATTTTTCTTAACATAATTTGATTACAGTCTCCCCTCCCTCTATTCTACCTGGTTTCTTCCCATCTCTCCCTTTCCCTCTCATTCAGATCTAACCAGTTCCATTTTCTCATTAGAAAACAATCTTCTAAGAGATAATACAATGAAATTGATATGATCTGAGAAAAGTTAACACATAGGAGTAGACAAAACAAACAAAATAGATGGAGCACAAATGACAGAAACAGTCCCATAGACCAACTCTTTAGCACCATAAGGAATGCCACAAAACACTAAAATCCATAATATATACACAAAAGTTCTGTGGGAGAAAGTGAGAGAGGGGAGGAGAGAGAGAGGAGAGGAGAGAGAGAGAGAGAGAGAGAGAGAGAGAGAGAGAGAGAGAGAGAGAAGGAGGAGGAGGAGGAGGAGGAGGAGGAGGAGGGAGGAGAGAAGAAAGGGGAGAGGGAGAGGAAAAGGGAGAGGAGAAGGAAAGGAAGAGGCAGAGGGAGAGGGAGAGGAAGAGAGAGAGGGAGAGAGAGAGGAAGAGAGGGACACACACACGCACACACACACACACACAGAGAGAGAGAGAGAGAGAGAGAGAGAGAGAGAGAGAGAGACAGAGAGACAGAGAGAGAGAGAGAAAAAGAGAGAGAGAGAGCCTGATATTATAAAACATTATAAGACAAAGAATTTTGAAAGATGCTATTGCGTTTGTTTTAACACTTATTGTGTGGGTGGCATGCAGCATAGTTTGTTTTGATAGTTTGACTCCCTTGGAGAAAAAGAAACTTGTTTCCAAGAGATTATCATATGAAGAGTTCTTTTTCATTAGGAGTAGGGGTGTGTGTCCAAGGCTCCTTTCAATTTTAGTGCCATGTACTGCCTTGGTTTCTGAGTTCATATGATCAATGGTTTCCTTGATTTAAAAGGCTTTCTTTCTTTGATGTTCGGTATACTTTCTGACACTTGCACTATTTCTGCTTCCCTTTGCAGAATTCCATGAGGCCTATAGGAGGAATATCATAGAGACTTCTCATTTATGACTAATCATTCCAATATGTCTGACTGTGTCTCTCTTGATTTGTTCCACTCTGTTGCAGGAAGATGTTTATCTGGTCATGGCTGAGAAAGGTCTTGATCTATGAGTACAGGAGAATGTCATTAGGAAGTATTTTATTGCTATATTCATTTAGTAAAACAATAATACTTTGTTTTATCCTATGATCCTGAGATATCAATTCTCCTGTTCTTGGTTACCCAAAGAGTGTTGGTTATGAATTTCATCTCCTTCAATGGACTTTTATCAAATAATAATAATAATAATAATAATAATAATAATAATAATAACTAGTTGTTTGTTTCCACAAGCTTTATTCTACCACTATACTAACATTATCTTGCAGGGCAGACATCACTGAAAATTCAAGGGTTTGTAGCTGGGTTGGTGTTTTTGGTAGCATGTAGAGTACCTGCCTGTACCAAATAATTAGTCTATAGTGGTTAATGTTCTATGTAGGTACCAACTGAACTCCATGTTTAGTGTGTTACGTAGGTATAGACATCAGCAATGGGGCCTCGCTTTTAGTTGGAGGAGGGCGAACTATATTCTTGACAATATCATAGGTTTTTTTAAGGGTTCCCAAGGGACCCTTTTGGAAAACAACTCAGTTTGATGTAACTCGTTTTCAGTACTGTACGCTTCATTTGGTGACATCAGATGTCCAGATAGAGCTCTGTCTCCTTCATTATTTTGCAATTTCAATTAGATTACTTAAGTATTTATGCATATATTTTATGAAAAGTCTATTGTGTTAGTTTGCTATTCTACCCTTTAAGTAGCCCTTAATTTTGGTGATCAATTTACTCCCTTACTCACCATCTTTCCTCCTGGTTCTTCCCCCTCCCAACTTGATATTTAGATTCCAGTTTTCCCACCAATCGTCCATAACTATTTATTATATTTCCCTTTCCTTGGTAGATTTACCTCCTTTCTTAATCTATGTGTAATCTATAACCTATATCTAAGAACAGATTATGGCTTTTTCATCATTGACTTATCAGGTAATATACACATATAACAGAATATATAACATATTTCTGTTTATGGTTCTGGATTTCATCTCAATATGAATTTTTCTAGTCCCATCTACTTACCTAAGTATTTTGCAATTTATTTTTCTTTTTTTAATAATCATTTTATTAATTTACATTTCATGTGATATCTCTGTTTCCAGTTACTCCTCCACAACCTCCATTGTCATCCAATCTCTAACTTCTTCCCTTTGTGTCTATGAGGCTGTGAATATCTGAATCTGTATTGGTTAGGTGATGGTAGAACCTCTCAGGGAACAACCATACCAGTCTCCTATCAGTAAGTACTTCTTGGCATCAGCAATATTGTGGGGGTTTGGAGTGTGCAGATGGCATGGGTCACTAGGTAGAACTGTCTCTGGATGGCCTTTTCTTCAGTTTCTGTTCCGTTTCTTTTTGTCCCTGTCTTTCCTTTGGACAGGAACATTGTTGATTAAAAATTTAGATACATGGATGTCCCCATCACTCATCTTACATTGGTAGAAATCTTTATAATTAATACAAAATTGTAGTTATAATTTCTTACATTGGTACAAAATTTATGTATTGATACATATTTAAGATATTCACTAGTATATTCTTTATATTGTTAACATATTTGAATCTAATGTTGTTACTCTTAGATAGATATCCTGTGTATTCAACTCATTTAAGAACAAAAGACTTAGCTACAGACCTTCTCTAGCTGCTATTACAAACTATTTAGGATGATTAAGTAATTCAAGTTAAGGGCCAGATAGTAAACTCATGGTTGTATTAGATCATGATATAATTTTAAAAAGTGCTTTTAACAATATTCAAATCTAAATAAGTAAGACTAGTCAAGGTTTAACACGTCAGATATAATATATATATATATATATATACATATATATATGTATATATATATATATATATATATATATATATAGTCTTTAAAAGCATCAGAAATCCACATAAAATGACATTTAAAATCATTTTATTATTAATGGTAATTTTGACGCGTCTGATATTGCCCCCTTCATGGTTCAAAGCAGTTACAGAGCATCATCACATCCATATGGAGTTGCTCCAACTGTGGCAAGGCAGCCACTGGGCAAGAATTGCCCTAATTAATCTATAGACAAAAAAAATGTCCAGGAAAGGACACACAATACAGGATAATAAACAACTTAGGTCTGCCAAGACAGAGTAAGCTAGTGCATCATAGGCCCTGCTTCATTTAATGTCTGTCAGATGGTTTTAGCCAGAAGGCTGCAGACAGATGTTCCAATATTTTGAGGAATGGGGGTCTAGCCAGGTAGACAGCTGTCTCTGCAAATTGGTTACATTTCAGAAGTTATGTTTTTATGCTTCCTATATATTCTGGTAATATTTAATTCTCTGGCAGGGTTGCAGACTAATTATAGGCTTATAATCAAACTTGAGGTTTTTAGCATTGAAGAAGATAATAGTTTTCAGATGGTAATGAAAGTTAAAATCAAAACTTACTTTAGTTATAGAATTGTATTCTCATTAAGTTAGAATAAATGTTAGGGTAATGTACCTAAAATGACAAAACTGATGGACTGGATGTTATTAGAGTATATTGTAACTTGTAGTTTACATAATCGTGATAACTATGTTCATGGTATATCTTAGAGAAAAGGACTTTTTAATGGACTAAAAGTAGGAAATGTTGTAGATTTTGTTTATTGCTTATATTATGTTAATTGGGTTCCCAAATTATACAGGAATTCACACATCTGCAATTTAAGATGTTGCAGGTCCATGCCCACTATTGGTACTAATTGGTAAATAAAGTTGTGGGCAGCTAATGGCTGTGCACCAAGACAGCGGCAGGACTTGAGGATTGTATGAAAGGTATAAAGGAGAGAGAAGAGGGATAACTTTCATGCCAGGGATGAGGTAGATGAATCAGGCTTGGAGAAGCAAGAGCATGCAACCATGTAAGAGTCAGAGAAGAGCAGTCCCAAGTCTCCTTACACCCATTGGGTATAGCGTAGTTAAGATGGAATACAAATTTAGTAAGTAATAACTTAGGAGTATTAGAAGAGAGGTGCTAGCAATGTGGAAGTTTCAGAATAGCACAGCCGTTTTTGTTTTTTAAGGCATATTAAAATAGAAGGCTGCATGTGTGTCTTTCACTTGAAAATCCATAGCATCAGGGTGGCTAGTGAGGTACTAGGGTAGATGCTGCCATGGAGGTAGAGCAGATTAATCAATACAGCTACAGGATTTCCTGAGTTTGTGCTTTTGTTATTACTTCTATTTTCACTCTGAGGACTTTCACAGTTTTATTTATTTATTTCTTCTGTTTAATTGTGTTTTTCTGTATGTCTTTAAGAATTTATTTGTTTCCTCTTTAGAGACCTCTATTTGTTTGATTGTATTTTCCAGTATTCATGCTATTTACCAATTTCTTCTTTAAAGGCTTGTATCATCATTAGAAGATTAGGTTTAAGGTAATTTTCTTATGTTATGGTTCAGAAAGGATATCCAGGGATTGCTCTAGTGGTGTAGCTATGCTTGGAAGGTGTCTTGTTGCTGGTATTCTTTTGAGAGCCTTTAGCTCTCTGGGTGGGTTTGATCCCTGGATATTCTTCTTGTAGTAGGTATTGAGGGGGGTAAACCTTGATGCTCTTGGTATGGCAAGCATCTGATGTGTATCATTCAGCTGTATGGTTCTGTACCTGCAGTTCTGTATTTTTCAGGAGCATCAGGCATGATGAAGATGTGGGGAGAAGTGGCATGAGAATTGAAGTCTTCCTATGCTAGCAGGCTTCTTGTAGCTGATTTGCTTGGCTCAGAGGGCTCAGAGAGTGGGAATAATGGGTCTTGGAAGAAAAGATTACCTGTAGGTTTCAGGAGTATGACAGAGGTGGAGGAGAGGTAGTGGGAGAATAGAGGTCCTAAGGGGATAGCTGGCTACTCACTGCAGCATAGCTTGACCTATAGGTCTCAGCCAGTAGGCAAGATGGGTGGGAGAAGTGGCACTAACCTGCATGGTTCAGGCTTTTCAGGTGTGAAATCTGATAATGATGTCTTAAAGTTTATAATTATCCAAAATTTTCACTTATTTAGTATTACCCCAAGGTAATTTATATTATTTGAGGAGAGTATGAAAAATGTTTTTGTGATTTGCATGTAGAAGAATTACTATTTTTGTAAGTGAATTTTTTTATCTATTTTCCTGAAAGTGTACAGCATTTATTGGAGAGTATTGGTGAAATTTTAAATATTACTTATAATGTTAATGTTGTGGGTAATATTCCATTTTCATATATTTTATTGAGAGTTTTTCCATCTATGTTCAAAAGGAAAATTTGTCTATAATTGTCTTTTTCTGTTGGTCCTTATGTTGTTTAGTTATCACAGTAACTGTGGCCTCAAAGAATGAAGTGGGACATGATTCTTCTGTTTTTATTTTGGAAAATAACTTGAGGAATACTTGCATTAACTATTCTGTGAAAACTCTTGTGGAATTCTGCACAAAAACTGTTCGGCCCTTGGCTTTTTTCGTGGAGGGAAGTTCATTTTAATTAAAGCTTGTATTTCAGTATACAGTAAAAGTTTTTTTAGTTTAATTAATAAAGTTTGATTTAATTTTGATAAGTGGCATGTGTACAGAATTTTACTGATTTCATTTATATTTTCAATCCAATAGAGTAGAGGTTTTTAAAGTATATCTTTTTGATTCTCTGAATTGCATTGGTATATGTTGTTACAAATAAACTTCATCTCTAATTTTATTACATTGAATCTTTTCTTTCAGTCTGTTAGTTAATTTAGGTAATGTGTTAATCTTAATTTTCTCAAAGAACCAATTTTATGTTTTATTGATTCTTTGATTTTGTATGTTTGTTTAATTCTATTTTTATTCCTGTCATGCCTGAATTTGATGAGTTTTTTACTTCTACTCATTCTGGGTGGTGTTTCTTCTTTTATATTTTATAGTTTTCAGGTGTATGTATGTATATGTATATATATGTATATACATATATATATGTTTATATATTTATATATTTGTATGTGAGAGAGTATATATGTATATATATATATATACATATACTCATATATATGTATATATACATATATACATGTTCATGATATGAACATGCCTCTTAAAATTTCCTTTTCTAAGTCTTATAAGTTTGAGAATATTGTGTATTCATTTTCTTTCAGTTCTAGAAATCTTTAATTTTCTTTATGTCTAGCTTTCATTCAGTAGTAAGTTGTTCAGTTAACTTCCTGTTATTTCTAATGTTGCTGAAAACTATCTTTAATATATGGGGAATTACAAAGAACTCACTGTGTTATTTCCACTTTCTTCTGTCTTCTGACTATCACTCTGCATCTGAGTATGTGGACATTTTTGTGAAAATTCCATGAGATGCTAATTAGCTATTTTTTACTTGAGTAAAATGTTCTTTAACTATATTTTAGATCCACTTGCTTGATGAAGTCAGTTAGCTCCAGGATATTCATGTTTTAATTTTGATTGCCTGTCCATTGAAGAGATTTGGCTACTACGGTATGCCATTATCAGTGCTTAAGAGTATATATAATATGTATATAATATGTTTTAAGTTATAGTAGTGGTTTTTATTATGATCTAACAAATTTGTTTGCTCTTTTCTTTGGTAGAGATGGTGGTATATACTCACTTATAAGAGGATATTACCTCTTAAGAAAGGATAATCATGACAGAATCCACAGTCCCAGAGAGTATAGGTAACAAAGGGCTCAAGATGTGAAACATGGTTCTCCTTGGGAATGGGAAATAGATTTTGTGTATGGACTAAGAGCAGATGGGGATGAGAACAGGAGGAAAGAGGTGGGAAATGTAGAAGACATGAATGAAAAGCATACTGAAACTGGGGGTCACTGGGGAGAGATGATGTAGAAACCTAGTGCAGTGGAAACTCCCCAGAATCTATGAGAGTGACAAAAGCTAAGTCTCTTAGTAATAGGTTTTATGGACACCAAACTGGTCATCTTCTATAACCAGTCAAGTCTTCTAGCAGTATGACTGGGACATTAACATAGACACAAAATCTTCATGCTACCAACTGTCCTGCCTGCAAGATATTCTGGGTTAATGGTAGTACAGAATTTATGGGAGTAGCCAATCAATGCCTATTACAACTTGAGACCCATGCCATTAGAGGCAGTTCATGTTGGACACTACCTGTACTGATGTGTGGTACCTTCTTAATCTTTTAAGCTGGTCTGTTCTTAATAAAAGATGATTTCTCAGTCTCAGATGATCAACCTCCATCGTCCAGCAAGGCAAAGGCTTTATTTTAATGTTTTTGGTGTCTTGTTTGTCACAGCAAATTCTTCAGATTCAGTTGTTTTGATACCACAGACTTTTTACACAAAAGTTCCAATAGAGTTTTTTTTTTCCTCTCTGAAACTTTCCAAACCAGACGTCTATAATAATCTTCCAAACTGCTAAAAAACATTTTACTTAGCTTTCAGTACTCAATAGTTCCAAAGTTTTTCCACAACCATTTACCAAACCAACAGGTATCTCCAAGCAACAGATCACTCTCTTGGTACCAACTCGTGTCCATTAAGGCAACCATTGTGGTGATAAAACAAACAAAACAAACAAACAAAACAAACAAAACTTGGAGACGACAGGATTTATTTGTCTTACACTTCTACATTACTGGTCATCACGGAAGGAATTCAGGACAAGAACTCAAACAGTAATGGAACCTCGAAGCATGAACTAATTCAAATCCATGGGAAATGTTCTGCTTACTGGTTTGACAATCATAGCTTGCTCAGCTAGATTTCATATAGAACCTGGCAGCTCCAGGCCTGGGATATCAAAACCCCAAAGGTGTTGGGACTTACCCCTTCAGTCACTAATTAAGACAATGACATATAGCTAGATTCTATGGAAGCATTTTGTCAATTAAAGTTTCTCCTTTCAAATGATCCTACCTTGAACCAAATTGATATAAAACTATTCAAGACATAATGTCAAAAACTATTCCCAGAAAGTAACACAAAAGAATATTGCTTAAACATAATCTGAACAAGAACAATAATAGAAATGTTAATGTTTATAGGGAATGGGATGCTTAAGGTGCTGCAACCCTACATAAAGAACTCTAGGAAATTCAGGAATGGTGAGAGTGGGGAAATTGTTTTTTGGGTTTTTTTTTTTTTTTTTTTTTTTTTTTGTTACAAAAGTGGCCAGGAATTGATTGTCTGATATCAAATGCTCGTTCCTGAAAATAGAAGCACATATGAGCAGATTCTACTTAGGAAAATATATGTATATACATCTATGTACTTAACAGCTAGCAATCAATGTAAAAACAGGGCTATGAATTTTAAAAATAGCAAAAAAAGTTATATAGGAGGACATGGAGGTAGAAAATGTGGGGATGAATATTGCAGTTACATTATATGCCTAAAAATAAAAGGAATAAACAGAAGTAACAGTTCCAAACTTATACAAAGCCAGTATTACTTTAATACCCAAACCAATTACATACTCAGCAATTAAAACAATATAGATCCAGAAAAAAGATAAGGCTGTCTCTGAACACCCAAAATCACCATCATCATAAATAACCAAAAATAAAAATCACATGCAATATAACAATTTTCAGATGCGGGATTGTCTACTATTCTCTTTGTTGTTTAATATACTGCTTCAAAAATTAACAATAGCATTAAAACAATAGAAATACATGAAAGGCATACAGAAAAGGAAAAATGAAAGATGTCAATTATCCTCATTTTTTAGATGATATGAGGAACATAACAGATCCCAACAATGTGACCAAAAATTTTCTAGAAGTTATCAACTCCTTAAGCAAATATGAATACAAAATTACAAGCAAAAACCAATAACCTTGAAACATATTAAAACCACCCATAATGCAAGATATTTTTGACACTCCTATTCACAATCACCCCCCCAAAAAACAATGAAATATGTAGGAATAAATGTAATCACAGAGGTAAAAGACCTCTATTGATAAAAATGAAATTATAAATCTTGCAGTTTAGTGGAAGGAGCTGAAAACAATCATTCTGAGTGAGCTAATCCAGACAAAGAAAAACAAACATTACATGTATTCTCTCTTTTGTTCATATTAGCTTTGGATTTTTAGAGATTTTTAAAAATTTATTTATTTATTTATTTATTTATTTATTTATTTATTTATTCTAACTGGTTGGACCAATTTATTCTACTGGAGTTACTTACAGGATGAAAGGAAAAGGGTTGCTTCTCAAAATCAAAGATACCTAAAGAAAGTTGTCTTTATGAACTCTACAATAGCATGAGATATAATTTATAAAAACTGTACACCCATGGCACACTGTAGACATGTAGGCATATCTAAAGTTTAAATACCAGTTTGTCTTTGTGGCTCAGTTTTTTAAAACCCTTCTAAGTAGGATGAGAACATTTTAATACCCATAGAGATTAGGAAATTAATAAATATCCATGCAGAGAAGTTTTTAATTGAAGTAGACAGAAAGAAGTGTTAAAAGTAGTAAAGAAGAAATGAAGAGTGAGTAGGTTTCCAGTACCAGAGCTGACTTACCTCTTGTTGAGCAGAAACTACATACAATTCAAGAGCTGCTGGTTACTGCTAAATTATATATGCATTATTGCAACTGTAGGATTATCATGCCATGCTAGTCATTGTTGTGGTTTGTAGGCATCGTACATTTTTAGAACTGCTAGTGATTGCTCTGATTTGGAAGCCTAAGTAAATTCTAAGTAAATTAAGGAATGATGAAAGATAGTCTTCAAGAAGGAGTCATTTAGGTCATTGAAACTCATTAGCATCTGGGGTTATCTTCTGAAGAACATACCTCTGACAGATAACTAAGGCTTACTAGTAGAACCTACAACAGCCAGTTTTATAAAAGAGTAATCCCTAACTACATTCTAAATATTAGTCTTTATTTTCATAAATAACTGTAGCCCTTATCATTTATCAAGGCAACTTTTTTTTTTTTTTTTTTTTTTGCAACAAAGAGAAAACCAGAACCAATAAAAAAAAAAATGCCCAACTGTTGAATCCTGTCTTAGTGGATACATCTACAAAACACTCCTGTACTCAAGGGAACATTACCAAAGATGAAGCAGAAAGAATGACAGAGCCTGAGAATAGAGAGTTTGCTACAAGATTTTGTCTCATAATAATGTCAAAATTTTCACCAACAAAGTCTCACCAACATGACTGCGTAAATATAAACTGAACAACAACAAAGACATGGCAAAGTGCACAGGGAAGAGAGACCATGAAGCCTTAAGCCTACCCAAAGAACTACTACAGACAACTAAAGAATACTGCAAGTGGAAAATATAGTCTATCCCAGTAAAGAACACACAAATAGAGTACTCTACACAAAGTTGTCATTTATGAAAACATAAGTACAAAAAATATATGGACTGAGCACAACACATTTTATATTTAGAAGAATGTGTATATACATGTAAGTGTGTAATAATAATTAATGAAAAAAGCCATGAATTTGAAAAACAAAGAGTTAAGATATATGGGAAGGTTTGGAAGAAGGAAAGAGAAAGGGGTATAAAAAATTATGATATTGTCAAAAATTAAAGAATAGATGTATAAGAGCATTGAAAGGGCTAAATGGAGTGGTAGATATTAGAACAGTTAAGAGAAAAGAGAGTAGGAAAGCATAAGAACAAAGATTTGAAAAAAAATTATCAAAGCCTCCAAATGGAGAAGCATCTCACCTTCTTTTAAAAACTATTATAAAAAGAAATAATGGCGAATTGAATTTTGAGATTTTCTAGACATCTAGATGCAGAAATATGTGTGATTTTAGTGTTAATTTATGCTAACCACATAAATGTAAAAATTGTGCTTGTTCTTTGAGAGACAGTATTGCATCTTGTAAGTAATTTTTCAAATCCTTGATAACTTAAGGACTCAATAACTTATGTGTGTCACATAAACTTTACATGTTAGAAACCCACAATCCACTTCATTTACTTTAAATGTTAGAAACCCACAATCTACTTCATTTATTTTAAATGTTAGAAACCCACAATCAACTTCATTTTAATTCAGATGAAGAGAATGTATAAATGTAAATTGAAGATGACAGACATAGCCAGGCAAGGCTATGTGGCTAATGCCTTTAATGTCAGTAATTAGATAGCAGAGTTTTTTGAATTCTCTGTCAGTTTGAGGCCTGCCTAAACTATAAAGCATATTCCAGGACACCCAGGAATGTCACACAGGAAAAAACCCTGTCTCAAAAAGAAAGACAGAAAGAAAACAAGAAAAAACAAAACAAAAAAGTAAAAGAAAGAAGGAAAGAAGGAAGAAAGAAAGATAATGCCAAGCATAAAAAAAAAAAAAAAAACCTAAACAACTACTGACTACACAGAACTGAATAAGGAAAACTATGTTTGTGAAGGTGTTCCACAGTTGGCTAGAATAGCCCCTTACACTATTTCAGTGTTTGATTATCTATGAGAAGGGAAGTTTGTGTGGATTCTATTCATTCAGCTAACATTAGAACAATTATCCAGCTTCTTATGGATTAGTGGAGATAATGAAAAGTAGAGGGAAAATGTGGACTTAAAGAAATTAATAGATGGAACCCTATGCTATTCCAAGCAGCCACTCTCTCATACACCCAATGTGAAAATGGAATCTGCCTTTCCTTTTTCAATTCTTAAATGCATTTCTTTTCTTATCCCCACTCACCTCTTTTATTACTTTTAAGACATATGTCACAGGGATTTAATCAGAAGTAGTTTATATGACTTTCGATTAGGAGTTTTAAGTTACATGGTTTCAATTTCAAAGTATTTACTTTGTAAAACCAACTCTCTGATGTTTCATGGTTATTCTGGTTCAAGTATCAGAGAACAGTATGATTTAAGGATAAAAGTATTTCAACCATATTAAGAAAGTCAAATTATCAAGTGGAGACTAAGCTATTCTGATAGACTAAGGATACCATGTTCCATTAGAATAGGATTCAAATATTTTATTTTACCCAAGCTCCATTTTACTTATTTGTAAGAAACATCTCTCAGGAAATTTAGGAATTGTACAATGTGTCTATACAAGTGAAGATCTTGGTTAGAAAAGTAAGAAATATCTTACAATTTTTCAAGTGTGACACCAATAATGTCTTTGCAAACATTATGAAATGATTTATTGACAAAGAAAAAATGGTGACATTTAGGTAGTATAACATGTCTACACCAGACTAGCATGACACTGTCATTTGTATATTGACTTTTCATTGATGTGCAACAAATAAACACAAACAGCAGGTGGGAATAGTATCTATTGCCTCATAGATTCTAAATCTCTGAAATTTGACCAAACATTACAGGATTTTGCATACAGTTTCACACAGCCAAGAATATTTTGTTCATTCATTCTCTCATTCACATTTTTATGTTATTGTAATTTCTCTGGACCTTTGAAAAGTCTTTTTTTCTTTTCCTTTTTTCTTTCTTTCTTCCTTTCTTTCTTTCTTTCTTTCTTTCTTTCTTTCTTTCTTTCTTTCTTTTTTTATTTGAGACAGGGTTTCTCTGTATAGGCCTGGCTGTCCTGGAGCTCACTCTGTAGACCAGGCTGGCCTCGAACTCAGAAATCCACCTACCTCTGTCTCCCAATAGCTGGGATTAAAGAAATGCACCAACACTGCCAGGCTCTGAAAAGTCTTTTTAAATCCGTAAATAAATCTTGGGACACCTTTGTTTCTCAAACTTCTAAGTAAAATAGTACACAAATTTTGCATAATAAAAATAATGAATGTTGTTTTTATTCAGCTCATATTTAGGCAGCCAGGGTGGTAAATTTTCGTGGATTTATCTTCTGTTATTACAAAGTAACAAAGTTGACAGTAAATATCCTAATTTTCTAGCTTATCTAATCTTTCTGTTTCCATTTTCCAATGATCATTGAGCCCTACATGTAAGAGTTATTTTGTAGATTCGTCCATTTAGACTGTGTTCTACAAATTCTGTGTATATTGGGTGTAGTCTTCTGTGATAGTTGCAAGAAAAAGTTTTCTGGATGAGCATACTACTATCTGTGTGTCTAAAGTCATTATTAGAGTGTTTGTTCTAATCAATAGGCTATGGCTGTGAAAAAAAAAAACATACCCATCACAACTCTGAAAGAAAAAGATTAAATTGAGGCTAGCTTATAATTGCAGAGAAATAATGCATTACTGTCAATGAGTTAAACATGGTGGCATGCAAACCATCATTGTTCTAGATATGTTTAGGGAGTCTTACATCTGGATTTGCTGGGAGGAGAGAGAGAGAGAGAGAGGGAGAGAGAGAGAGAGAGAGAGAGAGAGAGAGAGAGAGAGAGAGAGAGAGAGAGAGAGAGAGAGAGAGAAGAAGAAGGAGGAGGAGGAGGAGGAGGAGGAGGAGGAGGAGGAGGAGGAGGAGAAGAAGAGGAAGAAGAAGAGGAAGAGGAAGAGGAAGAGGAAGAGGAAGAAGAAGAAGAAGAAGAAGAAGAAGAAGAAGAAGAAGAAGAAGAAGAAGAAGAAGAAGAAGAAGAAGAAGAAGAAGAAGAAGAAGAAGAAGAAAAGAGGAGGAGGTGGGGAGAGAGCCTGGACCTGTCATGAGTTTGTAAAACACCAAAGCCCTTATCAAATACACATTTCCAGTAATAAGGCCATACTTAACAATGACACACTTCCTAATATGTAACATCCTGATGATTAAGCATTCAAATATATGAGTCTGTGGGGATCATATTTATTCAAATTACCACAATATTAGTGGTAATTGTGGTATGTTAGTAAAATTCTGATTGTAGGATTTCTTCTTGGATAGTTTTCTTAATGTTATGATGAATGCAAAGGGCTCACGAGTCTTCAATCCAGAGCCAAGAACTACAGGAACTAAGGAACTTTGAGAATTTGAGAATTATTTTACCCCGGGAAAAGAGAATATCAATTAATTATCCAGTACCAAATAATCAGCCCTGAAAACATACATAAAAATCACATTTTACAGACTAAACAGGGTGTATTCATGCATTTATGAAGGTATACATACATACATACATACATACATATACATACACACATACACATATATAACAGCAATTAATGTACAAGTTTCTATGAATTTGAAATAGATCAAGCAGAATTAAAGTGGAGGATTTTGAGGCAAGAAATGGAAGGGAGAAATACTATAATTACATTATAGTCTCACAAAATATAAAATTTTGTTTGAAAAAAGAAACAAATATAAAAAGACAATATGTTTAAAATTGTAATAGCAAAAATAGGCATAGAAAAGATTCTACTTTCTGTGACTATATTCAAGCTACACAAAAATTATTTAATATCAATACTTATTGAACACATCAAAGACATGTTAAATTTCAAAAGAAATTACTAGTTATCATCTCAAATTTTGACACACTTTTTCTTCTGAATAGGAATTATTAGATACTGTATGTTTCATAAATACTTCATATGATTTCAACAACAGCCCAAGTTTTAATAATATTATTTTGGTTTTTTTTTTTGTAGAATTTGGATGTTTCTAAAGAAAATTTAAAAAAATATGGAAAATGCTATTCATTGATTTCTATTAGAGATACTATCTTAATTTTCAAGGAAGCACTTAATTTTTAAAAATAAAACTCTTTGTACCAAAGTGGACAAAAAAAATTACTCCTGAGTTCTCTCTTGCTGTTTGCTATTGCTGTTTTGTGATTCATATAAATATTTACAAGGGTACTAGTGTAAAACACGCAATTGAAGGATAGACTGTTATAAGCATACAAAAAGTACTGTTGATCAAAAACAAAATGCAAGTGAGCAAAATTCAGTATCAAATGGAAATGTTATGTGGATTGCATATGAAAGGTTCTGTGCTCTGGGTAGATGTGTTCTGGAAACAGGTGGTTGGATTAATAAGGACTCTGGCACTAAACAAAAGGTTTTATCACTTGAATTGAACATTATGCTCAGGTGCCAGATTGGGCTGACCTGGAATTGATGGGAATTTGATGAACCTGTATATGGTAAGCATGCAAAAAACACAGAGAGTATAAATTGATGGAAAGCAACATCACAATATACTGGAATCTAAAGAGTTCGTGTCTTTGGGCAACCCATTAGGAGCAAAGATCTGGCTGTCAGCAGAGACACCAAGCCATTATACCTTGGCCACTGACAATGAAATAAAGAGAGGCATTCCTGTATTTTGCAAAAATTAAGATAGCTTTTGAATGCTTTTCATGTTACCATATCAATACTATATCAGAATATTATTTTTGATTCTTTTTAAAAGCAATTGAACTTTTCATTATATCAAGTCATTGTTTTATAAACTTTTTCATTTATTTATTTATTCACCACACAACTGGATCACAGGGCTGCTTCTCCCAGTTTTCCCCTCACACAGTGCCTCCCACATCTTCCCTTAATCGCTTCTTCAAGAAGGGGAACACTCCCAATATCTTCAATTGTATTTCTTTCCAGACATGAGTCATATATAAAGAGAAAATAATAATTGAAATTTCTTTACACAAGATGTAAACTTGTAACTAAAGTGTCTATATCTCAAAAATGTTCCATCAAACAATTGGAACACTTACTACCTAAGGGTTGTGAAAAGGAGAAATGCTGGGTGAATCTCATTTATATGCTTGATATTAAGTTATCAGCTGTAGTTACTACAGTAGCTCTTCTATGATAATCTTCAGATAGAGTCTATGCCTTGAAACCTTAAAAATAATGTATACAGTCAACAACCTAATTTTAAAATGCAGAGTGGAAGAGAAAATGTTTTTTTTTTCTTTAAGAAATTTTGACTGTCTTAATACAGAAGGGAAAAATATAAATATAAATATTGTCTACATATTTAATCCCTTGAGTATTTTCTTCCCCTTTCTAGGAAGGACTGAAGCACCCACAAGTTTTTCTTCCTTCTTTTTGGGCTTCATGTGGTACTATGTCAAATTTTCTGAAGAGCCACCAGATTGATTTCCAGAGTGGTTGTACCAGCTTGCAATCCCACCAACAATGGAGGAGTGTTCCTCTTTCTCCACATCCTCACCAGCATCTGCTGTCACCTGAGTTTTGGATCTTAGCCATTCTGACTGGTGTGAGGTGGTATCTCAGGGTTGTTTTGATTTGCATTTCCATGATGACTAAGGATGTTGAACATTTCTTTAGGTGTTTCTCAGCCATTCATTGTTCCTCAGTTGAGAATTATTTGTTTAGTTATGTACTCTGTTTGTTGCCATTTTGGCCTACTGACAGTATCCTTTGCCTTAAAGAAGTTTGCAATTTTATGAGATCCTTTTTGTTAATTCCTGATCTCAGAGCATAAGCCATTGGTGTTCTGTTCAGGAAATTTTCTTGTCTGCCCATGTGTTCAAGGCTCTTTCGTACTTTTTCCTCTGTTAGTTTCAGTGTATCTGGTTTTATGTGGAGGTCCTTGGTCCATTTGGACTTGAGCTTTGTTCAAGGAGATAAGAATGGGTTGATTTGGATTCTTGTACATGCTGACCTCAAGTTGAACCAGCACCTTTTATTTAAAATGCTGTCTTTTTTCTACTTTTTAAATCTTTTTTCTAGATGGTTTTAGCTTTTTTGTCAAAGATCAACTGACCATAGGTGTGTGGGTTCACTTTTGGGTCTTTAATTCTATTCTTCAGTTCACTTGGTATACTATCATATCATCTACAGATAGTGACATTTTGACTTCTTCCTTTCCAGTTTGTATCCCTTCGACCTCCTTTTGTTGTCTAATTTCTCTAGCTAGAACTTCAAGTACTATATTGAATAGATATGGAAAGAGTTGAATTTGTGTGAAATTCTGTTTTGTGGTAAGTAAATACTGGATGAATAAATATTAATAAAGTATACTATCACTGTAAGAAGATCTTTAGGAAAGTAAGTTTTTAAAATGCATCTGATCTTCCAGCTTTACTGGTTGATAAGATACTCTGAAAGAACTAGGAAACAGGCATCTTATGTGATGTGAATACCAGTGATAGATTAGAAAACTAAGGGGTATCGGATTGGTGCATTATCCATCTTCTTTGGGTGACACTATGAGGCTTAATCATATCCATATCTCTTTGTTTCTTCTTTCTTTCTTTCTTCTTTCTTTCTTCTTTCTTTTGTTCATCCTTTCTTTTTTCTTTTTTCTTTTTTTCTTTCATTCTTTTGTTCTTTCTTTCTTTCTTTCTTTCTTTCTTTCTTTCTCTGCTTCTATCATCTATCTCTCTATTTCTATCTGTATATTTCATACTGGGTTTAGAACATAGAACCAGTTCCTGATTAGAGGTCTTAGTTCTATTGAAAAGTATCATTTGTTGGAGATGGTATACTAGGAATAATATTAAAATAATATTTGAGTATGAAGTTGATAGTGTTTCATATAATATATTAAACCAATTATGGTATTTTTGACAAGAGTACAGGCCTTTGTGATCTTTGGGGATCGGCAAGGCACAGACTGATCAATATTCTTCTCTTTTAAACTCTATAGTTAAAGAGAAAATTAATTTGAAGCCAAACCCATGTTTTTTTTTTCCTTGTGTGTTTACATGCCTCTGTGAGCAGGTGACAACAAAATTTGATGAATTCTTGTTCTCATGTACTTTTTTATTAAAGGTTTTTGCATGGTCAGTAATCAGAGTACTTCTCATGTGTAGAGTACAAACCAGTCTCTTAAAACTCCCAGTTTTGATCTTTGAGATGTGCATAAATTCTTTCTATATTTTTTTTATACTACTTACCTCTTTTGCTTGGGCATCATCAGATTAAAAAAGAGTAGCAATCAGTCTTTATTCTAGTTTTTAAAAATGCTTTAGGGAATGTGTCAGCATATTTTTGCATATATCATTCTATCAGGTCATAAAAATTACCCCAAAAAGGTTGATATGACTATAGATAAATAAGGAGAAACAAAATATATTTTCATTGTGAAAAAGCCATAGTTATGATGAATTTTATTTGAAGGAAACATGCTGGTAATTATCTAAGTTCCCAAAATGGTGATTTATCTATTGTCAAATAATCATTGTTCAGGCATTGAACCAATATGTTTTTGGAAATGAGGATACTTTTTTACACTCTCAAAATAGTAAAATTAATTTTAATATGTTGTCTATATTTTATAACATTAAATTTTGTCACAATATTTAACATTTCAAGTAACACAATTCTAAGAAAAATAGTTGAAACAAGATAATAGATAGGAAAACATAGCAATAAGTATAAAAAAATCAGTTTTCTATCTGTGATATTCAAGGTGCAGTTTGGGTAAAGGCAAGTCAGGTTGTTGACTCAATACAAAGATCATTTCACCGTCTCAGTGAACTTAACAGATATTTTGCTTTCCATTATGTAGTTATTATTCCATATTGTGTTATGATCAATAATTATCCTTAATATGTAACATAATTTGCTAATTTTAAAATTTTAAATATGTCCATTCTTGAGCTATTGAGTCTAATTGAATGATGATGAAATTATGATTAAGCACTACTGAAAGTAATTAATTGAACAGTACCATATGAAACTTAATTGATGCATCAAACTATAATATTTGTCATCTTAATGGAAGAAAACTGAAATGAATATTGAAGAGGCAAAAATAACATTTTAACAAAATGTATATATAGATTTGTAAAGATATGATTTATAAGAATACTTCATTTTGAAATAAGTGTACATGTGTATATTTGTCTGTGTGTGTGTGTTGAGGAGGGTATGTGCATGTACAGCTGCCTACAGAGTACAGGAGAGAGAATCAAAGCACCCATATGCAGAGTTATAAACATTGCCATCTGACATAGCTTGCAGGAACCAAAGTCTAGTCCTCTGCAAGAATAGTACATGCTCTTAACTGCTGGGCCAACATTCCAGACCTCACAAAGCATTGTATTTAAATGGAAATTAAGAAGGTAGAAAAAACTGAGAAGGGGATAAGGAGAGGAGGCATCTCTGGGATAAGTTGGAAACCTAGAGCAATGGAAAGCCCAGGAATCTATGGGGGAGAACCTAGCTAAGACTTCTAATAATGGGAGATATCATGCCTATTTCAGTCATCTACGATAAGTGGTCAGTAAATATTTTCAAGTATCCCAGACGATTGGCAAAATTATTGCTTTCTTTCCAGAACCTGATAGTGAGGCCCTATTTTTGAAGACACAAATTACTTGTGTCATCAAGTTCTGATATATTCTGATGTTCTCTGGGATCATAAATCCAGTTGTATTTTGTCAAATGTAGTATTTCATATAAATGTAGTTTCCTATAAATACAATTTGCCAAATAGACATAATATTGTACTTAACAAAATCTCCAATAACAAGAATGTGTTTCCAAGTTTTAAGTTGTGGCCAGTAATTTCTCATTCTTCTTCAACATTAAAAAGAGACTGAAGGTTAAGGAGAGTTAAAATTGTTTTGACTTTTTCTAAAATCTTGGGAAATAGCTCTACCACTATTCTCAAGAATAGTAGATTTTCATACAAGCAGATAAGAATGGATCAATTTGCATTCTACAGGCTGACTTCCAGTTGAACCAGCACCATTTCTTGAAAATGCTGTCTTTTTTGTATTGCATGGCTTTAGCTTGTCAAAGATCAAGTGACTATAGGCGTATGGAGTCACTTCTGGGTCTTCAGTTCTATTCCACTGATCTCCTTGTCTATCTCTGTACCAATACAATGCAGTTTGTATCACTATTGCTCTGTAGTACAGCTTCAGGTCAGGGATGGTAATTCTGCAAGATGTTCTTTTATTGTTGAAAATAATTTTCACTATCCTGGGCTTTTTGTTATTCCAAATGAATTTTCAGATTGTTTTTTCTAACTCTAGGAAGAATTGAATTAGAATTTTGATGGGGATTCTATTGAATCTATAGATTGCTTTCAGCAAGATTACCATTTTTACTATATTAATCCTGCCAATACATGAGCACAGGAGATCTTTCCATCTTCTGTGATCTTCTTTAATTTCTTTCTTCAGAAACATGAACCACTTTTCATACAGATCTTTCACTTGCTTGGTTAATTTCACACCAAGGTATATTATACTATTTGTGACTTTTATGAAGAATGTCATTTCTCTAATTTCATTCTCAGCCTGTTTATCCTTGAATAGAGTAAGCCTACTGATTTTTTTGAGTTGATTTTATATCAAGCCACTTTGCTTAAGTTGTATATCATGTGTAGGAGTTCTCTGGTGGAGGTTTGGGGGTCACTTAAGTATACTATCATATCATCTGCAAATAGTGATATTTTTACTTCTTCCTTTCCAATTTGTATTGCTTTAACCTCCTTTTGATATCTAATTGCTCTGGCTAAAATGTTGAGTGCTATATTGAATAGGTAGGAAGAGAGTGGGCAGCCTTACCTTGTCCTTGATTTTAGTGGAATTGCTTCAGGTTTATCTCCATTTAGTTTGATGTTGGCTACTGGCTTGCTTTTACTATGTTTACATATGGGCCTTGACTTCATGATTTTTCCAAGACTTTTGCCATGAAAGGGTATTGAATTTTGTCAAATGCATTCTCAGTATTTAGTGAGATGATGATGTGATTTTTTTTCTTCAAGATTGTTTATATACTGGATTATGTTTATGGATTTCTATATATTGAACCATCCCAGCATTCCTGGGATAAAGCCTACTTGACCATGATGGATGATTGTTTTGATGTGTTCTTGGATTCAGTTTGTGAGAATTTTATTGAGTATTTTTGAACTGATATTCATAAGAGAGATTGGTCTGAAGTTCTCTTTGTTGGATCTTTGTTTTGTATAGGTATGAGTGTAATTGTGGCTTCATAGAAAGAATTGGGTAGTGTTCCTTCTGTTTCTATTTTGTTGAATAGTTTGAAGAGAATTGGCATTAGGTTTTCTATGAAGGTCTGATAGAATTCTGCACTAAAACCATATGGTCCTGAGGGTTTTTTTTTTTTTTTTAATTTGGAAGATGTTTAATGACATCTGTTTCTTTAGGGGTTATGAGACAGATTAAATGTTTTATCTGAACCTGATTTAACTTTGGTACCTGGATTCTGCCTACAAAACTGTCCATTTCATCTAAAATTTCAAGTTTTATTGGGTAGAGGTTTTTAGTAGGATCTGATGATTTTTTTGAATTTTCTCAGTTTTTGTTGTTATGTCTTCATTTCAGTTCTGATTTTATTAATTTGGATACTGTCTCTGTGCCCTCTGGTTAGTCTGGCTATGGACTTATCTATCTTATGGATTTTCTCAAAGAACCAGCTCCTGGTTTTGTTGATTCTTTGCATAGTTCTTTTTGTTTCTACTTGGTTGATTTTAGCCCTCAGTTTGATTTTTCTTCTTGCCATCTATTCCTCTTGGAAGTATTTGCTTCCTTTTGATCTAGTGCTTTCAGGTATGCTGTCAAATTGCTAGTGTATGCTATCTCCAGTTTCTTTTTATAGGCACTTAGAACTATGAGTTTTTCTCTTATCACTACTTTCACTGTGTCCCATAAGTTTTGGTACAACAAACATTTATTTTCATTAAATTCTAAAAAGAATGTAATTCCTTTATTTCTCTCTTGACCAAATTATCAAGTGGATCAAAGACATCCACATAAAACCTGATACGATGAAACTAATAGAAGAGAAAATGGAAATGAGCCTCCAACACATGGGCACAAGGGAAATTTTCTGAACAAAACACCAATGGCTTATGCTCTAAGATCAAGAATGGACAAATGGGACCTCATAAAATTACAAAGCTTCTGTAAAGCAAAGGACACTGTCAAGAGGACAAAACAGCCACCAACAGATTGGGAAAATATCTTTACCAATCCTAAATCCCATAGATGGTTTATATCCAATATATACAAAGAACTCAAGAAATTAAGCTTCAGACAGTCTGATAACCCTATAACAATGAAGTATGAAGCTAAACAAAGAATTCTGAACTCAGGAAACTTAAATGATAGAAAAGCACCCAAAGAAATGTTCTTTGAAATTTTGCATCTGTTATATTGCTAGGTCCTAAATCTAGGACTGAACTTAATACTTGCATGTAATTAAAATTGTATAAAAGCAAAATGGAGGATGGGGATGGTATAGGGGGTTTGGGGAGAAGAAAATGGGTAAAGGGGATGACATCTGAAATGTAAACAAATAAAATATTCAATAAAAAGAAAATTAATTGCAGAAAAAAAGAAGTGTTAAACATTCTTAGTAATCAGGGATATGCAAATCAAAACAACCCTGAGATTCCACCTAACACCAGTCATAATGGCTAAGATCAAAAACTTAGGTGATAGTAGATGCTGGTGAGGATGTGAGGAAAGAGGAACATTTCTCTATTGGTAAGATTGCAAGCTAGTACAACCACTCTAGAAATCAGTCTGGTGGTTCCTCAGAAAATTTGACATAATATTCACTGAGGACCCAGGTATACAACTCCTGGGCATATACCCTTGTAATTTGCTGTAACAAATAATATGGACACATGCTCTACTATGTTCATAGCTGCCTTATTTATAAAAGCCTGAAGCTGGAATGAAACCAGATATTCTTCAACAGAAGAATGAATATAGAAAATATGGTTCATTTACACAATGGAGAATTACTCAGCTGTTAAAAACAATGACTTTATGAAATTCTTAGGCAAATGAATGAAACTAGAAAATATAATCCTGAGTGAGGTAACCCAATCACAAAAGAACACACATGGCATACACTCATTGATATTTGGGTATTAGCCCAAAACCTCAAACTACTCAGTGTACAACTCATAGACCACATGAAGCTCAAGAAGATGGAAGACCAAAGGTTGGGTGCTTAGGTCCTTTTAAGAAGGAGTAACAAAATAATCATGGGAGAAAATACAGAGACAAAGAGTGGAGCAGAAACAACCTCACCTGGAGATCAATCGCATGTGCTGTCACCAAATGTAGAAAGTGTTGTGGATGCCAAGAAGTACATGCTGACAGGAGTCTCATATACCTGTCTCCTGAGAGGCTCTGCCAGAGCCTGACAAATACAGAAGCAGATCCTCACAGCTAACCATTGAACTGATCATGGGGTCCCCAATGGATGAGTTAGAGACAAGATTAAAGGAACTGTAGGGGCTTGTAGCCCCATGGGAAGAGCAATAATGCCAACCAATCAGAACTCCCAGTGTCTAAACTGCCAGTCTGGGAATGCACCTGGAGCAAACCAAGGCTCCAGCTTTATATGTAGTAGATGATGGCCTTGTTGAGTATCAGTGGGAGAGAAGGTCTTTGGTCCAGTGAAGGCTGGATGACTCAGTGTGGGGGTATTCAAGGGCAGGGAGGTGGGAGTGGGTGGATTGTGGGGGCACACTCTCAAAAACACAGGAGGAGCGGGGATGGGAGAGGAGCTTCTTTGGGGGCGATTAAGAAAGGGGATAACATCTGAAATGTAAATCAATAAAATGTTAAAAAAACACAAACAAACAAACAAAACAGATAATGGAACTAGTTATTATAGTCAAGCATTTGAGACTGTTTGTCAACAATTTAATATTACCCATATTACTGGGATTCCTTATATTCCTCAAGGACAAGTGGTGTGGAATAAATCCATGAAACTTTAAAATAACATCTTCATTAAATAAAAAAAAGGGGTAGTATATCTCTATACACTACAGATTTCTTTAAATCATGTTCTTTTTATTTTATTTTATTTTTTTAAATTGAATGCCAAGGAACTTTCTGCTCAGTGTCTATGGCACCCTACAGTTACGCACACTTATGCCTACAAGAAAGGAAGGATCCACTTATTAGCATATGGCATAATCCCAACCAAGTATTCAAGATGGGGAAGAAAGCATGTTTGTTTGTTTGTTTGTTTTATGCAAGATTCTGAAGGAGCATGGTGCTGCCAGAGTGATTGGTGAGACATACCAATGCTAGTACAAAGAATGATGCTGACCTGTGAGCTTGATAAGTGCTCTGACAATGGTGACTGGGAAGTTGTATTGGACGTATGTTCCTGACCCACATTTGCTTGCCTATATGCTAGATGGGAAAGGCAGCCTTGCCTTAAGTTTTTAGACACTGTGACCAGTTATTCAGGCTCAATCATGTACTGGTCTAGAAATCAATCCAATATTGGAAATAATAGACTTTATTTGGAAAGCTGATTCTGGAAATTTTAATAGACATATTTGGAAGTTAGTTGCAGTTCTCTATGATGTTATGTTAGCAAGAGATAAAGTTGGGAAAGGAGCTGGATTTCAAACAAGTGTTAGTGCATGTGTTAAGGCTATTTTAATTGTCATGTTAAAATTATTTTTTGTTTCTTCTACAGTATTTAATGTTAGTTGCATTTATTGTATACTTTCTAATAGTGTTAGTATGATGAAACCTGGCAAGTCTGTTATGGGGATCTATCAACCAATTTTTTTTTCCCTGAGTTTTACAGGACCTTGATATTCTGAAAAAAAAATTGCAAGTACTGAAAAAAGTGAGTCAGACTTTAAGCAGAGCAAGAGAGTAATAGGCTTGATTTTTGTTGGTAAAACAGCTTTAATTACATTAATTGCTAGGACTACTGTTTCTTCAATTGCTTTGATACGAGAACTTAAGACAACTACTTTTTTTTTTTAATTTAGCAAGAAAAACGTTACTAATGTGTTAAGTATACAATAGGATTTAGATAGGCATTTGAAAGAATAGATTGATGCTCTATATCCTATTCAAATTATTGGAAGGAAGTTCAGCGTTTAAAATTAAGGAGCCATCTCCAGTGTAATGCCAAATACCAATGGATTTGTGTTACTTCTAAAATTGACAGTGATAGTCATTATAATTAGCAAACAGTTTAGAGACATTTGCAGTGTATTTGGCTAAATTCTAACACCTCTCTGGATATTTTAACTTTGCATAGTGAGACTATGAATTTAAAGAATGCTGCTCTGCTGAGCTTTGACACATACTGCTGATAAAATTACCCATGGCCTTAAGTTAGTATTTCTATTTTTGTCAAGCTTCAAGAATGGCATATATAGCTTTTTGTCCTGGGAACACTTTTATTCCTGCCCATTGTGTTAAAGCTTATCTTTAACAACATCCACATGTTAACAGGAAAAGTACATGACTTGAAACTGAAAATGGACTCCCAGACAGAGTTATTAATTTAACAGGTTGGCAAACCAATGACAGGTAAGATTCTGCACAAAACCTTACCAACCTAAGACAAATGTATATTGCTTTTAAAAATACGTATTCCATGAAGGGTAATGAAGACATTCTTGTCAGAACAACCTAAGACAGGCTCCGTTTTGTTAATGAAATAAAAACGGGCAGATGTAGAGAGCTTTTGGGACTACTTGGCAGGAAACTGACATTGCCAAAGGACAAAGAAATAGGCATCAGGTAGAAACCTGACATTGGGTTAGAACAAAGAAGTCATTTCAGGCAGGAATCTAAATCTTAGGCTACAACAAAGAAGTAGGCTTTAGTCATGAAAATTATTTTGGGCTAGGACAAGGAAGTAGACTGAGATACTGATAAGCTCTTAGAAACAGTGATCATGGGAGTGAACATGGGACTCTGTTAACTGCCTTGCTTGTTGATTATTTGTATTTATTGTATTGTTTGTTCCTTGACTATTTGTACCTACTGTATTGCTAGTTCCTCAACCTAGAACTGACCTTAATGCATGCATGTAATTAAAATGGTATAAAACAAGATTAGAAAAAATAAAAATATAAATTACTATAAAGAAATAAAAGAGTAGATTTTCTTCTTAGAACTCTCATTCATTTTATATGTAGATAACAGCAATGCTCAGGATATGATTGATCCTGGGATCCTTATACTTTGGCATTATTATATGTAACCATTTTTTTGTTACATAACAAAGATAAATTCGGTTATTTCTTTTTTTTAATTTCTGTTTTAAATATTTCCAGTTTCACAAATGTTCTCTATTTTACAACCTAAATGCTGTTGGTTTCTTTCTTAGGCTATATTCATCATTTCCTGGAGCACATTATGTAATCTATGTTTTCATGATCCTTTCAAATCAAAAATTAAAGACTAAATTTCATATCTTAACATACATTTTCAATATGTTCTATCCAAGATTGATTTTACTATATTGATTAGGGTAAACTGGAGTTACCACTCACAGTTTTCTTCAGGATCCTATTATAGAATATTTTTTTGGCTACAAAAAATTCTAAATACTTTATATAAAAGTGGTTAATCCAACATTACTTATTAATTGACTTTGTTAACCACATATAAAACATCATTTACAAAATGCTCTTATAAATAAGAATATAAATAAGAAAAAGTAATGAACTTCATGGTATTCTAACCATCTATGTAATCAAATAAAACAGTCTTTTCAATGTTTACATTTGACTTATATTCTTAATATTTCCAATGTCTCCTTCTGTGTCTATTTGTTAGATAGTTGGCCTACTAATCCTGTATTAGAAAAATATGGAGAATATATATTTGTTAAGTTATTTATCAGTGCTATTTTTCACTATATAAATAGTGGATATGATTCAATAATATATAAAAGAAAATGAAGTTACATAAAACTGCTTTAAATAATACATAAATTTTTCTGACATTTTGAAAATTGCTACATATTAATGTGTTTTATTCTTTCCTATTGATTCAATTTTTATCAGTACAAATTAAATATATCTGTAAATATGCTTAAAACCAACTAATTAAAATATTAGTTTGAAGTATATCACTATATTTATCTGAGTGAAGTATGTCACTCAGATAAACAGATTTCTGAGTGTTTAAAGGAAAGGAGAGTTATTCAAGGCCTCAAAGTTTATAATCTATCCTTCTCCCTTCCCTTCCTTCTTTCTCCTTACTACTTTTTTCTTCTTATCTTTTCCCTTTCTGCTTTCTTCCTATACCCTCCTTCTATACTTTCTTTCCTCTATTTTCCTTTTTGTACCTTTTCTCAACTTTCTCACCCCAATGGAATTAGAAAACAAACAACCAAAGAAAGAAACAAACAAACAAGACCTGGCACCTACCAGGAACTATTGCCAACACAGTTGCTTCCTTATATTTGTGGACTAAAAAACAGTTCACCTGAAAGGGTATAAGAGAATTATTTTGGAGCCAACTATAAATAGCCATGTCTAGGAAGCAAATGTAGGTTTATTCCAATGTAATGTTCCCTTCTGGCAATTGTCTTATGTTATTTTTAGAGTAAGAGAACAAGGCAAGTAAATCAAACCCATTTTTTGTACATTGATATGAAAATCAGGTAGACATGTTACAGAAAAGAATGGCTGTCTCTGTTATAGACCCCAGATGCTACCTGAAAACATTCTCAGACTTTTGGTTGGAAGCTAAGTGTCAATTATCCATTCCAAACGATTTCCCCAATTGCCAAAAAGATCTCAGACTTTTGGTTGGAAGCTAAGTGTCAATTATCCATTCCAAACTATTTCCCCAATTGATAAAAAGATGTTAGGCCCTACACAGAACTGGGCAATAAATGGATATTAAGGTGTCTGAAGACAGTCCAAGCTAATTTGACTCTGGACTTAAGAAATTCCAACTTCTTGTCACTGAAATCTAATTAGTCTTACAGTAACTCTTTATGCAGTTTCTGGGATATTTCATTCACATGCCTCAGGTATAAAATGAGGCCTCTAAATGTCTGTATCTATTAAACAGGTCCTTCCAGACTACTTGAGCAAGAAAAATTTTATCTACTCAACAAGAACATCTTTTCTTCCTTATCTTAGTGTTGTTGTTCCTATATTAGGGTCAACATTAAAGGCGGAGGCAGAATGTCTGTTAGCACTAATCTTTAACTAATATCTACTAACAGATATTTGACTCACTAAAGTATGGAAATTTCAGCCCTCATTTGGACAAGTCTAGATACTTTTCTTATGTTCAGCACATTCAACAACAACAAAACCATTTTAAACCCAATGACATCCACAATAACTTATAGAATGAAATGTTGGAATAAACCTACTAAACCCTGTACCATTATATGTCCAAGTCTATTTATGTTTATATACAAATGAAGTTTTGAATACAATATTTAGTCTATTAGGATAAAATAATGAAATTGTCAATATAATACAGACTATATAGTCACCAAGAATTTCTCAGAATTGTCTGTGTACAGTCCACATTACACTATGATTGTATTTTTAGCCTTGAACTATAGTATACAAGAAATGGATTAGGGATATATACTGTATTGTAACATCAGAAGAAACAAATATATATTCCAATTTTATTAAAGTTACTGAAATTTTGAGAAACTTGTTTTTTTTTCATTAAATTTATCAACAATGTCACTTCTCATAGTGATATTTGAAACAAAAGGAACACTGTTTGTTCAACAGAAGCATGGAGATAATTTTAATAGAACTTTGGACAGCAATAGCGAGTTGTTGCTTTGCAGTCATTTAGCATGGAGAATCACATCTTACGCCATCTGTTGACAAAATGGATCTCTGCAGCCTGCAAGGCTCCTGAATAAACCTAAAGCATGATAGTGGTGGTAGCTAATTTAGTGCAGAGAAAAACAGCAACTACAAGGCAGCAGCAACAAAAAGCCATGGGGCGTCCTCATAAAAAAGCAGACAAAGAAAGATCAAGAAGTGAGAATAGGGAACTTATAGTCTTCTTTATTCCCACACATCTGCTTACTGAACACATTCCAATTTAATTATATAGCCAAATTACCATCCCTTACAGAACTATTGTCATGGAATTCAGATTCTTCTAAATGTCAATTTCAGTGTAACTCTCTGTATATTCCAAAACGATGCCTTGAAATCATTCTCATTTTGCCTGATGGTATGGATATTTTTATTTTCATCTAAACAAACTTTTTATGTTAGTTTACTGAAAAATAACTTTCTATTTAAATGTATGCATGTATGTCTGTATCTATAAATGTTCCTATACATTGTATGTGTATGTAGCTATGTATGTATATTGATAATTTTTGGTGTGTGTGTGTGTGTGTGTACGTGTGTATAGGCCCAGGACATACATTTTTGTATTTCACATATATATTGAATAAAATTAATACTTGATTTCATGGAAATATTAGCAATGTAGAATTTGTCTTTATTTATTTGATCTGGTTTTATTTTAATCTGTTAAACTTAACTAAAATTTATGGTTATAATATATATGCCAAGAACTTTTAAAATAAATTTTTCACTGAAAATGCTTGAAGTAAATGTTAGGAATATTATAGGTTTTCTGTCTTCTTCTTGCTGCTGTTTTACTTTGATGGACAAAAGGCCAATAGCACTTTTTCTTCCAATTCTTAGATGCAAAGTTTCCGTCAGATAATAGTAGGTATGACAATTATTATTAAGGTTCAATTTATCTCTTGTTTTTCTTTGTTTCTTTTATTGTTTTTAAAAACAACCTGTCTCTTTTGTTTGCCTACTGGAATTTGAAGCTGAGTCCTTATGATGAAGATACCACATTTCAGCCACAGCCACAGAAATTTTGCGATGGATCTAACATAAAATCCTTCTCTTTGATATCTACCTTTGTTACTACCAAACAATAATAAGCAAGATTCAGACAGAGGGAAACAACCATAATAGTACCTGGCTGAGAAGATAATGGACCACAATAATATTGCTAAAGATACAAGGGTGGCAATCATAGATTTGTGGCTACCAATAGTTATCTGATTCGACTTAGGGCTTGCTCCCCAGGAGGGAAACTGCCTATAACTGGAACTTAGCTAAGTATATGGAGCTAGTGATAGTATAGATCTTAGAGGAGACCAAATACCATTAGTTCATTAGACCATCATAATTTTTAACTGTATTAGAAGAACTGTTTTATCTTTAACCAACCCATAGGTAAGTTGTTTTAACTTTACTTTTTGTTTTTTACATACATGTTGTATCTCGCAGTTACCTTCCATATGCTGAAGCTGAATCCTTATTGCTGAAGAAACTAAAACTCAGACACAGGCCTCAGGAAATATGAGATTGATCTGACCTGGATTCTTTTCCCTGAGGTCAAACTTTTATGGTATCAGAAAATACTATATAAATATCAGTGTGAGGGAAACAACCATAATCACAAGCATTAAACCTTAACTCTAAGGTTGCCTAAACAATACTTAGACATGCTAAGGTGGAAGTTGTACACCACCACAGAAGACACTTCTCTTTGCAGCAAACACAGACCATTAAAGAAAAGTACAACTAGTCAAATGAAGAGATCCACTTATTATGAGATGTCTTGCCACAAGAGACAAACCTACAACAGAGAACACTGAAAAATATAAGGTAGAGATATTATAAAAGACAGAGAATCAGGAAGACTACTGTCTGATTGTGTCTCTTGGAAATTGAGAGAAATTTTCCCTTACACTTCAACTATATGGTTGCCTAAACAAGACCTGGACAAGACATGCTAAGATCTTACAGGGATCCATCATTAGACAATAAACTCCAGGCAACTGAGAGAGAGGAAGAGACAGGGAGAGAGGGAGAGAGGGCGAGAGGGAGAGAGGGAGAGAGAGAGAGAGAGAGAGAGAGAGAGAGAGAGAGAGAGAGAGAGAGCGAGAAAGAAGAAGAAGAAGAAGAAGAAGAAGAAGAAGAAGAAGAAGAAGAAGAAGAAGGAGGAGGAGGAGGAGGAGGAGGAGGAGGAGGAGGAGGAGGAGGAGGAGGAGGAGGAGGAGGAAGGGAGAGAGAGAATAGAGAATATTAGTTTTTCTAAGGTATAAGTTCTGTAATTGTTTAGCCATTAGCAAATCATAAACCTGAAATCACTCATATAAGTACTACCTACAATGAACATATTCAGCAAGTTGTATTTATATTTGTGTATGTGTGTAAAATAATAACAATCAAAAGAAAAGAGGATATGCAATGGGGGCAAAGAATTGAATTGGAGGGAGAAATGGAAATAAGAAAAATTATGTACTTTTATTTTAATTCAAATTTTAATAATTAACAAATTATATTTTAAATAAATTTATAATAAACTTTAACTTCATAAAAGAAGTTCATTCATTGGAAGGCTATATATTATGTACTCTACCAGTCATTCATTTAAAAAATTATTGACTTTCAAAGTAGATATAAAAGATTAAATGTACATACGTAATTTTTTTAACTAGAGAATTGTCTTAACCTTTGTTACATTGGCAAAAAATTACAAATATGAGAGTTAATCATTATTAATTTGATTGGATTAGAAAAGACACAGGAGTAATAACTGTTGGAGTTGAGGGCATTTTCATAAAGATTAAGCTGAGCAATGGAGACTCATTCTGAGTGTGGGTGATATGTTCTGATGAGTTGGAGTCCTAGAATGAATAAAAATAGAGGGGAAAAAAAGACCAGATGAAGATCACTATTCTCATCTCTGTTAATCCTGGCTGCCCAACAGTCCAAACTGGTAGATTTTTCAATGGTTTCTAGGAATGTATTCCCCTACGCTATAGTCAAAACTAAACTAACCTCCCCCAGGATGCTTTTTGTTAGTATCAAGTCACAGTGATAAGAAAAGTAACTTATGCTGCAAATGTAGGCACAAAGGCCACTCTTAAATTAGGCTGATAATGTAGATCACAATCCTTGGAACTGGTTCATAGACAGGATTTGGAAGCAGTTAGATTTATAGGCTGGAAAAATCCCCAGATCACTGTAATTTAAACTTAATTGGACATTCTGATGGGAGTACAGAAGATCCTAATATCAGCAGAAAAGCAGACAGGTAATATTGTGCTCATGAGATTTTAGAATTGTTCAGGAACTGTGCTGAGAAATCGACTAGAAGCCATTTATAATACATTCAGTCAAAATTATGATAGTCTTGCCTATGTTTGGATAATTTGGGTATGATTAAATTCAATGTAATAATCTACACTTAGTGGAAAAAATTTCAAGAAAGGATAAAGTTTAAACACATGTGACTTTGTGATTAAGTGTAATTTTGATATTTATGAGAAGTCAAAGTGGGAAAACACAAACAAGTTGATAATGGTTCAGAAAGGTGTGTGAATCCATTTGAAGTTGGCAGCAAAGACTAATAATGACGAAAACCAAAAAAATGGCAGAACAAACATTTGAAGATTTCTAAATTCTGATAATGATCACCAGAATTTCAATATGTATTGGTAATTTAGGATTACATATGGGCTGTCTGATTTGTGTGATGTTTGATGGGCTGTCTGATTTCTGTGATTTTTAAAGTTGCTAGACTCTATCACTGTTCCTTTCTTCCAATCAGATTTTCTTTTATTTACAATAATCTGAAGGAAATAACCATTGTTTAAAAGCCTTACGAAGGCATAATATCTGAAGTGGATCAGAGCAAGGCTTGGTTATCACAAAGACTACCTGATACTCGGAGGTTTTGTGCAAAACATTCAGTGAATCCAGGCAATGTAATATTCATTTGGCAAATAATTGGTTTCTTTATTAGCGACAGCTGCTCTCCTGCCCTTCTGGCTGAAACATACTGAGGAAAGACAAAACATCCCTGCAAATGAATATAATGACTAAATGCTGGTCATACAGTGGAGATCAAACACAATAAGGCTTTAAAACCAAGAGAAAGAAATTTTGTAAGATATTGTTTTAGAAATTGTGTCACATCACTCTTTTTTTTAAAGTGAAAAGCCAGTTCACTTTTCACTTGTGAAATGTACTTTCTAATCTTTATACTCTGTTTTTTTTTTAAAAAAATATATGAAGTATTTTTAATAATTTATGGAAAAAACCAAGTTTTTCTTTCACTTATTCAATCATGGAGAATTGTTCTCAAAAGTAGCAAGTACATTAGAAGAGCTGAAGTGTTATATTGATTAGGACCCAGGTCCCTGTGTCAGCATAAGAAGCCCCCTTTGACCCTTCTCAGAATACTTCATTGTTAAAAAGTTAGTCATTTGAATGAATGCATGACAGAAACTGTTAAGTCTACAGTTCATGTATAGTCATGTATGTGCTAAAATTCCCTAAAAGTTATGAAAAAAGACTTATTTATACAGAGCATAATCAGAAAAAATAAAATTTACCCCATTTTAGAGTTTCCATTGTTGTGATAAAACAACAGAATCAAAAGTATCCTTAGGTGAAAAGTGTTTACTTCGTCTTCCTACTCTCACGTTATACTCTTATCGCTGAGTAAAGTCAGATCAGGAACTGAAGTAGAAACTGCAAGCCACAATGTAATGAAGAATGCTGCTTCCTGGCTTACTCTATATGCCTTGCTCAGTCTCATTTTCAAACACAACTCCATACAGGCCTGGGCCCTCCCACATCAATCAAGGAAATGCCTCTCAGATTTGTCAAGGCCAATTCTGGTTGGAGTGTTTTCTAGATTGAGAATCTGCTTTCCAAATGAATCCAGCTAGTATTAACTTGACAAAAAAATCAAGTGACCCCATAAAAGTTCTATGTGAACAGAAAAACAAAACAAAAACCAATTAACAAAACAAAGTACACACAACAACAACAATAACAACAAAAGAGAAATCGAACAAGACACTGAACATGTGGTTTGGTTGTTAGGAGTGTTGAACAGGGATTCAGTCTCATGTTAAAACATCTACAAGAGAGGTGGTGCACTCACACGTTATACCTATTATGACTATAGGGATTTTTGGAATAACATATTAATGTTGACAGTACATTAATTTATTATTTAAATAATAAATTTTTTCTTGTATGGATTAACATGAAGTATGTTGTTTATTCAGGTCACTCAGCAGGCAGGGAAGGCTTTCTCTGCCATTAAGTGCACTTGTCAGCTTTGGATAACTTTGTAAGCTCTTCAAGCAGGAGGAAAGTGACCAGGCCCCTGCCTGAGGAGCTCCAGAAGCCAGGCACCTCCCAGAGACTTACCTAAATGTCATAACTGGGTTTCCAGTCAACAGGAACCTTCCTAGATTATGATAATTTTAGGTGAAACATCTAAACAAATACCACCAATTCCTGAGTAGGAAAACCCATGGATTCAGGAACTACCCAGAGAAACCCACCGATCCTGAAATAGGAAAACCCACCAATCCCTGAGCTCTCCTAAGCTTAAGACTTGAAATTCTACCGAATCTCACCCTGCAATTATCCATCCTAGAAAGCTCTACCACCTCTCCCCCAGGAACCCCTTTTTAAGTACCATATTTTTTCCAATTCACAGCCATCCCTTTCTTACTGGGAACACAGGCAGGGGATTCATCCTAGATCAGAAGCTTCACTTCCTAGACCCTTTAATCAATTTTTTTCTACCCCACCCCTTTCTCTCTGGATGGTTTCTTTATTTACATTTCAAATGTTATTCCCTTTCCTGGTTTCCCCCCAGGAACTCCCCTATCCCATCCTCCCTACCCCTGCTTCTATGAGGGTTTTCCACCATCCACCCATCCACTCCTGGCTCCCCGCCCTTGATTTCCCTATACAGGGGCAACCAGCCTTCATAGGACCAAGGGCCCCACCTCCCATTGATGCCCAACAATTAAAGATGTGAAGAAGGAGGTACACTCCTTCATTGTTGATGCGATCGCAAGCTAGTACAACCATTCTGGAAATTAGTCTGGCAGTTCCTCAGAAAATTGGACATAGAATTACCTGAGGGTCCAGTTATATAACTCCTGGCATATACCCAAAAGATGCTCCAATGTATAATAAGAACACATGCCTCACTATGTTCATAGAAGCTTTATATATAAAAGCCAGAAGCTGGAAAAAAAACAAACAAAAAAAAAAAAAAAACAGTTGTCTTTCAACAGAGGAATGGATAAAAAAAATGTGGTACATTTACATGATGGAGCTCATTATTATAGGTGATTATTTCATGAAATTCATAGGGCAATGGATGGAACTAGTAAATATCATCTTGAGTGAGATAACCCAATCACAAAAGAATACACAAGGTATGCACTCACTGATAAGTAGATATTAGCCCCAAAGCTCTGAATACCCAAGATACAATTCACAGACAACCTTAAGCTCAAGAAGGAAAAACAAATTGTGGGTGCCTCAGTCCTTCTTAGAAAAATGAACAAAATACTCGCAGGATCAAATATGTAGACAAAGTATGGAGCAGAGCCTGAAGGAAAGGCCATTCAAAGACTTCCCTTCCTGGGGATCCATCCCACATACAGTCACCAAACACAGACACTATTGTGCCAAGAAGTACATGCAGACAGGAGCTGTCTCCAGAGAGGTTTTGATAGATTCTGACAAAGACAGAGGTGGATGCTCTCAGCCAACTATTGCACTGAGCACAGGTCCCCAATGGGGTCTCCAATGGGGTCCCCAATAGAGTAGTTAGAGAAAAGACTGAAGGAGCTGAGGGTATTTTCAACTCCATAGGTAGAACAACAATATCAACCAACCAGACACCCCAGAACTCCCAGGGACTAAACCACCAACCAAGAAGTACACATGGAGGGACCCATGACTTCAATAAATTTCTTTTTATGAGATTTGTTGCTTGATATTATTCTCTCATGGGAAGAAGACAAGAAGCAGTAAAGAGAAGAAGGGAAGAAGCAAGGAGAAAGCAGACTGAGGAATTTGGGCTCTGCAAATCATCTGGCTATACCCTCCTCTGAGAGCTGCAACACCTCTGCTGTGGAGGCTTCCTCTCAGAGCTATGGGGTTGCTAATCTCCTGTGTCTCAGGATGGCCTTTCATTGGGATACTGTCTCAGATACCTCAGAGCGGTGTGAATTCTGAGTTTCCACGTCTCAAGGACCTTCTCAGCCAAGGAGAAAGCCAATAAATTATTTCCTAATGCTTTAAAATGGCCTCAGAAACAGGTACTGAATTTATTGTCATATAAACTATATTCCTTGAAGGTACTTAAAGGTAAACTTAAATTATAATTTAACTTATGTCTTTGCCTCCAGGATGCTTAATTCTCTTCATTCTTTCCAGCAAAGCTCTCTTCAAATAAGGAGTGCCTCATGCTATGTCATTTATATGTGTTTCAACATATGACTATCACAGGCTGGTGGTATTTTGAGAGCATGTGATTAATTTGGGAGGTGGTATATTTTTCTGTAAACAATGTAAAAGATTATCTTCCTGTCTATATCAACACAAACTATATCTTAATAATTTTAAATGACTCTAGTAATAGCTTGAATAGTAGTTACAGTAAGTGGGTTAGGCTCAAGCCTAAGCTAAGTGTATATTTCTGCTCTATCCTTTGATTTCTATTCTGCTGATTTGTGAGGAA